>NW_006408570.1:5115140-5140118 GCF_000296735.1 Chrysochloris asiatica | reverse complement strand
ACTGATGATATATGGAGGGGATAATAATCAATGTAATGAAACAAGCTATATGAATGGTTGAATGTGAAGCTGATGCTGTGCCCTGTAAACTTTCACTCAATCCAAAATAAAAAACATTTAATGAAAAAAAAAAAATAGTGAATAACTGTTATCTTGACTAATCGCGACTGTCATACTTGTAAAGGTAGAAGTTTTGTAACAAAAAAAGGGAGTGGTTAATCTTTCAGTCCAGAAACAGAGGTCCCTAGGACCATCAAGAGAGGAATGCACAAATAGAATGCGGGACATTATCCAGAGAAGCAGCAGTGCCAGAGATGGGGGCATGGAGAGGTGGAGCGGCTGAGGACTCTAGATTCATCAACTAAGAAGAGAAGGACTAAGAACTGGTGGCTAGGAGCAGACTTGTAGAATGTGCCCTTTGGAGATGTAAATTAGTATATATGCCTAAGAGGGTTTTTTTTTGTTTGTGTGTTTTTTGAAAAAGCTAAAGTGGATAGAGAGAAATACTTTTAACTGATGGTATATGGAAGGGATTATAATCTATGTAGTGAAATAAGTTATATGAATTGTTGAATGTGAAACTGATGATGTGCCCTGTAAACTTTCACTCAATCCACAATAAAAACCTTAAAAAAAAAAAACTTAGTCTTCCAAATGTTGTTGTTGTTAAGTGCCATCAAGTTGGTCCCAACCCATAGTGACCTAAACAGCGTTTCCAAAGCTATAAGTCTTTATGTGATCAGAAAGCCTCATCTTTTTCCACAGAGCAACTGATAGTTTCGAACTGGTGACCTTGTGGTTCACAGCCTGATTCGTAGCCACTACGCTACCAGAGCTCCTTAGTCTTCCATAGACATAGGTGTAACTCTTCAGATTTATAAGATCTCACTACCACATGGGCCCTTCAGTCTTCATCTTTCTATACTGAAGAGTCCTGATGCTATTAGAAGGCAAAACGATGAGGCTGTCGACTCCCATAAAGATTTACAGTCTCAGAAACCCTAAATAGGGCCACTGTGAGTCAGAACTGACTTGAAGGCAGTGGGTTTGCGTTTTGGAGTCCTGGTGTGGCACTATAGGATAAGCACTGGCCTGCTAACCACAAGGTCATAGATTCAGACCTCTCAGCTGCTCCTCGGATACCCTACAAAGGGTCACTATGAGTCAGAACTGACTCAACAGCTCTTAACAGTAACAACAATTAGGGTCATTTGAACCACCCTAAACCTGAGTACTTTTGTATTTTACGGATGAAAAACCAAGGCATACAGTTGCTTATTACTTTGCCCCACCCATGAAGAGCAAAAGAACATTAAAAAAACCCTAACACAAAGTCAGAGTCATTTGAACTTGGTCATATTGTTCAGAATTAGTGGTTTGAAAGATAGTTTATGGAATTGTAGGAAGGCTTTCAGAGAGAACAAATGAATCAAGAAAGCCCAGGCAGAGAAGGGTTTCTGGTAGAAGATATACATAGAGCAGGGCACTACTATGTGGAGGAGAAGAAAACCGAGGGAGAGCTTTTCCAGGTGGAGCTTTGAGAGAAAGGTTTTTCATCCCTTTGGATCTATAATGTTGTTGTTGTTGTTAAGTGTGTGCAGCTAAAAAGAGGCATTACAGCAATTCTGTATTGCAAGGGGTTAGTTTCTTTTCTCTCCTTTGCCAAGAGTGATTAAGATCTTACTAGGTGCCAGGCAGGAGTCCACGATTGCACAAATGATTAAGTAAGTGCTTGGCTTCTAACCAAAAGGTTGGTGGTTTGAACCCACCCCGAGGTGCCTCGAAAGAAAGGCCTGGTGATCTATTTCTAAAACTCTACGGAGCACGGTTCTACTTTGACATACATGGGGTTACCAGGAGTCAGAATCGACCCGATGGCAACTAATTTGGATTTTCTTTTTGGTTAGGGCCAGGCACTGTGTGAGTAAGCATTTGCATGCACTTTCTGCGTTGATTTCTAGAATCCTTTTAGAAACTTCTTTGGTGCTAGCAAATAAATGTCAGCAGCTGTCTCTAAGTAAATGGACTTGTGTTGTTTAGTGTCCAAGTTTCAAATAAATTGTCTGGCCAAAAGAACCCAGTGTTCAAGTATGATACATTTTTTGTCCTTTGGTAAAATACTGAGTAGTAACTCAGTATTTCCAGAAACCTTTGCTCAAGAAATCTTTCAAGTTCTTGGTAAAAAGAAGTGGAAATGCTGGGTTTAGGGGATCTCCCTAGTACCTGAGTCTGTCATTGTCAACTATTCCAAACCTACATGGAAGCCAAGGCAGGGCAATTGATCCTAACTCTGTGCTGCCAGGTTGGCCAACCATGACCAGATGAAAAATAATGTGGCCAAACATGGTTCAGGTGCCATAAAATGAATTAACAAAGATTTAATTATTCTGGGAGAATGACTGAAAAGTGCTGCTTGGGAAGGTTGTCTAGGCCAGTGTTTTTCAAACTACTGTGCAAACAGATATCTTGGGTATCTTCTTAAAATGCAAATTGTGGTCTGAGATGGGGTCTAAAATTCTGCATGTCTAGTAAGTTCTCAGGCAATGCTGGGGCTTCTGGTTTTAGGGCCATTCTGTGAGTAGCAAGGATCTAGCTAAGTGCTTGGAAAAGGAGCTTTGTCCATGTGACTTAAATATGGGAAAAGGAAGTCAGTTGGCCAGCCTCGCATGGACCTGCCTATAGTAAGTATATCATGTGAGCCACAGAGATTCCTATGTGTAATTAAAACATTTCTTGTCTTCAGAATGACTGACTGAGTAAATGTGATACTATTCACCCCTTCTTGATGAAGGAGAGTGTGCTGAAGAGAACTGAGAACAAAGTCGCGTGAGGAAGGAAGGTCGCAGCTTACAGAGAAGAAGGTTTAGGACGGTGGCAGTGAAAGTGACTACTAGGAAGATGAAATGAGTCTGTTGCTTGTTGGGCCTCTCACCTGTTCTTTCTCTCACATGCACTCAGGGAGTAAGCTAGAGTATGAGGTACATATCCTTGGTACGGTTAGACAATCTCTTCTCTCCAAGAGGCACCTTCCTGATATTCTGTTATAGACTGTTCATCATTTATATTTGCCTCAAGTACAAGCAATGCTACATCACCCTGGTGAGACAATAGCAGTCATTTCTGCAACGTGTGTCTCCAAATAGAAGAGTAGACAGGAAAACATTTTGTCAGTATACTGAAGTTCCCTGTTCCCACCATTTTTAACAGTCATTAACCTGTTTTTTTTGTATCACTGGCTAATAAGTAAGCTGGTCTTTTCATGAAGATGGGTATCACTTCCTCATGGTTTTAACTTCATGTAAACTACAGGTTATCCTGATGAATGATTTCATTATCTCTGTAATTTCCCCTCTCTTTGCTTTTATCACAGAGGACCTTCTGCTTGGGTGACTGAACTCTGCTCTTGACATAGTGTACGGCCATGGTAAGTTGTGAAGTGCCTCGCCCTACCTGGTGCCAGCCCGAGACAGGTACAGGATGTGTTACCAGGGACTCTGGGTTTCAACAAGGAGTTGTTTGCTCAGCAGGGGGGAGAGGCAGTGAAAAGGCAGTTTTTTCTTTTTCTTTTTTAAATATCATTTTATATTCTTTCCAGAATGGGAGTGACTTCATCTTGAAACTGTAGGATAAGCACTGGACTGCTAACCACAGGGTTGGTAGTCCAAATCCACCAGTCACTCCTCAGAAACCCTATAAAGGTTGTTGTGAGTCAGAATCGACTTGACAGCAGTTAACAACAACAGCATTCTAAGAAAGTTAGAAACAAGTTGGTTTTCTCTCTGCAGAACCAGTGTATGTTCATTGTAGAAATGGTAGATAAATTAAAAGGGGTTAGAAAAAAAGAAAAATCCCAAGGGAGGTGACCACTGTGGCTAATTTGGTGTACCTGTGTCATTTCCAGCTCATTAAGAAGGGTGTTTCTTAACAGCTAGATAAGGGCTTACCCTCTGCCTTCTGCTCACTGCTGGCTATAATCCTTGGAACTGGCAGGGAACTGGATCCCTTTGAGATTACTGTGAAATTCAATGCTGAGGTGAAAGCTAAGTTTCTTACCTGCAAATATGGCTGCCTGAGGCCAGCCATCTGCTCTCCTTCTCCCATCCAAGTAAGGTTTCTGACTACAAGTGTTTCTGAGAAGGAATAATAGAAGTAGATAGAATCTTACAACTGGAGAAGAACTGGAAATCCTGCCAGTTCTGGCCACCTTCCTTTAGGAAGATGGTTATGTAAAGTAAACTATCTTGGGCAAATAATATTTTCTTTAAAATAAATTTAAAGTAAATATTGACATTCTACAGTTTTCCTCATCAATCTTGACAAAGACTTAATCTTATCTGCTCAAAATCATTCATGCTTTCATTTCAAATCCATCCCTTCTTGATAGAGTCCTCTTGGGACATGGAAAATATTTATTCAGAAATACTTATGGTCCTTCGTTTGTCCTAGGCATGTTGTTGTTAAGCACTGTCGAGTTGGTTCTGACCCATAGTGACCCTGTATGGGGTTTCCAAGGAGCAGTGAGCTTGAACCACTGACCTTGAGGTTCAAACCGGCTTTGCAGTCCAGCACATTAATCCACAGCGCCACACCAGGACTCCTTAGGCTCTAGGAACTCAAAGATTAATGAGATACCTTTCCTATTTTCAAGAAACTCAGTCTTCCTGTATGTGAAAGCTGTAACCAATTTATATATATATGTGCTTTCTGCTTTAGGATTTCCAAAGAGCAGCTGGTGGATTTGAACTACTGACTTTTTGGTTTAAATCCACCTTTGAGTCTGGCTAGTATTCCTTTATATTCTTTCCCAACAGTTGTGATGTTTATCATCTCTGTTATTTTAATGACTGGATAATCATCCATCCTGGTGATCTGGCAGCTCTCCCCAGCTATTATTTTCTGTCATTCTTCATCCTTTCTATACCTTGTGTCTCCTCTCACAGATACCCTCCTGGAATGGAGCCCTAGCCTTCCCAGCAGAGCAAGGCATATTATGCCCCAGAATTTAATCAATACAGATATTTTAGGGCTAAAAGGCGGCATATCCTTTTCCAGGAAAAAGAGTCACCGGGAATGTTAATTGATTAGCTGAACCAGTCCTGCAAAGCTCTCTGTTGATTTATCTCGTTAGATATTCATTTTAATCCCGTACTAGTTCCCAACCCTCAGCAATGTAGTTTGCTTTAAAGTCACATTCAGGGTTTGAGCATCATCCAGAAAAATTTCAGTAATGAAGTTGGAACAGAACCTTATGAAGCTGTTTCAATCAGAAAGCTGTCTCATGGAGGTAGTGCCAAAGGTTGAATTAAGCAGTGTAGGAATTTTGACAGCAAATCACCAATTTGCTAAGGTTGCCTTTTTCCATAAACTTTTTGAGGGGGCTTCAAGAAGTCTGTGGAAAAATGGGATGAAAAGATCATGGAAATTTTCCATAAACTTTTTTAATCCCCCACATAAAAGAAAATAATAATGTGTTGGAGAAAGTTGCTGTCATAGATTTTTCCTTTTTATACACTGTCAGGTGTATAGAAGGCCTTTGAATGGGCTTTATAGGGCCACACTGACCTAAGAGGTCCAAGGCAAGCTGGACTTGCTCACAGAGCTCCAACACTGAGACAGAATGGCCCTTGTTGTTGTTAAGTGCTGAAGAGTTGGTTCTGACTCATAGCAACCCTGTATAGGTTTCTGAGGCTTTAAATTTTTGCAGAAGCAGAAAGCCTCATTTTTCTCCTGCAGAGCAGCTAATGGACTCAAACCACTGACCTTGTGGTTTGCAATCTAGTGCTTATCGTATAGAGCCATATTGTTTGTTGTTAAGTGCCATCAAGTCGGTTCTGACTCATAGTTGTTATATGACATGGTATCGGTTCCTACTCATAACGACCCTCTACAGGGTTTCCGAGGCTGAAAATCTTTACAGGAGCAGAAAGCCTTATCTTTCTCCCACGGAACAGCTGGTAGTTTCGAACTGCTGACCTTGCAGCTTGCAGCCTGATTTGTAACCACTATGCTACCAGAGCTCCTATATATTGTATTAAAGGAATAAACATTATCCATTCCTTTAAGAGGCCCAGATTACATTCTTGGATCAAATTAAATCATCACAGAGCTTTAAATCACTATTAAAAAAAAATTTTTTTTTTTTGGCCACCTTGTATTTCTAGATTTTGCATTTGGCATTGTTCCATAGGCTTGCATTGAGGACCATTATAAGAAATAGATATGTTATTGAAGTCATGTTTAAGAATAATGACAGCCACCAAGTTTGAGTGTTTACTATTTGCTGGGTTCTCTGCTAACTGAAATATATAATAAATGTACACACATATACTGAATGCAAACCAATTGTTACTGAGTCATTTCCAACTCATGGAACCCCATGTTTTTCACAGTAGAACTGCATACACCCCAAAAAGTTTTCAAAGACTGTGACCTTTTGGAAGTAGAATACTAAGCCTTGTTTCCAAGACAGTTCTGGGTGGATTCAAACCACCAACCTTTTGGTTAGTTAGTAGCTGTAAGTTTAATAAATGTGATAGTTATGCAACATTTGTACCACCAGGAATAACATGTGTACATTGTTGTTGTTAAGTGCTGTCAAGTCTATACTGACTCATAATGGCTCTGTATAGGGTTTCCAAGGTGGGTTTTGAACTGCAGACCTTGTGATTCACAGTCCAGTGCCATTTCTACAGCAATGCTATAGTGCTTCACACACATACACATGCACTGTAGGATTGCACTGGACTGCTAAGTGCAAGTTCAGCAGTTCAAATCCACCAGCAGGTATTGGAAACTTTATATAGGGTTGCTATGCATCAGAATCAACTTGAAGGCACACAACAAATATATATGAGAGGGGGCTTCAAAACATTTGTGAAAAAATCCCACTATCTTTTAATTCCACTTTTCCATGATTTTTTGAAGCCCCATTGTGTGTATGTGTGTATGTGTATGTGAGAGAGATACTACTATTCCCAATAATGTAGAAAGTGAGAAAAATGAAACTTCCCCCAGGTCACACTCAACTTGGCAAGCTGGAAGTCATAAATCCTACCAAGGTCTATCCCACTGCAATGCCTGTGCTCTTTCCTACTAAACGATTCCACTTCTCACTGTAGCCCACCATATCTCCTACATGAAGACCCACTTCTCTGCTTATCGTTTTATATTTTATTATGTCTACATAACAAAAGTGGACCCTGGTGTGGTGTTGTAGGATGAGCACTGCGCTGTGAACCACAAGGTCGGGGGTTCAAGCTCATCAGCTGCTCCTTGAAAATCCTATACAGGGTTGCTTTGAGTCAGAATTGACTCGATGGCACTTAACAACAACTGCTCATACAAAAGTCGATAGATTATTATAAGGAACTTCACTGTACCGGTCAGTAATGATTAACTCCTGATCAATCTTTATCTCTGGGTTTCTTCTTTATCTCTGCTTACTTTCCTCTTCCTGCATTATTTTGAAGCACATTCCAGACATCTTATCATTTTAACTGTAAACTCTTTCAATATTAAAGATAAAGACTCAAATAAAACAAGGATGTGGAGAAATAGGAGCCCTCCTAAGTTGCTGATGGCAAAATGGCACACCCACTGTGGAAAACAGTTTGGTGGTTTCTTAAGAAGTTGAATATAGAATTGCCAGTAAAAAAAAAAAAAAAAAGACCCACTGTCATCGAGTCAAGTCTGACTTACAGCCATCCTGTATAGGGGTTCTAAGACTGGTATTTCTATGGGAGCAGACAACCTCAGCTTTCTCCTGTGAAGCAGCTGATGGATTTGAACTATCGACCTTGTTGTTAGCAGTTCTACAGCACTGCCAAGGAGCTTTGATAGCACAGTGATTATGAATTGGGCTGCTAACCTCAGGATCAGCAGTTTGAAACTACCAGCTGTTCCACAGTAGAAAGATGAGGCTTTCTGCTCCTGTAAAGATTTATAGCCTCGGAAACCCTACACAGTGTCATTATGAGTCAGAATCAACTCCAGGGCACATAACCATCATCACCATAACACTACGAAGGCTCCTTAGAATTACCATATGACCCAGCAGTTCTACTTCTAAAAGAACTGAAAACACGTATTCAAACAAGCAGTTACACATGTATTCATATAGTAGTACTTATTCACAATAGCCACAAGATGGAAACAACCCCAATGCCCATCAACAGATGAATGGATAAACAAATGGAATATTATTCAGTTATTAAAAGGAAAGAGATACTTGTATATCCTATAACATGCATGAACCATGAAAACATTATACTAATTGAAAGAAGCCTGACACAAAAGATCATATATAATTTCATTTATACCAGGGGTGGGGAACCTTTTTACTGCCAAAATTTATAACATCATCCGTGGGCCATACAAAATGATCAACTTAAAACTTAGCCTGCTATATTTAGTCTAACATTTAATTAACTCACCTCTAATGTGATGGTAGCGTAGTGGTTACAAATCGGGCTGCGAACCTTAAGGTCAGCAGTTCGAAGCTACCAGTCACTCCGCGGGAGAAAGATGACGCTTTCTACTCCCATAAGGATTTACACCCTCGGAAATCCTGTACAGGGTCGCTATGGGTTGGAACTGACTCAACGGCACTTAACAACAACACAATGTGATGGTGTGGTGCCATGGGTTAGTGTGCTGGACTGCAAAGTCAGTTTGAACAGCAAGGTCAGTGGTTCAAGCTCACCAGGCCCTCCTCAAAAACCCTATCTATACAAGGCCGCTATGGATCGGAACTGACTCGATGGCACTTACAACAGTATGATGGTGGAGTCTTCGTGTAGTGATGTGGGATAATGCACTGAACCACGAGGTTGGTTTGAATTGGAAGGTTGACTGTTCAGATTCACCAACCACTCCTTGGAAACCCTATACGTGTCACTATGAGTTGAAGTTGATGGCGCTTAACAACAATGTGATGGTGCTGCACCGCAAGGTTGATTTGAATCGCAACTCAGTGGTTCACACTCACCAGCCGCTCCTTGGAAACCTTATACAGGGTTGTTGTTGCTGTTGTTAAGTGCTGTCAAGTCAATTCCAACCCTTAGCAACCCTGTATAGGGTTTCCAAGGAGCAGCTGGTGAGCTTGAACCACCAACTTTGCAGTTCAAATGACTTTGCAGTCTGACGCATTAACCCACAGCTCCACACCAGAACTCCTAATACAGGGTAGCTGAGTCCAAACCAACTCGACAGCACTTGACACCAACAACAACACAATGGCGGAGTCCTGGTGTGGTGTTGTAGGATAAGCACTCAACCACAAGGCCAGTTTGAACTACAAGGTCAATGGTTCAAACTCACCACCCACTCCTTGGAAACCCTATACAGGGTTACTATGTGTCAGAATCAACTCAGTGGTACTTAGTAACAATAAAATGTGATGGCTGAAATTGTGGTGGCCTTGGCAGGGCCATACCAGTGATTTTGCGGGCCTTACATTATTAGCTCATTGGCTATGATGTCTTGGGCCTTATACAGTCTGAGGAGTCTTGGTGTGGCATTGTACGTTAATGCATCAGACTACAAAGCCATTTGAACTGCAAGGTTGGCGGTTCAAGCTCACCAGCTGCTCCTTGGAAACCCTATACAGGGTTGCTATGAGTTGGAACCGATTCAACGGCACATAACAACAACAGCATACAGTTTGAGGGCAGGACCTTCCCCACCCCTGTTTTGTATGAAACATCCAAATAGGCAAATTCATGTAGACAGAAAGCCTATTAGTAGTAGTTGTACGGGGTTGACAGTAGTGGGTATAGGGAGTGACTCCTAATGGGTACAGGATTTCCTTTTGGGGTGATAAAAATGTCTTGAAACTAGATAGATGTAATAGTTGTGCAACCCTGTGAAGGTCCTGAATCTCACTGAATTGTAGCACATTAGCACTTTAAAATGATTAATGATAAATTTTATGTTACATGAATTTTACCTCAATTAAAAGATGTATGATACCATCAACACACCTAGAAAAAGTTAATAATTCCTTAATGTCATCAAATATCAAGTCAGTGTTCACATTTCCAGTTGTCTGATAAATGTCTCTCTCTTTTTTCCCCTTTTAAAAAAAACTAATTTTTGATTCAGGGTCCAAATTAGTAAGGTTCATACATTGTAACTATTAATATGCCTTTTAAATCTACCTTAAGCTACAGTTGCCCTCCGTCTCTCTCTTCTTGTTGTAGAAAACAGATCATTTGTCCAGGGATGTTTCTCAGAGTCTGGATTTTCTGATTGCACCTCTGTTGTGTGGTTCAACAACCTTTCCCTCTCCCCTCTACGTCTCATTAGTTGCTATTTGGCTCTAGAGGCTTGATCAAATTCAGATTTGAGCTGTTCTTTTCATTTAAGAAACAAGATTATTTCTTAGGTGATGTTCCTCTTACTACCACACTTGAGCCCACAGACTTTGGTCCTGCACCACCTGCAGAAGCTATTTCCAGCCACAGGGTCTTTGCAGTTGCTGTTTCCTCTGCTTGTAACAGTCTGATGTCTCTGAATGGTCAGTTCCTTCCTATTGCTCAGATCTCTGCCTAAATGTCATTGCTAAGAGCAACCCTCAAGGACCTTTGTCTGCTTCACAGTACTTCCTACCACTGGACACTGTCTGGAATGTTAATTTGTTAGATATTAATTTGTCAGCTTGTTTACTGTTAGCCAGCTCCCGAATAGACCACCAGCTCCGTGGGAGCTGGCATTACTGTACGCCCTAGAGCAGTGTTTGCTCACACTGTAAGACAGTAAGGTGCTGTCACTCAGTCTTGTCACTCTCTGTGTGCTCAGGCATCCAAGGGAGGCACTGTCAAAGCTGCTTCAGGATTCAACGCCATTGAAGATGCCCAGAACCTGAGGAAGGCCATGAAAGGGCTTGGTAAGTGTCCCATCTGACATGAGTCCTCCTTTGTGCACATGTTACACAGTAAAGATTCACACAGGTTTGTAATTTACAGTGGAAAGGGCGAGGTGGAAGCAGGATCATCCAGAGACTGTTGATTGAAGACCTACTCTGTCCACATTAAGAAAGCACCATAGAATGCATATTGGATGGGAGGGCATCAGTTATTTACTGTAGAATTTTGTATTCAATGTACTCATTCTGAGTTTTCCCTATTATTTTGAATGGTATGAGTCTTTATATAGCACTTAAAAATGTTTATGTGTTTTCTAGTCAGTGTTAGTATGTGTATCATGCCATAAGGATTATAAAGCACTTTCACTAGCATTATCTCATTAGAGATACACAACCCTGTGATGTTGTGATGTAGCGAAAGTAGTTGCTAGCCTCATTTTATAGATATAGAAACTGGAACTCAGAGAAGTTAAGTGACTCACAATGCCCTATAAAATGGGAGCCAAGCTCAAACTCAGACCTGCCAGCTGTAAATCCATCTCCTCTCCCTTGTGTCCTTCTGCCTGCTGTTGTTGTGTTAGTCCCAATATGTAGCTTGTGGGGTTTTATGTGAGACGATTGTACATGAGGTAGCTGTAAAAAGTTCTTAGAATAAATAAATTCCATTATTTTTTCATTCAGTTTTTCCACAAACTTTTTGAAGCCCACCTCATACATGTCCAAAAGGTTTTGACTTCCAATCCACTACTCTCCAGTTAGTCCCTTGAAGACCAAGACCTCATGCTGGATGGGCATAATAATGTAGTTTATTCTGCAGGCTGCTCAGACTTAGTCCCTGCCTCTAGGACCTTGCCTGAGTACATTTCTGGTCAGAGAGGGGCTCTCCTTCACCACTTTTATTTAGAATTTCACTGAGATTTGAGCAAAAACACTGGAGTATGAGACCTTACTCCCCAGGCTGTCTATCCCAAAAGAATTCATTTTACTAAAGAACCCTGGTGGGGTGACGGGTTACGCATAGGACTGCTTACCGAAGGTCAGCAGTTCCAACCCACCAGCCTCCGCGGGAGTAAGATGATGCTGTCTACTCCCTAAAGAGACACAGTCTCAGAAACCCTAAGGATCCTTTCTGTCCTCCCCTGTAGGGTTCCTATGAGCTGGAATTGATCCGATGGCAGTTGTTTAGAGCTACTAATGACAATGACAGCAATCATTTATTAAGCTTCACTGTGTGTCAGGCACAATGCTAGATACATGGATTACCTCTTTGCACCATGATAACAGGCTGTTTTGACTAATGAGGTTAGCCCAAGGTCTCAGAATTAGTAAGTGTGGAGTGAGGACTCCATTCCAGGCAATCTGACTTCAGCCATTTGAACTGCAAGGTTGGTGGTTTGAGCTCACCAGCTGCTCCTCGAAAACCCTATCCAGGGTCACTATGGGTCAGAACCAACTCGATGGCACTTAACAACAACTACTGTTCTGCTGCCAACCTCTGAGTAAAGCATTGTCCTGTTCTTTTATTCCATTTCATGTAAAATATACTGTGCCTATCGTTTTTTTTTTAGGTTTATCATGATTTGGTGGGATATAGCAAGTAAAGCATGTGGCATTTGAACTCTGAATTTGTGTATTCCAATGAACGTAGAGGAATGCAATCTCTCGCTCCTCTCAGTCACACTCACTGTCTCTGCTCTGATCACCCAGGCACTGACGAAGATGGCATTATTAATGTCCTGGCCTACCGCAGCACTGCCCAGCGCCAGGAAATCAGGACAGCCTACAAGACCAGCATCGGCAGGGTAGGCTGCAATCTCTCTTGCTTTATCTGGTGAACAAGGCACTTGTTGGGCTACCTGACCTAGGATGCTGAAGTGGACCTGTGCTTTTTTTTTTTTTAGTTTTTATTGTGAACTAAGTGATAGTTTACATGGGAGAACATGGGCTTTACACCACCATTTCATTGCCATGATTACAATCTCCTCCATGTATCATCATTCAACAGTATTTGTTTCTATTCCCTCTGTGGGTTTTTTTGGTGGGAGGGATGTACACAAAACCACTTAGGAATATATAATAATTTAAACAACCAAAGGGCACATTCTGCAAGCCTGCCTCCTAGCCACCAGCTCTCAGTCCCTCTCTTTCTATGAGTCCAGAGTCCTCAGCTGCTCTATCTCTCCATGTCCACATCTCTGCCTCCATCTCTGGTATTGCTGCTTCTGGATAGGGTCCCACATTCTGCTTTGCTCTTCTCCATTGATGGTCCTAGGGTCCTCTGTTTCTGGACTGTGAGATTAACTACTCCCCCATTTTTGTTACA
This sequence comes from Chrysochloris asiatica, assembly GCF_000296735.1. Taxonomy (NCBI): domain Eukaryota; kingdom Metazoa; phylum Chordata; class Mammalia; order Afrosoricida; family Chrysochloridae; genus Chrysochloris; species Chrysochloris asiatica. The sequence continues at coordinate 5,126,931 of NW_006408570.1, read as the reverse complement.
AAACATCTACCTTTACAGATGTGACAGTCGCAATTAGTCATAATAACAATTACTCACTATTGAATCACAAGAATCTTATCCCCATCTCTTTTTACCAGACCCATCTATACAAGATGAAAACTATTCAGTGCGACTCTGCCTTGCCCCACACACTCTTAAACTAAACTCCCTCTTGAAACCTTGTAAGCCAGTCATTTTGTGCCTTTATCGCCCCCTCATTTTAGGTAGCCAATGTCTAAGTTTCCCATCTTGATGTGAAGACTCTTTCGCTCTCTGATGGTATTTTGATCTACTACATCCATAAGTGTAGGTCAAGTTCATCAAATTGTAGCAATCTACACTTGTTTCCTTTATCAAAAATTGCTTTTTATCTTCCTCTAGTTGAGTTCTGATTATCAAGTCATTGAGGCTAAGTCATATGAATACTGTCTGCAAGTTTGGGCATTCTTGGCCCTGTGCTTTTTTTTTTTTCTTTTTTTCTAATTAAATGTTTTTATTTTGCATTGAGTGAAAGTTTACAGGGCACATCATCAGCTTCACATTCAACCATTCATATAGCTTGTTTCATTACATTAATTATTATCCCCTCCATATATCATCAGTTAACAGTGTTTCTCTCTATCCCCTTTAGCTTTCTTTTTTTGGGGGGTGGGAGGGAACTTGCCTTTTTGGAATTTACAGTCTCGGCTTTTAGGGAAGGTCTTTACATTTGTCTGTGGATATCCAGGGCTCATGTATGAGATTACTAACAAGCATTACTGAATAATCAGATGAGGGACAGTTTGTTTTGTCTACTAGGTGGCTAGAGTCTGATCCTCAGAGCCTATGGTTTGGACGGTCAACAACGCTTGGGCCCACAGGGGCTTGGCCTCCTGACGGGGTCTTTGCTGTCTGCATCTGAGTCCTCCTTATTTATTGATTGTTTAAGGGACGCTGCCTGTCTTAGGTGGTCAGTGCGAATTCCTCAGTCTTACCAGTCATTGAGACTCATTGCAGCATGGCAATGTCTCTGTCTTAAGTAGCCGAGGTTCCACGTGATCCTTACCCGTCTCTGGCCACACGTCCAGCATAAACAGCCGCCATCCGAGGAAGGCAGGGAGGGAGGAGATCAGCTGGGGACCCCATGCGTCCTACGTTGCCGGCCCACCACCTGCTGTAAGGTGACCAAGCAGGATCACTATGCTGAGGTTCAATCCAGTTCTTAGGGGATCTTACTCTAGCATGGGTAGCAAATGGGTAGCCACTCAGTGTTCACTTTGAGAATTACTTATATCATAAATTTGAGCATGTAGCTGATGAATATCCCCAGACAAGTGTATATTGTTCCACAACGGCCCTGTGCTTTTAAAGACAGTTCCTTTGTCTTATTTAAAGAAGTTTTTGAAAAATACTTTTAACAGGTTGGTGTGTTTCCCCCATGATACTCAGCTAGAGTGATTTGAAAGAGCTCTTTTGTCACAATCCTCAAGGCCAAACTTGGGCTCTTCTCTTCCAAGTCCTCACTAAGATTTGGTTGCTGTATGAACTCAACCATCCCCATCCAGACCAGTGAAAGCACAGGTAGGGCTGAGCTTCCAGCATTGAGTCCTGGACCCTGATGGTTGGGGGTGGAGCGCCATGGCTTCTTTCTTGACACTGTGGTGGTAACTTCGTCTTTGTCATTTTCCTTCTCTTCTAATAGACTTTATTTTATAGAGAAGTTTTAGTTTCCCATGTGTCCCCTCAGCACACACCGATTCTCCCGTTAACCTCTTGGATTTGTTTCCCTTGTGTCTCTGGGCCTGCTTCTACTGTGACAGATACAACTGTGGCAGTACTGATAGTATGTGGGCAGGATGTTCATGCATTATTCTTAACTGGAGTTCAAACTCCACATTACGGCTCATTCTGTGTTATACAGTTCTATGGGCTTGGACAAATCCTTAATGTCTTGTGTCCACCATAATTTACGAAATAGTATTACTGATCTAAAAATGCCCCGAGCTCTATTCACCCCTCCCGCAGCCCCTGAGTCCCTGGCAAACACCGTACCTTTTTCCAGGCTACTTGCCAAACTGATGAAAATATTTAAATCCAGTTTTAAACAGGCTCTTCCACATAAATTCATTTGTAGTACACATTCCTTTGATTATCCTTAACTGAGCTGTACTCTCTCAAATTCTAAACTGGAGTTTCATGTGTCTGGGTATATGTATGTATTAGTAGTTTCTGCATTCAAAGGTTGTTCACTCATGTTTCCCCCTATTAGTTTGAATCCCACACCTCTCAGGACCCCTTTTGTAGTTTCTGTGTTTGTTGTTAAGTGCTATTGAGTAGTTCTGACTCATAGCAACTCTGTATTGGGTTTTCAAGGCTGTGAATTTTTGCGGGAGCAAAAAGCCTCATCTTGCTCCCTTGGAATGGCTGGTGGTCTTGAACCACTGACCTTGTGATTTGCAGCCCAATGCGTAACCCACTGCCCCACCAGAGTTCCTTAGTAAAATGAACTTTTTTGGGATAAGTCCAGTGCTTATCCTATGTAGTCATCATGCTCTCCTAGTTTCCATGGTAAAAGACTAATTTTTCTAACCAGACTTTCCACATCACTGAAAGCCCATCTATGTTTGATTAGCAAGAACCTTTTTATTACGACACAAACTATTAGTGTGCCCAGATCTCAACATATAGTAACTGGATTATAACTCTTTCTGTCCTCGAGACACGTTATGGCAAGTCAGACCTGGGGCTGCTTCTCAAAGATTGGCATTAGACTGCTGGATAGGGCAGGCCTGGCTCCGCTGTTAGCCAAAGCTGCTGTTGTTAATTGGCATCAAGTCTCCAGTTAATTTCTTCACAGGGTTTTCAAGGCTGTAACCTTTCAGAAGCAGATAACCATTACTGCCTTTTGAGGTGCTTCTGGATGGGTTCAAATCACCAACCTTTTGGGTAGTTGTTGTTGCTCAGTGCTGTCAGGTTGGTACTGACTCATAGTGACCTTCTGCACAACAGAACAAAATGCTGCCTGGTCCTGAGTCTTCCTCACAATTGTTGCTGCTTGAACCCATTGCTGCTGTAAGTGTGCCAGTCCATCACGCTGGGGCCTTTCCTCTTTTCACTCACCCTCCACTTTACCCAGCATAATGGCCTTTTCAAGGGATTGTTCCCTCCTGATAGTATGTCTGAAGTAAAAAAACGAAGTCTGGCCATCCTGAGTTCTAAGGAGCATTCTGGCGGTACTTCTTCCGACACAGATTTGTTTGTTCTTCCAGTAGCCCATAGTACTTTTAATATTCTTCTCCAACATCATAACTCAAATACATCAATTTGTCTATAGTCTTCCTTATTCATTGTCCAATTTTCATGTACATATGAAACTACTGAAAATACCATGGCTTGGAACAGGTGCACCTTAATCCTCCAGCTGACATCTTTGCTCTTGAACACTTTAAATTAAACTGGTCATGTGCAGCATATTTGCCTAATGCAAATCGTGTGATTTCTTGACTTCCAAGAGTGTTGACAGTAGATCTTAGCAAAATGAAGTCTTTGACAGTTTCATTTTTTTTCTCCATTTATCATGATATTATCTGTTGGTCCAGTGTTGAGGATTTTTGTTTTCTTTGCCTTAAGGCACAACCCATACTGAGACTGCGGTCTAGCACATGAGCTCGTAACCATATGTACCCCCTAGGGAAATCTGCATGCAAACCTTAACTGGATACCCCAGTAGGGAGTGGGGCTCCTCCCATCAAAATTGCTCTCTGTATCTTCTGGGCATACTAAACTCTTCATTCTCAAAGAAATTTAATGAACTAAAATATGGTGTTTCACCATACACATATGGGGTGGATATTCAGCTCCAGAATGAACCTAATCTGATGGCAATTTGTTAAGCTAGACAACATTAACAAATTGACTGAGCACTAATTTGCATACTCATTCATTCAGTTGCTCATTCAGTGTATATAGAGGTAACACCAAAATGTTTACTGTGTTGAGATACAATTTTAAAATCAGGTTTGTGAGAATGAGAGATCAGGAGTTAAATAATCAACTTATTAGTTGTTTGATTTTAACAGGTTCTTAACTCTTTGAAATATTTAAAATATCAATTTTATAATGTTATCATGAAGTTTAGTAATAATAGCTGCAAAGGACTGACGGGCACAAGGCCTAGAACATAATAGGCGCTTAACCAAGGGTAGCTCTTCAACTTGCGATTTGCAGAATTCCTGGACCAGTTGGTAGGACAGGCTTTAAGTGAGTAGTCTGAAAAACACCACTATACACTCAATGGAGAATGGCAGAAAAAGGCAAATAATGTCTTGTTATTATTATGCATTACACTTTATATATATTTATATATTAAACACTTCTGATCCCAAGCATCCATGGGCCATACTTTTGAACCTGGCTAATTTAAGTTATTACACCTAAGAATCTGTGTTGGTAAAGATCACGACCACGAAACCCTGATGGAGCAGTTGTACTTTGAGACACGTTAACTCCGTGGCAACATGTTCGATTTTGGTTTTACCAGTTCACTGAGGCTGGGTTCTTTTTGTGTTGTTCCAGGACCTGTTGGATGACTTGAAGTCAGAACTGAGTGGCAACTTCGAGCAAGTCATTCTGGGGATGATGACGCCCACCGTGCTGTATGACGCGCAGGAGCTGAGGAGAGCCATGAAGGTGTGTGTGCCTGCTCTCTTGCAAACACCGACCCACTTCCTCCATAAACTGACTGAGCCCTTCTCAGAGGGGAAGGATAAGCTCAGGGAGAAAACCTATCTTCATTTACCACAACTTGAAAACCTTATGTTACTCTACATTGTTATTGTTTGGTGTTCAGTGCCCTGAGCTGCTGGTGGGTTTGAACCAACCTTGCAGCTCAAACTGACCTTGCAGTCCAGTATGTTATCCTACAGCACCATACCAGCACTCCACATTACACTGTAGCAGTTGTCATTAAAAAGTTAATTTCCAAAAAGCTATGAAGTCCTTTGTTTTATCCTGTCTTTCAATGAGGAGTTATTAGAGCTGTGCTTTTGATGCAGTTACAGTAAGTTTCTTGTACTAGCTAGTTTTGAGATACAGAACTTTATGACTGATATCTTGTGGGCCTCTAGCTCCTCTGTAGGCTTGTTGTTGTTGTTAAGTGCATGCAGTCGAGTCAATTCCGACCCATAACAACCCTGTATAGGGTTTCCGAGGAGCAGCTGGTGAGCTTGAACCGCCGACCTTGCAGTTCATACGGCTGTGTAATCAGGCACATGAACCCACAGCACCACACTAGGATGCTTAGCACTGGCGAAAAAAGGGTTCTCAACTCTACTTAAGGTCTGCTGATTTTTTATGACCAAGTAGTAAATCCAAATAGAATTTCTTTTCTCAACCATATCAATAAATATTCATCATACAATAAATACTCAGTCCTGGGCTGGACTCCAGGAAAGCAAAGAGGTAACGAAGTCTTTGTCAGAAGATTTTGCCCTTCAGAGGAAGAGAACAGGGGAGATCAAGGAAGGACTAAGTCCTCCGAGAGTAGAAATTATACCTAATCTGGCACACATAGTAAACAGTCTATAAATGCTTGCTTTAACTGTTGATGATTTTGATTAAATGCCTAGTTGTTAGAGCTCAGTGGGTTGTCTTTATTCTCGGCAGATCCATCATTGTATTCCTGCTGCGTGTGAGGTGCAACTCTTTAAACTGGCTCATAACGCTGTCTGCCCTGTTTTGTGTTTAGGGAGCTGGCACAGACGAGGGCTGCCTGATTGAGATCCTGGCCTCCCGGTCCACTGAGGAGATCCGGCGCATCAAAGGGACATACCAGCTGCGTACGTAACATCGGCAGTGACAGGGACTAACAGCGGGTTGTAGTGTTGTTAAGTACTGTGGAGTCGGTTCCGACTCATAGTGACCCTGCATAGGGTTTCCAAGACTGCAGATCTTTATGGGAACAAAAATCCTCTTCTTTCTCCCACAGAACAGCTAGTAGTTTCGAACTGCCGACCTTGAGGTTAGCAGCCCAATTCGTAACCACTGCACTACCAGGGTTATATACTAATTAGACTCTCATTTCCAGGAAAGCATTGATTATGAGAGGGCCTCAGTTCCAGGCTCTGTTTCAAGGCACATTCCTGTCTAGGAAGGAAAATCACTGCCTGTTTGCTTCTTGAGACTTCTCAGGTGAAGATAGCCCTCTCCTTAGGCCTCGCAGTGCGGGGTTATATTACCCTGAAAGTTGTTCTTTATTATAACAATAAAAGGTGCTTACCTAAAAGTGTTGACACCAGTGACTCCTAGCACTCCCAAAAAAACATGGCCTGGCAATGCCATCTGGCCTTATTCTTTACCTTCAGCTAGACTGGCCATCTCATGTTGTTGTTATTGTTAAGTGCCACCAAGTCAGTTCTGACCCATAGTGCCCCTGTATAGGGTTTCTGAGGAGTGGCTGGGGAGTTTAAACTGTCGGCCTTGTGGTTTAAACCGACCTTGCAGTCCAGTGCTTTAACCAACATTGCCACACCAGGTCATATGACAGCGATAGCCATTATTCACCTCTTAAAAATCCCCAGATGACAGTATATATGGAGAGCTTATGAAATATGCATGTCTTCTAGCCCTAAGAATACAATGAAAAGTGCACAAAGGTTTTTATCCCCAGGTTTATTCAATAAGGAGTCCTTGTGACTGAAAAGCCATTTGAACTTCAAGGTAGTCGGTTCAAGCTCACCAGCTGCTCCTCAGAAACTCTATGTAGGGTCACTATGGGTGGGAGCCGACTCAATAGTGCTTAACAACAATAATTCAATATTGTTTCCATTAGCTAAAAATGCCCAAAAGTAGTGAATTGGCTGAATTAAGTAAAGCATACATACACAATAAACTATTAAGTAGACATCACAACCTATATTAAAGACTATTGCGTAGTGGTTACGAATCGGGCTGTGAACCTTAAGGTTAGCGGTTCGAAACTACCAGCCGCTCCGCGGGAGAAAGATGAGGCTTTCTACTCCTGTAAAGATTTACACCCTCGGAAACCCTGTACAGGGTCGCTATGGGTCGGAACCGACTCGACGGCACTTAACAACAACAACAACAACAACAATTCAGTCACATTACAGATGTGCAGGGTATCTGGATAAGTGAAAAAGCAAATCATAAAATAGTATACTAGGATTCTATTTCTTTAAGAAAAAACATATGCCTGTGAAGAAAAATCAAAGGGCATTCATCAAAATATGATCACTATTTCTAGATGATTCTTCTCTTGTGATGGGTTTTTTTCCCATCTCCCCTGAAAGTTTTCTATAGTTAACAGTATTACTTTTGTAGGAAGAAAACAAAAGCAAAAACAGTTTTTAGGCAAAGCCTTCTGAGCAGAAAGTTTTAAACCTTAGGTGTCTGGTGTACATCTTAGCACCAGATCCTCATGTCTGTTGAATTCACGTTTTCTCCCCTAAAGGCTCTGAAGGATTTGAGCTTCTCTTGGGGGAAGGTCTCAGATCCTCTCCGTTGAGGGGCATGGAAGAGAAGGGCATGGTGGGATTCGTGCTTGATTGCAACTCCACTGCCCCAAATATGGTTTAGAACCTCCAGTCTGTTTGCCGTTCTGCCTGTGACATGCAGCTGTGCATCACTGGAAGCCAGGCTCAGGACAGACCCCTGAGAGATGACCCATCAGAAGCTTAGAGGGAGTTGTACCCCAGCCTTCTTGATTCCCATTCTAGGTAATCGAAGCATCTCATTTCCACTATAAGAGTAGATTAACTTAATTGGACCATTTGTCAGTTTTATTTTTTTAAAAACTATGTGTAGAGTCCCTGGAGGGTGCAGTTAGCACTCCCAGCTGCTAACCTAAAGGTTGACCTTCAAGTCCATCCATTGAAAACCCTGTGGAGCACAGTTCTCTGAACACAGTGAGGTTGCTAAGAGCCAGTCAATTCTATGGCAACTGGTAACTGTGTGTGGAATTAAAAAGCTCATGCTGAGCTGCCTCACTGAACAGACTGACCTTGACCAGGTCAGAGTGCCCTAGAGTGTGACACAGGCCTCTTTATTGGGTGTAACTAATTATACTCTCTTACTAGAATTCGGACGGAGCCTTGAGGATGACATTTGCTCAGACACGTCCTTCATGTTCCAGCGAGTGCTTGTGTCTCTGTCAGCTGTGAGTGGCATCTTCTTTTGGCTGTTACTGAGGGGGAGGAAGGGCTTATTGAGACTCTCCTTCTCTATCTGCCCCCGTCACCAGCCTTTCTCATCCTTGTTCTTGGGCCCATTGTTCTTTTCTCAAATCGCTCCTCAGACTCACTGGCCAGTCATGTAAGTCTATTTGTTCAAATTGAATATAAGGAATACCTACAAGTACTTAATACTTAACAGATATCCCTCTCACTTGGTGCATTGAAAGTTATGAAGAGATGGGTCCTTTGCTTTAAGAATTTATATTGTCATAAGGGAACTCACCAGGTACACAAATTGTTGTAATACAGGCATGAAAACATTAAGCGCCAAAGAAGAGGTCCATAGTAAAAGGTAGGTTCAGGGAGAGATCTTAGCTGGAGAAACAAGAAAAGGCTTCATGGGGGAAGATTCTGGTTCAGAAAGGATATGGAAGGTCGCTATGATTTCAAGAGATGTGTGTGGATGCGTTCCAGGCAGGATGAACAGCAAGAACAAAGCAAGGCAGCAGGAAACACAGGGTGTGCTCAGGGAACAATTGGCAGTCAGTTTGGTAACTCTTAAGAGTGAAAAGAATGAACTGGGCCCACCTTTGCTTGGGATTGCCCCGCACACCGGGCCAGGCAGATTATCCAGGCTTTAGCCCATCAGTGGGTGCTGAATATGCAAGGCAATCAGAGGAACTGGAACCAATGAGAAGACGCTCATCAACATTCTGACAGAGAGGTCTAATACACAGAGACAGCTGATTGTTAAGGAATATCAAGCAGCATATGGAAAGGAGTTGAAAGATGACTTGAACGGCGATCTCTCTGACAACTTTGAACATATAATGGTAGCCCTCGTAACTCCACCAGAAGAGTTTGATGCGAAGGAGCTAAAGAAATCCATGAAGGGAACTGGAACAAATGAAAATGCATTGATTGAAATTCTAACCACCATGACAAGCAGGCAGATGAAGGCAATTGCTCAAGCCTATAAAGATTTACACCCTCGGAAACCCTATACAGGGTCGCTATGGGTCGGAACCGACTCGATGGCACTTAACAACAACAACAACTATATAAGTATATAAGAAGAGTCTTGGAGATGACATTCGTTCTGAAACATCAGGAGACTTCTGGAAATCTCTGTTGACTTTGGCTGATGGCAGAAAAGAAGAGAGTCTACAAGTGGATAAACATCTGGCTAAAAAAGATGCCCAGCTTCTCTATAATGCTGGTGAGAAGAGATGGGGCACAGATAAAGATAAATTCACCAAGATTCTGTGTTTAAGAAGCTTTCCTCAACCGAAACTAACATTTGATGAATATCGAAATATCAGCCAAAAGGACATTGAGGACAATATAAAAGAAGAACTGTCTGGGCATTTTGAAGATTTACTTCTGGCTGTAGTTCCCTTTTTGGCTGAAAGACTGCATTAAGCTTTGAAGGGTGAGGGAACTGATGAATTTACTTTGAACAGAATAATGGTTTCCAGATCAGAAATTGACCTTTTGGACATTCAAGCGGCGTTCTAAAAGCATTACAGTTATTCCCTATATTCAGCAATTAAATCCAGGATACTCCTGGAGACTATGAAATCATGCTCATAAAGGTCTGTGGAGGAGCTGACTGAATCAAGAAAATTATCTCCAAAGGTCCCCTGCTGCCACAGTGGACTTTCCCAGCAGCTACTTCTTTCTCAGAATATTGACAAATATAAACAGTGTAAGCAGCAACCTGTCTTCCTACCAGTCATTTGCACTGTTCCGTAACAATAATAAAAAGTGACTATTTTAGAGCATCTCATTTATAAGATAGTTAAGTCTAAATTAAATTTTAGAATAGTGTTAAATTTCTACTAATACTATGCAAATCCATGAAATGAAAATCATGATATGGTTCTAAAACATTAAATATAACAAAATACAATAAAGTTGTTATCTTTGCTAAAAGTAATTAAAAAAAAGGGGGGGGGGGGTAGTTGTGTGTGTGTAGAATGACCTGGTCCTGAATGCTAGTCACAAAGTCTGTGATTTGAACCCACCACTGCTCCGAGGGAGAAAGATGAGGCTTTCTTTTCCTGTAAAAGTTTATTCTCAGAAACCCTATACAGGACCCCTATGAGTTGGATTCAACTCCATGATAGTGGGGTTTTGTTTAGTTTTGTTTAGGAAGCCACTGAAGGAGCTCTAGGAGTGTAATGGTTCAGCATTTCAGTGCTTGGCTGCTAACCACAAAGTCAGGGATTTGAACTCATCAGTGTAGGAAACCCTGTGGGGCAGGTGGACTCTGTCCCATGTGGGATTTATATGCATCTGAATCAACTTGATCTCACACAGCAACAGAGAACTGCTGACAGTCTTTGATAAGTAGGGAGATGTGATTAGAAAAGGCTCTTCAGAAAGTTAATTCAATAATGCTGTGTAGGATGACTTGGGAATCCGGGGTGGCGCTGTAGGATCACCACTGGACTGCTAACTACAAGGTCAGTGGTTTAAACCCATCAGCCACTCCTCAAAAACCCCATATAGGGTCACTGTGAATCAGAACCAACTCGACGGCACATAACAACAACAGAATTAATTGAGGTGGGTAGAACCTGGAGTCTGGGAGACGAGGTAGGAAGTTACAGAACTAGGCTAGGGTGGTAACAGAGGCTGCGGAAGAGAGACGATGGATACTGGAGAGATTTCAAATGACTGCCCTGCTGAGTGGGAGGCTCTCGTTTTTCACCAGTTTTGAGATGTTCCTTTATGCTTTATGGATTTTTTTCTGTCGCCTTAAATCATTCAACCTAAACCTGAACATGGAATCCTGGTATGGCACTGTAGAATAATCACTCAACTGTCAGGTTGGCTTGAACCATGAGATCGGCAGTTCAGACTAGCCAGCTGCTCCTCAGAAACCCTATGCAGGGTCGCTATGAGTTGGAACTGACTCGACGGCACTTAACAAGAACAACAACAAACCTGAACTAGCTCTCTCCCCGACTTGTCCATTTCTGTTCATATCAGTGCTGTCTTTCCATCTTTTCAGCACTCAAAGTAGAACCACAGTAATCATCCCCATCTCCTTCCTTGCGTTTGTCTCTGCTGTCTGCCTGATCTTATTTCCTACCCATGTTCACTCTTCCTTTCCCATATTTGCCATGCTGTTGAGCTATGGTGAGTCCTAGGATCTGAAAGAACATAGCAAGAACAAGTCTGACAAAGCAGAGGAAAGTAGCCCCTTTGCTCACTTGGTAGCATTCCTCTGAGATGCCAACCCTGTCCTCCTGTGAGCTGATGCTGGTGACAGGTAGAGGCATTTCCATGTGTTCCTCAAACCGCACTACTGACCCCAGATTCTCTTGTTCTGACCTCCTCTGTTCTCAAGGGAGCCCTGTTGATGCAGTGGTTAAGTGCTCAACTAAACCACTAAAACCAACTAAAAGGTGGGTGGTACAAACCCACCAGCTGCTTTGAGGGAGAAAGCTGAGACAGTCTGCTTCTGTAAAAATGTACAAGCGGAGAACAAACGATGGCGGATTGGGTGGATGTGTAGCAGAGAGCTCCGCCAACAACAACACAGAATACCCGACCAAGCAGGCTCAGGGGATGGTCCCAGAACTCTGAACCACATATAAAGGAATACTTAGAAG
>NW_006408570.1:5101217-5112355 GCF_000296735.1 Chrysochloris asiatica | reverse complement strand
TTTTAAAAAAGCTAAAGTGGATAGAGAGAAATACTTTTAACTGATGGTATATGGAGGGGATTATAATCAATGTAATGAAACAAGATATATGAATTGTTGAATGTGAAACTGATGACGTGCCCTGTAAACTTTCACTCAATCCACAATAAAAACCTTAAATTTAAAAAATTAAAAAATGTACAAGCTTGGAAACCCAGTGGGGCAGTTCTACTCTGTCCTATAGGGTCATGGTGAATTGGAATCACTCAAAGGCAGTGGGTTTCCTGTGTTGTCAGCCCCTTTGTGGTGGAAATTGATCAATGTAGGTTTGCCAGTGAGGAAGGCATGGGTCAGTGTGGTAATAGTGGAGGGAGCAGGCACGTTTCTTCTCCTCCTTTCCTTGTCCCCCCACGGACAGCCAGCCAAGCAGCAGTTAGGGAGTACAAGCCCACCGGGCCTTCTGGTGGGTGATGTCCCCTAGGTGCAGGTCAGAGCTCCAGCAGTAACATGAGCCCATCCAGAGGATGCCTGTCTTGCCTCCCCAGGACCAAAGCCTAGCCCTATGAGGCATTCTGTCCTTGGGCTCCCAATCAGTTCTCTCTCAACAGTGTCTCCTACATCTCCCCAAATATGCTCATATGGTTGATTTTTCTCATTCTCAGGGTGGCAGGGATGAAGGAAATCATCTGGATGATCAACTCGTGAAACAAGATGCCCAGGTTGGTAGAATTGCAACTTTTTCTTCGTCGTTTTCTTCTCTTTTGGCATTTTATCAGTGTATATTGAACAGACAGGGATGTATTTCGAAGGAAAAGTATTCCTACAGTTGACCTTGATGGTAGAGGTTTCTTGCAGATATTCCTGGGTCTGAGGAGTGATACTAGATGTCACCTCATGAATGATAAGAGCACCTCTGGGCTCCCTGTTGCTCAACATTGAGACCATGGTGTGTCCCCCAGAGAACGATGGAGTTTCTTCAGAATCGCCTGGAGGTGTTAGGACTTTCCTTTGTTTTGTTCACCTTGTATTTTTACTTCCCTCAAAAGAACATTTGATTGGACCTGTGCAAAACAGAGTGTGAATGGTTGGGTGAAATTAATATCAAATCCCAAAAAGCTGTTGCTGTTTTGATACTGAGCACATTGATGATTGCAATGGTTCCAGTCCCTGGTCTCATCAGCTGTGGCCAGATACCACTAATGCGTTGTTGTTAAGTGCCGTTGAGTCAATTCTGACTCACAGCAAGCCCTTATAAGATTTCCGAGGAGCAGCTGGTGAGCTTGAACCACTGATCTCACGGTTCAAACCTACCTTACAGTCCAGCGCATTAACCCACAGTGCCATACCAGGACTCCAACACTTATAATAGTAGCTAATGAAAGGCGACTGCTGGCTGGTATCAAACACTGCTCTAAACTATATGCCACTGAATTCTTACAATAACCCTGTGAAGCAAATGTTGCTAACCCTATTTATAGAGACACAGAGAAGTCAATTCCCTGGTTCAAGCTCACACTGATATTAAGTGGCAGAACTGAGATTTGAGCCCAAACAATTTGGATCTAGACCTTCCTTTTAATCAGCATAAAACATAGGGAAAAATTGGCTCCATTCAATATGTGAAGTTTGAACCAGTACGGATTTTTGAGGGAAGAGCCTGTTGCTTTCATTAGGAGGGGGATGTGTTTGTGAGGGCTCTGGGAGTCCCTCCCCATACAGGGGATACAGGAAGTTGTCTTCAATCTAAAACGCTCAAGGCTAAAAATACTGGTACTCTCAGATGTGTATGTGGATTTTAAGCACATCAATGAGAACATAATTGGACATGCTGGAGAACCTCTATAGCCTACATCAATTCCTGATTAAATGAAGAGGTAGAATTGAAGAATTGATCCCGGAAGCCTTCTACAGACTCTCATATTTTACATAGGGGATGGGGTGGGTTTACTCTGTGCCAGGCATTATGTTGATATTTTACATAGGTCATTTATTCTGTATAACAAATGTGTGAAGTAGAAATGATTACGGATAATTTATAGAATCAGAAATTAATGTCCAGATTTCAGTAACTTGCCCAAGATCTCATAGCTGGAAGAATTGGGATCTTTGAATCCAGGTCTATATGATTTTTTAAAATCATGCAATCAACCAACAAGTATGTTGGAGCTCTTCAATGAGCACAGTTTTCCTTGGTAGTAACCAGGTGAAAAGGTATTTATTTCTAAGCAAGTTTAGGTTGGGGACAGTAGACAGTAGAACTCAAAACACAATGTTTCTGGATCTTCTAAAAGACAAAACAGTTACGAACAACGCCATCTAAGAGCTACCTCTTCCAGGGTAGATGAGTGGGAAAATATTGTCAGCTTTGCCTCTTTAACTTGCATTAGCAGCTAGGGGAGTTGAAGGGGCTTAAAAATTTTGTGGAAAAATTTTATTTTTCCACAAAATTTTTGAGTCAGTCCCCTTATCTTTCCAGTGCTTAGGTGTTATGACTGGGTTTTAATCTAGGAAAGTGAATGAGTTTGGGATGAAAGGACTGCTCGGGGCAGGTGAAACTAGGTAATAATAATATAATAGGTAAGACATTTTTGACCATAAAAAAGCTGTTACCTAATAAAACCAGATTTATCTAATCTTGGGACGTCACTTGCAATAAAGGAAATAACAAGCTATGTACAGAATTCCAACTTTAAGAAGAAATTCATGGCATAGTAAAATTACTTTTAAAATATCCTTCTGACATTTGCTATAATATGGTATATATTTGATTCTCTACCTCCTGGGAGGGGGCAGGAAACTTAAAATTAGGGGAAAATCTGCATCAACAGTGGAAACTATGGAGGAAAGTTTTTAAAATACCAAAGGACAACAAACCTTCTCTCAGTTGTTGTTTTTTGTTTGTTTGTTTTTAAGATATTTTATTCAAATTGTGTTTTAAGTGATGTTAATTACAGCATTTGAAGGGGAGGGGGGAGGATCTAATCCCACACAAAATGGAAGACTCTAGAATGTACCCATTGAAATGATGAAAAAATAGGTTGAGTGATAAACTGGACACAAATTCAATTTAGATTCTGAGTGTTGTCACCAAGTGATTACAGTAACAGAGAGCCTTCCCAGTTTGCACTGGAGGTCTTGGAAATGATTTCATAGTCTGGAGCAAGGACGCAAAACGACATCATGAGAGGGAATTACAGTCCTGGATTTATCAGTGTCATCACATCCGCCCTCTCCACCCCAAAATGGCACACAAGACAAACAGCTGTCATGCCCTGCAGACTACACAGAAGGGCCATTCTTGTCCCAGGAAGGTAGCTGACTACTCCTAGTTGGAAGCAGACACAGTGGCTTCATGCAAATAGCAAGAAATTACTCGGGGAACTAGAGTGTAGCCATGGGTCGGAACCAACTTTGAGGCACTTAACAACAGCAGAGAATACAGATAGTAAATGGCAGAACTAAGATTTAAACTCGAGCAATTTGGATCTAGACCCTGTAATCTTAACCAATAAACAAAGACAGAGAAGGGTTAGTTGGTCCCTTTCAATATGTTAAATCTGAATTAAGATGGATTATGCAGGAAGGAATAGGTTTCCTGTCGGATCCTACCAGCAGCAAGTGCTCCTGCTTGAAATTTCATCCAAATGCAAAGTAAGCAAGCCCAAGAAGAATCCATTCACCTTGTTCTGAGGAAAACCTGGATCTGGATACACCGCTCATTATTAGAAATGAATAGGCAGGAAAATCAACAGGTCCTCAACTCAAATCCTCTGAAAATACTGAGGCATAAAGGGGACAAACATAGCCATACTGAAGGTACCACAAAAATAGATTCAAATTGCATTGGACCCTAAATAAAATGAGAGAAAAACCGAATTTAATTCCTTAAGAACTAAGAATGTTAAGATGCATTGAAACACAACAGAGATGAAAATGGTCATGCAGAAATAAAAGAGCTAGATGAGTTGGGACAAATGTTTTTAAATGAGACAAGGTAAAACAAAATTATAGGGTCTATTAGAAGCAGATGACCCAAAATGAATTTCAGAAAAGAGAATCATTGTAGAAAGCAATGTTGAACAGTCTCCAAAATTCAGAAGAAAGGGACCAAGGGATGGGAGAAGACTGCACAGGGAAGACACTAGAGACTCGCAAGGAGGAAGATATGGAGAAATTTGCCTTAATCTGTATTTAGATGTATAATAAAGCATGTGGTCCTGGTGCAAGAATAGAGAAGAATCAGTGGAATGATTAGAAGACTTAGAAGCCGAATCAGTAAATATAAGAACATACAGGTAGCACTTGAAATCATTGAGTAGGCAAGAGGGCAGAGGGACAAACTGTTCAGTGGAATTGAGATAATTGGCTAACTATATGGGCTAATGCACCAGACTGCAAAGCTGTTTGAACTGCAGGGTCAGTGGTTCAAGCTCACCAGGTACTTGTTGGAAACCCTGTACAGGTTCGCTATGGGTCGGAACCAACTTGATGGCACTTCACAACAACAACAAATTTGGGAAAGAATGAAGTTAGACCCCTACTTTCACTTGACATCTCATATTGAATTCCAATTGACTGAAAATGTCAATGTAAATAGATGCAGTCATAAATGTACCTATAGAAAAATATAGTTGTTTTTTTTTTTTTTTAAATCTTGGTCTGGGAAAGACACATGACAGAAACCATAAAGAAAAATGATTGCTGGTTTGAAACACTTTTTTTAAATGTGCAAATTGTTTAAGTGAAATCATAATCAAAATTAAAAGTCAGGTGATAAAATGGGGAACAATTTCACCAAATATGTAGTAAACAATATGTAAGAGGCTTCATAAGTAAAGAAGAATCAGAATTCCCCAGTTTTTTTGTTTGTTTTTTAATGGACAGTGTACATTAGCAGGCAATTCAAAAAAGGTAGACGTGGCTTATAGAAAAATGTCCAAGCTTACTGCTGTTGTTAAGTGCCCTTGAGTCAATTCAGACCCATAGTGACCCTGTATAGAGTTTCCAAGGAGCAGCTGGTTGAGCTTGAACCACCGAAATTGTAGTTCAAATGACTTTGCTTTCTGATGTATTAGCCCCACAACACCACACCAGGACTCCTTACTACTTATTTAAAAAAAAAAAAAGCAGATTTAACACAAAAGGTACCATTTCCACTTATTATTTAAAAAGATTACTCTTTTCAAAGACATTTTTGTGGTATTTTACAAAAGGTTGTTCTGTGATTGGTTGAAAGTTGATTATGAATTAGAAATTTAATTAAAATTTAAATAACTGCATGTGGTTGGTGGCTGCTGCTTGGGACAGCTCAAGTCTGAGGCCTTTACCTCCTGAAGTAAAGCCATGGTGTTGTCTGCTTGGAGGGGGCTGCTGGTGTTTACACTAAGTCTGAGGGAGCTATTACAGGGCTCATTTAGTGGTGTGCGCAAGGAACATACTGAGTTACTTCCACTCCCCATCAACACTCCGTTAACCTCATCACCAACAAATTAAAGTCTGCCAACTCAACTCTTTGACATTCTGGAAATCTTTGCCTGTGTCTTGGCACATCCTCTGTAGTATTTTAACCTTGTGCTTTGTTTGACTTCAGGACCTGTATGAGGCAGGAGAGAAAAAGTGGGGAACAGATGAGGTGAAATTTCTAACTATTCTCTGTTCTCGGAATCGGAATCATCTGTTGCATGGTAAGGCGTTTGCTTCTTTTTTCAAAGAACCTGCTTGAAAGAGCATGAAAACTGTAACTCTTTCCCCTTCCCTCAGTATAGAAAGTTAATTGCACTCAACTGTCTTACCTTGGAAATGGGTTAGGGATGTGCATGAAGGCCAACTCTGAAGACTAATTGTGAATAATTAGTAAATATACAATGTATTCATACAAGTTTGACTTTTGAGTTTAAAACATCAAACTTCATAGTTCTTTTTCCAAAGCAACCCCAAGACTTTCATTTTAATTTAGTTACATAAGGAAACATTTAGTGCACCAGCAAGCAATAAAATAGAAATGTTGGTTGGCATTTACTCCTGTTTAACGTTCAAGCTGTAAAGTTAATAGAAGTGATTTCTTAAGGGATCTGCTGTACAAGATGAATAGAGGGTAATTTCACACTTCATTTCCTGTGTGTGATGTTTCTAATTTGCTTCTAATAATTCTGATCTTTATAATGAGCTTTGAACTTCTTTGGGGGAAAGATACTGTACAATTGTAGAATATTTGTTGTCAAGTTTATTTCCTCCTTGTAAACAATAATTAAGGTTTAATAAGATATTCCATCTTTTATTTAAGCTATTTAAGCCTTTATGCCACATCATAATTTTATAAACATAGCCACACAAAGTTTATAGTGCTTGTGGGGAATTTCAGAGGAGTGAATTTGCTAAATTACAAACATAAGTAACTGAAAGTATAATATGTTTTGAAGTTTCAGTTGTTTCAGATATTCCATACTGACAAGAAATAGGTGATTAATCCTGTTAATAAATATCATTGCTACCAGTAGACTGTTAACCTAAAGGTTGATGGTTTAAACCCACCAGCTACTCCGTGAGAGAAAGATGTGGCCATCTACTCTGTAAAGATCTACAGCCTTAGAAATCCTGTGGGCAGTTCAATTCTGTCCTATAGGGTCGATATGAGTTGGAATAGTGATTTGGTTTTGGTTTTAATCATTATCAGGGGTGGGGAACATCTGGCCCTCAGGCCACATAAGGCCCAGGAAATCATTTGGTCTGGCCCTGCCAAGGGAACTGCAGTTCTAGCTATCACATTGTTGCTGTTTTTAAGTGCCGTCCAACTCATAGCAACCCTGTATAGGGTTTCTGAGGAGCAGCTAGTGACTCTGAACTGCCAACCTTGTGTTTCAAACCGATCTTGCAGTCCAGTACATTATCCCACAGCGCCTCACCAGGCCATCATATTGTTGTTGTTAAGTGCTGTTGAGTCGATTCCGGTTCATAGCAACCCTGTATAGAAGTTCAACCGACTTTGCAGTTCAGCACATTGACCTGCAGTGTCATACCAGAACTCCGGCCATCACATTTTTTGTTCATTGCTGTCATGAGTTAATTAAATGTTTGACCACATATAGCAGACTAATTTTTAAGTTGATCATTTTGTATGGCCCACATTTTAGCACTTAACAGCAACAGTAGCCCCTGCGGTAGATGAACCAATTTCTGACTCTCTCAGTCCAGATTTCATGCCTTCCTTTACTGTACACATCTCCCCCTGGTGGTATTTTTTTAGAACTGCAGTTTCTCAGAAGACGATTTAGTGCAAATGTATTTGTAACAATTTTTATTTCTGGACACAGTCAGTAGTTGGGCAGTTATAAAATATTTGATTGCATATAACTGGAAGCAAATCTTTTAATAACTTTGTATACATAAAATGCCATAGTTTTCTTTCTAACACAAAAATAAAAGTGTTGTTGTTAGTGCCATCAAGTGAGTTCCGACTCATAGCAACCCCTGTAGGGTTTCTGAGGAGCAGCTGGTGGGTTTCAACTACCTACCTTACAGTTAGCAGTCCAGTGCTTATCCTATGGCACAACACCAGGACTCCAAATATAATAGTGAGAGTCCCCAATAATCTTTTATGTTAGTTCTCATCTGTCTCAATGACTATCTCAAGCAGCGGTCAATATTTCCCCCCATTTTACAGTGGAGAAAACTGAGCCTTACAAAGTGTCAATAGTGTTCTTTGATTCTGAACAGCACACTGATTCCATGCAGCACACACTGACTCACACTTACGTAAAAAAAGAGGAAATCATGTAGAATGGGGAAAATGGAAAATACTGGTGACTCACAGTTTTGATAAACTAACTGAGCAACTTCAGAAAGAACAGAAATCAAGGAAGATCTGAGGATTCAGTTGGAAGGGTGTCATGGAGTTTTATTTTAAGGTAAAGTTTTCCAGTGTCTGGTGGTCTTATTTATAACGCTGGTCCTGGAGCCCCCCTACTCACACTGACAGAATCAGAATCTCTGCGAGTAGAGCTCAGGATGTTAATAGATTTCCCAAGGTGTTTCTGATGTTCACTGAGGTTAAAGAGCCAATTTAAAGGAGAGAGGAGCCAAGATGATAGTTTAGGCAGATACATTACCCTGACCCTCTACAACAAAGACTCAAGAAGCCAAGTGAAACACACAGATGACAATCCTGAACTCTAGAGCTTCAAAGAAAAAGGCTAAAAATGTAGATTGAACACTGATGAGAGAAAGCAGCTAAATGAAAACAGTGAACAAAGAGTGTTAAACGCCAACTGGCACAACATGGCCGTTTGAATGATCACAACCAGCTTTCCATTGGAGCAGGAACCAGATCACCAGCTCTGCTTGCCCAGGACTACACCAGCATGCACATCCAGTGATCAGCAACCAGAGAGGTGTGACTTTCCCGGTTACCTCACACAGCCTCCCACAAGCTCCACCCACCTGCCAGTGCTTTGTAACTTTTTTCCCTTTAATTTTCATAGTGCTTCCCTCTCCCCACTTTTCTTTTCTTCTTCCCCTTTTTGTCTTCCTTCCCCTTTGCCCGTTTTCTTTTCTTTTTTGATCCTGTGGAGCAGGTGCTGCTCCCATCCCACCCTTAGCTAGTTGCTGAACCAACTCCCGCCCTTCTTGGCCGGGGTTGTACTCCCCCAGAGTGAGCTCTGTGCTTCCCCTGCAGATGTGTTTGGCAGCTAACACTTGGCACTATATTTTTTGTTCTTTTTTTCCTTTATTCTCAGCTCTTCCCTCTCCCCTAACTCTTGTTTTTTTTTGGGGTTTTTTCCTACATCTTCCCCCCACGTCTTTTTTTAATCCAGTTGAGTGGGTTTCCCACTCCCATACCACCTCCTGCCACCTGTGCACTGACTAGTGCTTGCTCCTGGCCCTCCCTAGTCAATGACGGCGTGAATACCACATTTCCATCGCAGCTGTGTTTGGTAGCTAGCACCCATACTGTGCCAGTTTAATTTTTTCCCTTTTTCATGTTTTTTTCTTCGTTTTACTTTTCTCTCTTCTTCTTCTTTGGTCTATCCTCCCCTTCTACCTCCAGGAATTGATGGATTACAATAGAAATATTTCAACAAACTGATGAAGCCCTAGAAATATTCACTGGCCTCTGCTAAGAAATTGTGAAGACAGGCACCTGGCCAGCTGAATAGAAGAGGTCCATATTGGTGCCCATTCCTAAGAAAGGTGACCCAACAGAATGTTGAAATTATCTAACAACTTTAACATCACATGCAAGTACAATTTTGCTGAAGATAATTCAAAAACAGTTGCAGCAGCACATTGACAGGGAGTTGCCAGAAATTCAGAAGCTGGCTTCAGAAGAGGATGTAGAACAAGGGATACCAGATGGATTTTGGATGAAAGCAGAGAATACCAGAATGGTGGTTACTTGTGTTTTATTGACTCTGCAAAGTCATTCAACTGTGTGGATCATAACAAAGTAGGGATAACATTGTGAAGAATGGGAATTCCAGAACACTTACTTGTACTCATGCAGAACCTGTCCATAGACCAAGAGTCAGTCATTCTAACAGAGCAAGGGAATACTGAATATGGTTTAAAATCAGGAAAGGTGTGCGTCAGGGTTGTATCCTTTCACTGTATTTATTCAGTCTGTGTGCTGAGCAAATAATTTGAGAAACTGGAATATATTAATAAGAATATGGCATCAGGATTGGAGGAAGTCTCAGTAAAAGGGAAGAAAACTTGAAGCACTTGCTGATAAAGATCAAAGAATACAGCTTTTAGTGTAGATTACAACTTGATGTAAAGAAAACAAAAATCCTCACAACTGAACCAATTAATATGATAAATGGTGATTATTTTACTTAGATCCACAATCAATGATCATGGAATTTGTTGTTAATCAAGTGCTGTTAGACCTGGTTCTGATTCATAGCGACGCTGTATAGAGTTTCGAAGGAACAGCTGGTAAGCTGGAACTACTGACCAACCTTGTTTGAGGTCCAGTGTTTATCCTGTGGTGCCACACTAAGAAGTAGTAGTCAAGAAATCAAACAATGTATTGCATTGGGCAAATCTGCTGCAGTGACCTCTTTAAAGTCTTAAAGTGTAGCGATGTCAGTTTGAGGACTAAGGTGCACCTGACCCAAGCCATGGTATTTTGAATCTTCTCTTATGCAAGTGAAAGCTAGGTAGTGAATAAGGAAAACCAGAGAAGAATCGATACGTTTGAATTATGGTGTTAGCGAAGAATACTGATGGTACCATTGACTGCCAGAACAAATTTGTCTTGGAAAAAGCACAATCTGAATGAGAGTGAGCCTTAGAAGTGAGGATGATGAGCTTCTGTCTCATGTACTTTGGACTTGTTTTCTGGAGGGCCCAGTCTCTGGAAAAAGACATAGTGCTTAGAAAAGTAAAGGGTCAGCAAAAAAGAAGCCCCACAATGAGATGAGTTGATACAGTGGGTGCAACATGAGCTCACGTGTAACAATTGTGACGATGGCGCACAACCGGGCAGGGTTTCATGCTATTTGCTTAGGGTCACTGTGAGTTGGAGCTGACTTAACGCTGTCTAACAACAACAATAATTTTCTGTAAGATGGCAATGTTATTAACTACACATTTTAATAATAATTCTATGTTCACCAAGTTTCTATAACAACAGACTTTATGCCCACACTCCTACAACTAAATAGGGCTGATTTTCCCCCCATTTCAAAAAATGGATATTTACTTTGAAAAGACCCCAGTGGTTTAGGATCCTGCATCAAAATAGGGGAACAAAAGAAAAAGGACCACTTTGGCCACTGTGATAGGATGACTGCTTTGGGCCATCTCTGTGATCCTGCTCAGTGAAGTGTAACTTGTCCTGACTGCATGAACTATGCATTTGCATGGTAGAAGTTATGTCGGTGGAGGGGGGTGGGGGTGTTCCTTGACTGACAACTCTGTATGAGAATCACATTGATGGAGAGGTAAGACAGCACCCCCAAAATAGCAACGTTAATGTAAACAAAATACGATATTCACTCTAAGAAAGCTCCAGAAGGAGGCAACAAGACAGGAAATTTATCACATTAAAAAATAATTGACGGGACTTCGGCACTTCCCTGACCGGGCAGCACAGAGTAGACACTGGAGAGGGAGACAAAGGAATAGTCAGAAACATCACACTAGAAGGCTTGTAAGTC
>NW_006408570.1:5090377-5098848 GCF_000296735.1 Chrysochloris asiatica | reverse complement strand
AAAATAATTGACATTTTCTACTATGTTGAACTCTTATTAAAACATGAGACCAGCTGTTTTCAAATGTAGTTCAGTTTTAAAGAAGTTGGATTGCTCTTTGATGAACCATAAGGAAATAAACATATGCGTAATTGGCAAGGCCAGAATTACAAAGAAATATATTCTGTTTATTAAGGAAGTGATGACAAGAAGAAAGGGAAGTTCTCCAATATGTCTGGAAAACAGGATCTTAGCTGAGGGAAGGGACTTACCTGATGTCCTCCAAGATTCACAAGATCAGTGTTTGTTCTCCCACAATCCACAGCCCCTCTGGGTTCCTGCCTACATTCCTAATTCGTTTTCTCTTGAAATATGCCAAAGAGTAACCACTAGGAACTTCAAAGAGCTCATGAAAAAATGGAATGAAAGATAATAGATTTTTTGCCTAATATATTTGTAGTCTACTTAAAAGTTGATCATTCTCTCCATCAATTTTAGTTTCCTCTATTTTGTTATCTGTAATGTTATTTTGTTATTTTTCTAGTGTTTGATGAATACAAAAGGATAGCACAGAAAGATATTGAACAGAGTATCAAATCCGAAGCCTCTGGCAGTTTTGAAGATGCTCTGCTGGCTATAGGTAAGCTGGCAGGCATGGGGAGTAGAGCAAGAAATGTCTAGAGACTACCTTCAGTGTTACCAGGTTTTTGTCATGGGGGTGTAGGTTTTTTCGTTTGTTTTCAGAAATAATAAATGCTGAAATTATTCTTGACGTACGTCAGAATTTTAAACAAGAAATATTCTAGATAACCTGAATGGTCTGATACTACTTGGCTTTATATATTTTATATCCTTTGTGTTTCAGTGTATGAGGATAGGCAAGGTAATCCTATAGAAGCTGTATTTTGCAAGTCTATCATTGGTTAGAACTAAGGACTGTCTCATGTGGTGGTGATGGTAAGCATCATTTTGGGAAACTCCATGCTACTCTTTGCTTGGTAGCCATTATTAGTTACTTCTCCAGGAACTTCATGATAAATGGAAGGTACTGTCCACCTATAAAAATGCCTTCAGCATAGCCTAGGATCCTGAAGCATTCGTGGGCTAGAATTTCCCCAGGAAAGTAATCGAGAAATACTACTTGATAACTTAGAGAAACAGAGGGAACAACCACCACTTTCCTTTATCTGTAACTTTTTCTTCTTCTCTCTTAACAGTAAAGTGCATGAGGAACAAATCTGCCTATTTTGCGGAAAGGCTTTATAAATCTATGAAGGTAAATGGTCTCATTTTTAGAATCAGTATAACTGTGGCATGTCTTGTGTTTATCTTCAGCTGCTTAGAAAGGACTTGTAATGTGCTCAACGTCCTCAGAAAGGAAGTAATGGAGCAGGGATTCAAACCCTGGCAGTCTAGCTCCAAAGTCCACACTCCTAACCAAGCACTGTACTCTTGCTGGGAACCATGGGGAGTAGAGGAAGTTTCAGAATGCTGTCCCTGACCTAAAAGAACTAATAGTATTATTGGGAAGACAGGTATGTGCAGAACATCAATAGTAACAAAGCAGAATATCAGACAGGAGTTAAGGATTCAAATATTATTGGGACACAGTGGAGATGACCTTTTATCCACCCACCCCAACCCCCAATATATATTTTTCTGGAGTCCTGGTGTAGTGCTGTGGGATAAAGCACTGAACTGCAAGGTCTGTTTGAACCATAAGGTCGGCGGTTCAAACTCAACAGTCGCTCCTTGGAAACCCTACATAGATGTCACTATGAGTAGGAATCAACTCAAAGGCACTTAACAACAACAACAACAATATATTGTGGAGGAGTCCTGGTGTGGCACTGTAGGATAAGTACTGGACTGTAATCCACAAGGTCAGCAGTTCAAACTCACCAGCTGCTCCTCGGTAACCACATACACAGGTTAGCTAAGAGCTGAAACTGACTTGACAGCACTTTACGACAACAATATATTTTGGGAATCCTGGTGTGATAGAATAAGCACTGGATTGCTAACTACAAGTCAGCAGTTCAAACCCGCCACTTGCTCCTCAGAAACCTTATACTGAGTCTCTAAGAGTCAGAACCGACTCAATGGCACTTAACAACAACAGTATATATTTTTAATATGGGGAGGATCAGAAATGATATATTAAGAGGTTGGTATATTTTTCAATGGAACAACCAGAATGCAATTAAAGAGAATGTTGACATGTTGTGAAAAATTTAACTAGTATCACTTGTTAAATGATATAACTTGTGTAAAAACTGTCCAATGGGAACCTAGTTTGCTGTAAAAACTTTCACCAAAAATACAATAAAAGATTATAAAAATAAAAAAAAGTTGGGATATTTAAATAAGCCCTTAAGGGGAGTTTTACATTGGAGAATCTGGGGGTGATATGGCTAGAGACAGAAGGGGAGACATCAATGGGAATCACTATGGGCAAGGCATGCTGTCTAGACTACACAGAGTGTTTCTAGAATGAACAGAGAGTAGTCTCTGCTGCCCAGCACATACAGAGTGTTGGGAATGTAAGCCATTGAAAGCCTTGAATGTCATGTTCCACAGGCCTTTGAGGTTGTGGAGCAGACAATGGACACTTTCAGGAGAATCATAAGTGGGCCTGCCTTGTTGGGTTAAAGCAAAGATCTGACAACCAGACAGACTTTGGTATGTGAGCATCTTGTTTTCTTCCATAGGGCCTGGGCACCGATGACAGCACTCTCATCAGAGTGATGGTTTCTCGAGCAGAGATTGATATGCTGGACATTCGGGCCAACTTCAAGAGGGTCTATGGAAAGTCTCTACACTCCTTCATCAAGGTAGGTCGCTGGAGCCTTGCCTTGGCCCAGGGGAAGAAGTACTGATGAAAGGCCAAAATCATCACGTAGCCATTTGGCGATTTCATGTTCTTTCCTTCCTGGCATATGTCATTCCCTTTAAAGATGATACTCTAGTTTAGATTATTTCTAGTCTCCTTTCACACAGATATTTAAATCTTTGTAAGATTAGAAGGTGGAAATGTTTGCCTTCTAAATACAGTAATTACTTCATGTTGATCCAGACAGAGAAAGATTCCATTTTAATTACTACTTTTAAGAGTACACTTGCCTTATCTACCTGGAAGATGAACAACTGAATCATTCTTCCAGAACCTTATTCAGGGCTAGCCCACTTGGCTGGAAATATGGGAACGCACTGTAGTTCTCCTGAATTGCTGTTCTCTACCTGGCCCCAGAATTCTATATATCTCATAGAATTGCTTTAGAGAAAGTAATTAAAAAAAGAAAAGAAACTACTAAATCTTAAGATATTTTCATCATAGTATTATTTATATTATATGCATTATTGACTTTATATCTTTTATATAATTTTATATATCTGGTGTGGCATTGTAAGATCAGTACTGGACTGTGAAACACAAGGTTGTTGACAGTTCATACTTACCAGCTGCTCCTTGGCAACCCTATCCAGGGTTGCTATGAGTTGGGACTAACTCTATGGCACTTAACAACAACAAAATAGATAGCATAGAATATGACACATAATATGTAATCATACATGAAGGGGCTTCAAAAAGTTCACGGAAAAACACCATTGTCTTTTAATTCCATTATTCCAAGAATTTTTGAAGCCCTACATATTATATATTATGATTGACATTAACCAATAGGTGTATCATTTAAATATAGAAAAAAAATCATGCAATGGAATACAGCTGCTAAAATGACGGGATATAAATATATAGATTGGCTTGGGAAAACCTTTTTTTGACATTTACAAATGTTTTGACAACATACACATATCCTACTGGAAACAAAAATAAAGAATATACCACCCATTTAATAATAACTGTGAAAAGAAACAAAAGAAGTAGAATAAAATATGCAAATCGTAGAAAAAATGACAGAAGAAAGACCAAAAACTTAAGCATGGTAATACAAATAAACTCTCATGTTAGGTAAAAATATAAAATCCATCTTTGTGCTATTTATGAGAAACACCAAAATTACAGTGACTTCTAAAAAGCTTAATGAAAAAGACCAAGAAGGGTCCATACCTCAACCCTACACAAAAACTAACTCAGAATGGAGCAAAGACCTAAACATTAAATCAAACACTATAAAGTTCATGGAAGAAAATATAGGGACAAAGACCCTAGTTTATGACACAGACTATCAAACATAATTTAAAATATACAAAACGCTAATGATAAACTAGATAAAATACTTGTGCTCATCTAAAGACTTCACCAAAAGAGTAAAAGAGATCCTACAGACTAGAAAAACTACTGGTGGCAATCATACCTCATAAAGATCTAAGCTCTATAATTTATAGAAAGCTTTAACAGTGCCACAACAAAAACATAATTCAGTTTAGAAATGGGCAAAAGACATGAATAGACACTTCACCAAAGAAAATATTCAAGCAACTACCAAACACATGAAGAGATGCTCATGGTCAACAGCAATTTGAGAGATGCAAATCAAAACTACTCTGAAATACAATCTTGTTGTTGTTGTTAAGTGCCATCGAGTCGGTTCCGACCCATAGCGACCCTGTACAGGGTTTTCGAGGGTGTAAATCTTTACGGGAGTAGAAAGCCTCATCTTTCTCCCTCAGAGCGGCTGGTAGTTTCCTCGGCAATAATGGAGCTCATCCAAAAAATGTAAAGTAACAAACAAATGCTGGTGAGGTTGTGAGAAGATTGGAACTCTTATACACTGCTGGTAGGACTATAAAATGTTACAACCACTCTGGAAAATGGTATAGCTCTTCCTTTGTTATTGTTGTTAGGTCCTAGTGAGTCTGTGACGATTCACAGTGACCCTGTGTTCAACAGAACAACACACTGCCCAGTCCTGTGCCATTTTCACAATTGTTATGTTTGAGCCCATTGTTGTGTCAGTCCATTTCATTAAGGGTCTTCGTCATTGTTGTTGCCACTGTGTCAATTCATCTCGTTAAAGGTCTTCCTCATTTTAGCTGACCCCTCCACTTTATCAAGCATGGTGTACTTCTCCAAGGACTGTTCCTTCCTGATAGCATGTCCAAAGTATGAGAGACAAAGTCTCACCACTGTCATTTCTAAGGAGCAATCCAGTCATACTTCTTCAAAGACAGATGTGTTCATTCTTTTGGTAGTCCTTGGTATATTCAGTATTCTTTGACAATACTATAATTCAAATAACATCGATTCTTTCTCTGATCTTCCTTATCATTGTAAAGCTTTCACTTGCATATGAGGCAACTGAAAATACCATAGCTTGGGTCAAGTGCACCTTAGTTTTCTAAGTGATCCTTGACTCTTGGATAGTTTAGAGTGTAGGAGATTTGCCTAATGCAATACGTCGTTTGATTTCTTCACTGTTGTTTCCATACGTGAAATGAAAATTTTGACAACTTCAGTCTTTTCTCTGTTTATCATGTTATTTATTGGTCCAGTTGTGAGGATTTTTGTTTTCTTTACATTGAGGTGCAATCCATACTGAAGGCTATATTCTTTGACCTTAATCAGTAAGTGCTTCAATTCATCTTCTATTCCAGCAAGCAAGGTTGTGTCATCTACGTAGTGCAGGTTGTTAATGAGTGTTCTAATCTTGATGCCATGTTCTTTTTCATATACTCTAGCTTCCTGGATTATTTGCTTAGCATTCAGATTTTGAGTAAGTATGGTGAAAGGCTACAACCCTGGCACACACCTTTCTTGATCTTAAACCATCCAGTATCCCCTTGTTCTATTAATATAACAGTCAATATGACTGCCTCTTGGTTGATGTACAGGTTCTTCATGAGTGCAATTAAGTGTTCTGGAATTCCCATTCTTTGAAATGGTACTCATGATTTGTTTTGATCCACACAGTCAAAAACCTTTGCATAGTCAGTAAAGCACAAGTAAACATCTTTCTGGCATTCTCTGCTTTCAGCCAAGATGCAGCTGACATCAGCAGTGATATTCTTCATTCTACATCCTCTTCTGAATCCAGCCTCAGAATTTCTGATAGCTTCATGTCAGTGTGCTGCTAAAACCATTTTTTAAATATATTCAGCAAAATTTTACTTGTATGAGATATTAATGATATTTTGTTTGACGGTTTCCACACTCCGTTGGGCCACCTTTCTTTGGAATAGGCACAAATATGATTGTGACAATTGGTTAGCTAGGTAGCTGTTTTCCAAATTTCTTTTTTTTTTTTAATGTGATCGTTTACATGGGAGAACATTAGCTTTACATTTGTCATATCCTATATTGTTTTCATTGCCATGGTTACAATCCCCTCCATGCAATCTCCAGCATTATTTCTGTCACTAAGACCATATTTTTCAACTACAGATCCTTCTTTGTTTTCAATTTTAGCATTCCAGTCAGCAGTATTTATCAACTGATTGATAAATCATCTTGATTGCATGTTTAATCGATTTCAGATGGAAGAAGTTGGTAGAATTCTTCAATTTCTTCATCACTGGCTTTAGTGGTTGGTGTGTGAATGTGAAACATAGTCATATTAACTTCCCTGTTGTTGTTGTTAAGTGCCATCGAGTTGGTTCTGACCTATAGCTACCGTGGATACGGTTTCCGAGGAGCAGCTGGTGAATTTGAACCACCCACCTTGTGGTTCAAACTGACCTTGCAGTCCAGTGCTTATCCTACAGTGCCACGTCAGGACATTAGTGAGCTGAAATGGACTGGCATTGACCATTTTGAATCAGACAATCATATGGCTTACTATGCCAGGAATTACAATTTAAAGAGGAATGGCATCATATTCAGCTTCAAGAGATACATTTCAAGATTTATCTTGAAGTACAATGCTGTCTGTGATAGGATAGTATCTATATGCCTACAGGGAAGTTCTGATGTGGTGCTGAGGATAAGCACTGGTCAACTCTGTTTGGAGGAGGCAGTTCTTCCCCAGTCGTATTTTGAGTGCCTTCTAATCTGAAGGATTCATTTCAGCAGTATATCACTCAATGTTCTGCGCTATTCATAAGATTTTTAGTGGTTAGCCGTTCAGAAGTGGTGTGCCTCTCTTCTTCCTAGTCTGTCTTAGTCTGGAAGTTCCTCTGAAACTTGTCCACCATGGATGGCCCTGCTGCATGCTGGTGGCATAGCATCTAGCATCACAGCAACTTGCAAGCCATGATAGTACAATAAACTGACAGATGAGTGTTGGGGCACTTCCATAAAAAGCTAGAATAGACATATCTTATGATTCAGAAATCCACTACTAGGCATATACCCAGAGTAATTAGAGCTGTGACACTGACAGACATATGCACACCCACATTCACGGCAACATACTTAATAATAACAAAAAGATGGAAACAACTTGAAGTATCCGTCAGTGGATGAATGGGTAAACAAACTGTGGTACATACATATAATGGAATACTAGGCAGCAATGAAAAATAATGATGAATCTATGAAACATCTCACAACATGAATTAATCTAGAGGATATCTGCTGAGTGAAATAAACCAATCACCAAAGGACAAATATTCTATGAGATCTCTATTTTTATAAAGTCAATACTAGGTTTACATACAGAGAGAAATATGCTTTGATGGTTAACAGGAATGAGAAAGGCAGGAAGGAGAATCACTTAGTAGAGTGTTGTTGTTACATGTTGTTGAGTCAGTTCTGACTCATAGCAACCCTATAGTAGATAGTTGTTGTTGTTGTTGTTGTTATGTGACGTGGAGTCGGTTCCAACTCATAGTGACCCCATACAAAGTTTCTGAGGCTGTAAATCTTTACGGGAGCAGAAAGCCTCATCGTTCTCCCACAGAACAGCTGGTAGTTTTGAACTGCTGACTATGAGGTTCGCAGCCTGATTCGTAACCACTACACTACCAGAGCTCCTTATAATAGATAGTAGATACATGTTAATACTTCTAGTGAAGGGAAAGGCACTACACAATAAGTGTGACCAAGGCAAAGACGCTAATCACTAGGGAAATTTTAACGGGTTTTAAGTTACCTCCCAGGAACAAAGGGCAAAGACCAGATTCTTTGGGTAAAGTTAATTGTACAACCCACATGCAGAATACAGAACACTACTGGCCAATCACATAAGTGTCTTTATGTATAGAAAAAAGACTGGAAATACATGTACACACCTTTAAATGTTAAGACTAGTAATGTCTTAAACACACACACACACCCAATAGCCCACTACTGTAGAGTCAGTTCTGACTCACTGTGAGACCCGAAAGGACAGTGTAAAACTGCCCCACTGTTTTCACGACTGTACGTCTTTATAGAAACAGACTGTCTTTACCAAAGTAGACTGTCACAGCTTTCTTCTGTAGAGTGGCTAATAGGTTTGAACTGTTGACCTTTTGGTTAGCTATTAAGCACTTAACCACTGCCACTTGGAATCCTTAGTAATCTCTAGATGGTGGAATTATGGGTGATTTTTGTGTTCTTTTAAGTCTTCATGTTATATATTGAACAAGTATTACTTTTTTAATAAAAA
>NW_006408570.1:5088073-5090277 GCF_000296735.1 Chrysochloris asiatica | reverse complement strand
AAATTATATATACTTAAATATATATAAATTATATATACTTAAATATATATAAATTATATATACTTAAATATATATAAATTATATATACTTAAATATATATATATATTTAAAATATATATATATATATATATATATCTGAAAAGAATCCAGAGGAGCTTGAAAAACTTAACCTAGGTGACTTTGAGCTGCACATTCCACTGAAAGACCCAATTATCTTGACTGTAACTTTGCTTGCCTTGCCCCAGGGTGACACATCTGGAGACTACCGGAAGGTACTGCTGATTCTCTGTGGAGGCGATGATTAAAACGAAAATCCATCAAAAATAGGAGGATCATCAACACTTTGATTTTTTTTTTTTTAACCTTCATTTTGCTGCACTGCTATTAGCATTATCTTACAGTGCTTATTTCCAATTAAAACGCCTACCCCGCTGCCTCCTAGGACTGTCTATATTATTATTCATCTGTAATTAGTCATTTTGATCCTTTAAAGCCATGCTTGCATTTCAAAGCATATAAACCCTGAAAGGCCGTTTGAAATTAGAAATAAGTATGTACTCCACACTTTGATTTTGTTACAGAGAAATTGGAATATATGTAATAATTTCAGGTTTTGTGTTTGGTGAACACCTATTAAAGTGAAAAATTAAAAGACTATTCTAGAATCACTTCCTTCCCCAATCCCATTTTTCATGTGCTGACAATTTCTTGATTTGAAATGTGAGGAGTTAATAACATTACCCATCTAGTTTGCTTTTTTACATAGACGTAGACTGAAATGATCACAAATGCACTTTGTTTAGCTTTCATCTATAGCATTGGTTGATTGTTACTAAGTTTGGCATCGGAGACTTCTCCCATCACATCTTACTGTTAAGATCACTTACTTCCTCAAGGCTAACATACACCAAAATCACCAACCTATCTGAACAAATTTGAACTGTGGATGAATATATCTGATTACCAAGCATGAATGTTGAACATTCCATAATATTATGATTAATGTCTTAATTCAGCTTGAAGACCAATGGGGGGGAGGGGGTAAATTACATGTCAAACAAAGTATTCTATTAATAGCATAATGCTTTGAATTTAGTTTGACTTATTTTGCAGTGAAAATAACTTTTGCAACCTTTTTCTATTTCAGTGATTTGTAGTAATTTGTGTTTATATTGTGCCCTCCGACTCTAACATCATTCTGAGGGTATGCTTAGACTGAATTCAAAAGTTATTTGTATACAATATGGAAAAACAATTTTAATAAAACACAGTGTCTAGATAAAATGAAGTATATTTTTTTTGATTGACTTTTCTGCTTCTGAGTGTATTTCATCCTGGACCCTGCAAGGAGGTACTTTTTAAAGACTTGTATTACTATGTTTTTAATAAGAATGACAACATGAGAAAATATTTCATCTTATGTGTATCCATGTTATAATATTTACATTTGCCAAGCACTACTCAAACAATATTAAGTAATATATTCCATTTATTCCCTGCAAATGAAGGATGCTTACTCTTCTACTAAATAGAGCATTTATGTTAAATATTTGTCTTCTTAGTTCATGATGTAATCCCTAATGATTCTGAGGAGTTCCTGGGTAGTGTAAACACTTAACATACTTAGCTGCTACTCTAAAACTTGGAGGTTTGAGTCTAGAGGTGCCGCAGAAGAAAGGCTTGGCAATCTACTTCTAAAAAACCAGCCACTGAAAACCCCGAGGAGCACAAGTTATGCTCTAATACACATGGGTTGTCATGAGTTGCAATCAACGTACCAGTAGTTAGTTCAATTGTATTTTGAATGGCGAAATACTGTATATTGTTGTTAAGCATCATCAAGTAGGTTCTGACTCATAGTAATAACCCTGTATAGGGTTTCCAAGGAGCAGCTGGTGAGTTTGAACCACCAACCTTGCAATTCAAACCAACCTTACAGTCCAGTGTTTATCCTATAGTGCCACACCAGACTCCAAATACCGTATAAGGAGCTCTGGTAGCGTGGTGGTTACAAATTGGGTGGTATAAGGAGTTGGTTTTCAGTTTGAAGCCACTTGCCTATTGTAAGGGCTTGATCTATTGGTGAAATCTATTTATGGACTCAGTCATCCAGTTACTTATAGAAAATACTACTGCTATGCAGATATCTACTCAGAAGAGCATGGTATCTCCAAATCAGTTGTATTTGGCTTTGGAAGCATTAT
>NW_006408570.1:5082824-5087103 GCF_000296735.1 Chrysochloris asiatica | reverse complement strand
GTAGACCTTTTATAGCAAGGAGGGGAGTGATTAACTTTTCAGTCTAGGAGCAGAGGTCCCTAGGACCATCAAGGGAGAAGAGCAGAGAGCGGGACCCTAACCAGAGAAGCAGTGATGCCTGAAATGGAGGCAGAGATGATGACATGGAGCGATGGAGCAGCTGGAGACTTTGGATCCAGAGAGGGTGAGCGACTGTGTGCTGATGACCAGGGGCAGGCTTGTAGTGTATAACCTTTGGTTGGTTGATGATGCATGGAGGGGATTGTAACCATGGCAATGAGATGATATACGATAGAATGAATGTAAAACTAATGTTCTCCCATGTAAACTATCACATAATTCACAATAAAACATTTAAGAAAAAAACCCAAAAAACTCCACACTGAATTTACAGATGAAGCTTCTTCCCTCATTCAGCTCTGGTCTGTCACTAGCAGGAAACTAGCTTTTGAAGAAAAGGACATAGTGGGCTTCTCTTCTTTACCCACCTAGGCTTCCTTCCATACCTCCTCCCTCTCTGCGGTGGAGTACAGGAGGGGAAGAGCAGGAAAGATGAGCAGAAAAGCTCTTTCCTGTCATTGCTGGATTGATAAAGGATCAGCGCTTGCTGTGGCCCTGTTGGTAAGTTGAAAAGCCAATTCTCAGGCACTAGCATAGGTTCCTTCTCAACGCCATCACGGGAATCACTCACCTGGGCTCGTTAGGCATGACAATGGAAAATTTAGTTCTCTTCTAGCAGGATTTACTCCTTTTCCAGCCTCTAGGAATTCAGTGGTAATTTTAGCTTTTCTATACTGAGATCATGGAGCCCTGGTGGTGCTATGAGTTAAGTGTTAGACTGCTAACCTCAAGATGAGCAGCTCAAAACCAATAGCTGCTTCATGTGAGAAAGATGAGCCTGTATCCTATGAAGATGTGCAGTCTTGGAAACCCTATACAGGGTCGCTATGAGTAGGGATGGATTCAATGGCAGTGAGTTTGAAATTCTGTTTGCCGTTCTACCTGGACCTCTTGGCTTTTTCATGCTGGCTTTTTCATGGTGGCCCATATCTACAACGTGGGAAACACTTGCACACCCTTGGACTTGACAAATTCTGGGTTTGCAGGCTGGTCTCAGAGCAGCCACTGCTCTGTGTCCATGCCCCCAGTCAGCCTCTTGCTAGTCACATTTCTCAGATGTGAATCAGATGCCAGTCAACTGGGTCCCCAAAACTACATATACTGCTAATGGAAGTACAAATTGCAACAACCGTTTCAGATAGCAAATTGTTAATAGCTAAAAAAGATGAAAAGTGTGATGCTGGAAGCTATGATACCAGTATTTGAAATACCAACAGGGTACACTCATGGTGGGCAGGTTTCATTCAGCTGAGCTTCCAGACTAAGACAGACTACTAGGCAAAAGAAGTGGACTACTTTTGAATGTCTACCCACTGAAAACCTTATGAATAGCAGTGAAATGCTGCCAGCATCAAAATATTGAATACTGAAACCTGATTAATAACACCAGAATACTGTCAGGGGAAGAGCTACCTCTTCAAAGTAGAGTTGACCGTGATGATGCAAATGGAGTAAAGCGTTCAGGACCTTCATTTGCTGATGGGACACAACTCAAAATGAGGGGAAACAGTTGTAATGTCCATACAAGTATGAATCTAGGAAAATTAAAAGTTGTAAAAAATGCAATGGAATTCATAAACATCGATATTCTAGGCATTAGTGAGCTGAAATGGTCTGGTGTTGAATATTTTGAAATTGACAATCATGATTCACTATGCTGGGAATGACAAGTTGTATCACATTCATCATCAAAAGGAACATTTCAAGATCTATCTTTAAGTATAATGCTGTCTGTGATGGGATAATATCCATACGCCTACAAGGAAAACCAGTTAATACCACTATTACTCAAATTTACATACCAAGCACTAAAGATGTGGCAGAGTTTCATTCTGTTCTGCATAATGTTGCTATGAGCCTCGGAACCGACTCAATGGCACCTTACTTATAACAACACTTGGTCAGTCTTTTGTTCATTGCTGCACTGTAAAAGCACTGAAATAGAAACAACCAAGCTCAGTAGGGAAACAGATAAACTGTTGGTTAGTGGCACAATATGCAGTGAAAATAAACTAGAAATTTATCTATTGGATAAATCTCAAAAGTCTAACTTTGAGAAGAGAAAGGTACTGGAGGATAGCTGTGGTATGTTTCCAATGAATTACATGTTGAAATGAAAATGTATTGTGTATGGGTATACAGATCAGTAATTAAAGTATAAAAAACATGTATGAGAATAATCATATCTATAATTCTCAAGACAGTGGTTACCACCATGGAGGGAGGATGGAAAAATGAAATGGAGAGGGGTAAAGAGGAGACTTATGAGACTATACATTCTTTTAAAAATGCTCCAAAGCAAGTTTAAGTTTCAAGTTAGGTGGTGGGTACATAGGTGTGTCCCATACTTCTAATGAACACTGAATATAGGGTGAATTGCCAGAAGAACAAGTAAAAGTCAGAAGTAATACGAGGGGGTCTCAAAAAGTCTGTGGAAAATGGAATTGAAAGATAATGGAATCTCATAGTACCAGGATGTTCCTTAGAAGTGTGTCTCACTGTGTACACAGTATCACGGAAAACAAATTGGTAGAAAATGACACCATGGTTGGTAGAGGGTCAGTGAAAACAAGGGAAACCCTCAGTGAGATGGATTGACACAGTAGCCATAACAATGAATTCAAAAATACGAACAATTAGCAAGTTCTCAGGTCACAATGCTATAAAACTAGAAATCAACAACAGGAAGATCAAGAAGCAAAAATCAAATACATGGAAATTGAATAACACCCTACTTAAAAGCTACTGGGTAACAGAACAAAGTAAAAATGAAAAAAAAAAAAATTCCTTGAATCAAACTAGAATGAAAATACATTCTAAATCTTTGTTATTGTTGTGTTAAGTACCATGGAGTCAGTTCCTACAGAATGGTTGGTAGTTTCGAACTGCTGACCTTGAGGTTAGCTGCTCAATTCGTAACCACTACATTACCAGTTCGAAACTACCAGTTGTTCCGCGGGAGAAAGATGAGGCTTTCTGCTCCTGTAAAGATTTACAGCCTAGGAAACTATACAGGGTCACTATGAGTTGGAACCGACTCCACAGCACAAAACAACAACAACACTACCAGAGCTCCTTTCTGAAACCTTTAGGACACAGCAAAAGCAATACTGAAGGGCAATTTATAGCAATAAACGCAACATCTAAAAAGAACAACCAAAATCAACACTTTGATCTAACATCTCCAACAATTAGAACAAGAGCAGCAAAGTTGATCTACAGCCACTAGAAGAAAAGAAATACTAAGGTTAAAGCTGAAATAAATGAAACAGAAAAACAATAAAAAGAATCAGCAAAACAAGAAGAAATGGGCAAATTTCTAGAAACACATGATCTACCTAAACCAACACAGACTGAAGTAGAAAATTTGAACAGACCTATAACAAAAGAAGAAATTGATCAAGTCTTTAAAAAAACTCCCAACAGAGAACAAACAAGATGGCGGATTGCAAGGAAGTGCACTGAGGAGCTCTGCCAGCAACAACACAGACTACAGGACCAAGCAGTCTCAGGGGATAGTCCCAGAACTCTGAACCATATATAAAGGAATATTTAGAAGGTTGGAAGACTTACAGCTGGGGGAGTTTGTGGCAGAAGCAAGAAATCCATTGCTTTCTGGTTCAGGAAGCTCAGCTGCTCCAGGAGCCGCCATCTTGTGTGGGGCCAAGCGGGGGAAGGATCGGAGAGGCCATGGGTGCCTGAAAGAGCCGCACGGATGCCTGACAGAGCCACGGAGATAGAGGTGTGGACATTCATCTTTTTTTAGTATCTGTTCATTGGTCCATTGCTGTCTACACACCTCCATTCTGGTGACTATAGGGGTGCCTGAGCTAGTGGCCACCCAAGCTCCACCCTTGGAGGGTTCTACTACGCATGTGCACAGATCTCCTCAGAAATTTAAAGAGACAGTTTCCACTTAAAGCCAAACGGCCACAGCCAGCCCAGAACTGTTTATAACTAGAAAAAAAGGCCTGAACGGGGATTGTGGAGTGGGACAAGCAGACAAAAAAGGAAATAGGCTGAAAATTAAATCCTAAGTTACATCACAACGACCAACAGTGGCATCTTGAAATTTCTCAAGAAGAAGAGTGAAAAGGGAAGCTCATTTCCTGGTCACATCTACCTGTAGGCAATCAGAAAGCATAAAAAAAATCAAAAT
>NW_006408570.1:5054046-5081384 GCF_000296735.1 Chrysochloris asiatica | reverse complement strand
GGTAAATAATACTAAAATCCTTGACTGCCTTATGAATATTAGTTTCCCTTGCCTACTATTGTAAAATAGACACTTGAGTGGGATAGAAAGGAATGTTAGGAAACATGATCAGAGAAAACTCGTAAGCCCGCCTTCAGCCTCTAACTGACTGGAATACCTAAAAGGGGTTCTACTACTTGCCCAGTGAAATAGGCCTCATGCAAAGCCTTTACAGAGTATAGGACCTTAGATGGAATCCTGTGTCCCATCCAGAACCTTATGAGGTGAGACATTCCCAGTAGAAAGGACAAGCACACTGGAACAGCTACAGTGACAGAAGATACATCTTCATGATGAACCTGACATATACTCAGAGCGGTAGTTACTCTAAATACCAACAGAGAGGGAAAGAGTCTTCACATCAAGTATCAATGCTATCCCTTCTGTACACGGGGTAGATAGGAACGGGCAACTCACACCATGGCTACCAAAAATGAGAGAGCAATAAAGGCACAAAGTGACTGGCTTACAGGGTTTCTAGAGGGTGTTTAGTTGAAGAGTATGGTGGGAAAGAAAATGTCCCCACTGGATGGGGACTGGTGAAAAGAGATGGGGATAAGGTTCCTAAGATTCAATAGTGGATAATTGTTATCGTGACTAATTGCAACTGTCACAATTATAAAGGTAGGATTTTTGTAACAAAAAAAGAGGCGTGATTAATCTTACAGTCCAGAAAAAGAGGACCCTAAGACCATCAAATAAGAAACGCACAAGCAGAATGCGGGACCTTATCCAGAGAAGCAGTGGCACCAGAGATGGAGGCAGAGATGGGGGCATTGAGAGGGGGAGCAGCTGAGGACTCTAGATACATGGACTAAGAAGAGAGGGACTAAGAGCTGGTGGCCAAGAGCAGACTTGCAGAATGTGCCCTTTGGAGATGTAAATTATTTTATGTTTTTTAAAAAAAGCTAAAGTGGATAGAGAGAAATACTGTTAACTGATGGTACATGGAGGGGAGTATAATCATTGTAGTGAAACAAGGTGTATGATTTGTTGAATGTAAAACTGATGATATGCCCTGTAAACTTTCACTCAATCCACAATAAAAACCTTTAAAAAAAAAAAAAAAAAAGAAACTCCCAACAAAAATAGGTCTGGCATTGGCTACCCAAAATGAGGGTGGGTGGGGCCTACAAAGGCAAGAAGTGACTGGCTTACAAGCTTTCCAGAGGGAGCAGGGGAAGGTAGAGAATATCCACTGAGTGGTTTCCAACCTGTCTGGACAGGGCTGATGAAAGGAGATAGGGATAAGACTCTTGCGGTTCAATAATGAATAATTGCTATCAGGACTGACTATGAGTGTTGCAAATGTAAAGGTAGACGTTTTGTAACAAAAGGAGGGGAGTGGTTGGTCTTACAGACCAGGAGCAGAGGACCCTGGGACCATCCTGTGATAAGAGCAGAGTGCGAGACCCTATCCAGAGAAGCAGTGACGCCTGAGATGGAGGCAATGACAATGATGTGGACAGATGGAGCAGCTGGGGATTCTGAACTCAGGGAGGGAGAGGGGCTGTGTGCTGATGTGGGGGGTGAGGGGGCAGCAGGCTTGCGGAGTATGGCCTTTGGTTGTTTGATGATGCATGGAGGGGACTGTAATCATTGCAATGAAATGAAATACGATAGGATTAATGTAAAGCTGATGTTCTCCCATGCAAACTATCACTTAATTCACAATAAAAAACTTGAAAGAAAAAAGAAAGGTCTGGGGCTTAGATGGTTTTACTAGTGAAATCTACCAAACATTAGAAGAAGAGCTGCTATCAATTCTACTCAAATTACTCTAGAATATAGCAAAGGATGGACTGTTCCCAAATTCATTTTATGAAGCAAGCATATCCCTGGTTCCAAAACCAGGCAAGAACATAACTAAAAAATAAAATTGTAGACCAATATCTCTTATAAACATAGATAAAAAAATTCTCAACAGAATCCCAGCCAATGGAATCCAACAACATACCAAAAAATAATACATTATGACCAAGTGGGATTCATACTAGGTAGGCAGATGTGGTTCAATATTAGAAAAGCAACCAGTGTAATCCACCACATAAATACAAGGACCTTTGGTGTAGCATTGTAGGATAAGCACCTGACTTCAAGGCTGGTTAGAACATCAAGGTCTGTGGACAAACTTACCAGTTGATCCTTGGAAACTCTTTACAGGGTTGCTATGAGGCAGAACTAATTTGATGGCACTTGACAATAACAAAGAAAAAGAGCACATGAACATATCAGTGAATGCAGAAAAGGCATTTGATAAAATCCGATACCCATTTCTGATACAACACTCAACAAAATAGGAATAGAAGGGGAATTTCTCAACACATATACAAAACCAATAACCAACATCACTCTCAACAGAGAGAAACTGAAGCTATTCTCCTCATGAACACGAACCATACAAGACTCCCTTTATCACCATGTCTTTGAATCTTGCCCTGGAAATCTTAGCCAAAAGCTATAAGGCAGGAAAGGGAAATTAAAGGCATTGAAATTGACAAAGAAGTAAAACTCTCTATTTGCAGATTATAGGATCCTGGTTGACTCTGTGGGTTAATGTGTCAGACTGCAAAGTCGTTTGAACTGCAAGGTCGGTGGTTCAAGGTCACCAGTTCCTCCTTGGAAACCCTATACAGGGTCACTATGGGTCGGAATTGATTCCATGGCACTAAACAACAACATACTTTAAAAATCCCAAAGACTCAGCAAGAGGCTGATTCGTAACCACTACGCTACCAGAGCTCCTTCACTAAACACTAGAGAGATGCAAATCAAAACAACGAGATAGCATCTTGTTATTTTTGTTATTGTTAAGTACCATGGAGTCGGTTCCGACTCATAGTGACCCTACAAAGGGTTTCTGAGGCTGTAAATCTTTACAGGAGCAGACCACCTCATCTTTCTCCTGTGGAATTGCTGGTACTTTCGAACTGCCGACCTTGAGGTTAGCAGCCCGATTCATAACCAGTATGCTACCATAGCTCCATCTCACCCCAGCATTAATAGCAAAGTTCAAAAACACAAAAACCAAATGGCGAAGAGGGCATGGGGAGAGTAGAACCCTTCTACACTGCTGGTGGGACTGTAAAATGGTGCAAGCACTGTAGAAAACAGCATGGCACTTTCTCAGAAGGTTGGAAATGGAAATACAGTATGACCCCGCAATTTCTCTACTTGGTATATATACTTAAGGAATAAGAGCCATAAAATGAATAGATACAGGTATGCCCACGCTCATTACAGCATTATTCATAATAACAAAAAGATAGAGACAGCCTAGATGTCCATGGCAGAGGAATGGTTGAACAAACTTTGGTCCATACAATGGAATATTACGCAATGCTGAAGAGTAATGATGAATCTGCAGATCACCACATAACACAGAGGAACCTGGAGGACATTTATGTAGAGTGAAATTAGATGATTGCACAGGGAAGGATATTATATGAGACCACTACTATAAAAAAGTCAAGAACAGGTTTTCATTCTATAATAAACTTTCTGTATTGGATATCAGGTGGGAGAGAAGGGAGAATTACTCATTGGATAGTGTTAGTGCCCTCGAGTTGATTCTGACTCATAGTGACCTTGTATAGGGTTTGCAGAAGAGGCTGGTGAATTTGAACTGCCAACATTGTGGTTAGCAAGTGAGAAACGGTGTGTATCCTACAGCAGCACACCAGGACTCGAAAAGTGTAGACACCTGCTAAGTTGGGTGATAAGGAAAGTGATTAAAAATAAAAGGAAAAGAATGAAGGTAAGAAAAAAAATACTGCTTTTTCATCCTTTTTTTTAATGTATATTTATTTTCTCATATATATACATATATAAAAGCTTATACATTATTTTCATTTAAAACATGAAAAAAAACCCCACAAAACCCACCGCCCAACAGTGATGACGATGATGTAGCTCCAGACACCTTTTATTCTTTTTATGCTTAAGGTCGTCATGAGAGTAGTTAAAGAACGTTCAGGGAGTGAATGTTGGTGGCCCAGAGTCCATAGCAGACACATAATACTGCAAACTCACACCTGCATAAACTTTATTTAGACCACCTGAAAGCACTTTTGTTTTTGCCTGCCATCGTATCAGTTTCGTAGCATAGTGTTTCCTGTATAGTGTTTCCAAGGAGTAGCTGCTGAGTTTGAGAGGCCGACCTTGCGAATCTCAGCACTAAATCCTATACAGACATTCCACTTCCGCT
The DNA here is from genome assembly GCF_000296735.1 of Chrysochloris asiatica. NCBI lineage: Eukaryota > Metazoa > Chordata > Mammalia > Afrosoricida > Chrysochloridae > Chrysochloris > Chrysochloris asiatica. Next base: position 5,077,138 of record NW_006408570.1, on the reverse strand, counting down.
GGGGAGGTAAACTGGGGTATGTAACCCAATGGGTTCCTTTCATATGGGTTCCTTTCATTCTAAAGAATCATTCATATATGTCTAAGAAGTGCAGCCTCTCCCAATCCCCCACCTCCACCCTAGATCCTCCTCTCCCAGGAAGCAGTGTACCAGCCCCGCAGTGCAGGACTCCTGAACGTGGTGAATCACCCAAAGATAAGCCCAAATAGCACGTCTTTGTAGCCACCATCTAACACAGAGCAAGGGAGCTGTAGTTCCAGCTCACCAGCTGCTCCATGGGAGAAAGATGAGACTTTCTACTGGGTTTGTGCGCTGGACTGCAAGGACGGTTTGAATCGTAAGGTCAATGGTTCAAACTCACAAACTGCTCCTAGGAAACCTGTGTAGGCACAGGGTCGCTATGAGTCGGAACCGACTTAACGGCACTTAACTGGTGTGGCGCTGTAAAATAAGCACTAGACTGCCAACCATAAAGTCGGCGGTTCAAACCCACCAGCCGTCCCGGACACTTTATAAAGAAAGGGTCACTAGTCGGAACCAACTGAAGACACTAAACAATTAGCACATGGCAAGACGCCCTAGTGGCGCATTGGGTTACGCGTCGGGCTACTACCTGCAAGGTTGGCGATTCAAACCCACCAGCCACCATTTGCTCCCATAAAGATTTGCTGTCTCAGAAACGCTAAGGATCAGTTCTACTCTGTCCCACAAGGTCGCTATGAGTCGGAACCAACTCCATCCAAGTCAGTGAGTTTAGCACATTTGGAACTGAAAGAACTTTTGCAGAAAGAATGAAAGACGGAATTTCCGATCTTGCCAAATTTAGGAGTGGGTGATGCTTGGTCTACCCGCAAAGCTCAGGGTAGTGCCAGGCACTAGCCGACCACAGGCAAAAACTACCGGCTCTCACCTACCGCCCTCAGCACCAACTGCGCAGGCTCCACCCGCCACGCAAATGCGCCTCTTCCGGAGGCTCGCCGCGCGCGTGCGCCGTCGGGTCCACGCTTTGTTGCAAAAGCGAGGGGGCGAGGTCCTGCGGTCCAGGCGCGCCGCGCGGCTAGACGCGGCGGGCGGGGCGGAGGATGGAGGCGGTATCGTCCGCTGCAACGGTTGGGGCTGCGCGTGAGAGGGTGGCCGTGTAAGCACCCGAGCTGGGTGGAGGCTGGCGGGAGTATGTCGGGAGACCCTCTCCGCTGGGCTGCCTGAGGTGCGCTCCCTGAAGTCCCGGGGAGCCGTCGCCCATGGGCTCTCTGAGCAGCCGAGTGCTGCGCCACCCGGGGCGAACCCGAACCCAACCGGAGCCGGGTTCTGGGGTGGGGGGCTCGTCCCGAGGGTCCAGGACAGGCGGCGACACAACTGGCCATGGCTTCTGTTACTGCCCGGGCAGCCTCAAGCGCAAGCGGAGCAGCGGGGCCTTCTGTTACTGTCACCCCGACTCTGAGACGGACGACGAGGAGGAGGAAGGGGACGAGCAGCAGCGACTCCTCAACACCCCACGAAGGTACACGGGGGGGATGCGTCCAAAGTGACCCGGCCCGCACCTGTTGGGCCTGTGTGCACCGCCTCCTGCTCCCGCAACCCGGCCTGGGGATAAGCCCAGCGCTGGATAGAGCATTCAGGAGGTGCAGCGTGCCCTTGACAGGGTAAATCGGGGACCACCCGGGAATGAACCGGGAAGCCGGTCCGATCCTGGGCGAGTCGGGGAGCGCCCTGGGAGACGCCTGGTGTTCTGGATTATAAACCACAGACGCTGCCAGGGTGGTGTTAAGAGTCCCAACATGAGACTGAGAAACGCCAAGCCAGACTTTGCGTCTCATAAAACCTTAGAGACGCTCGACTGGTTGGCCTTCCGTCTTCCAGTTTTGTCTTCTTTGAGTGGGTGGCAGCATTGTAACTTCTATATTATTTAAGGCATCCGGTTGCCTTAAATAGTGTAGAAATGCAAATTTCGGTTTTGAGATGGGTACTTCTCCTGTTACCTACTCAGAGAGGAGGACAAATACCAGCACACAGACGTGCTCCTGACTGTAAAGGTGAAGTTTACCAAGAATGTGTATTACTTCCTCATCTGGGTCCCCTTCTTTCAACGTCTCTCATACTCGAAGTCATTGGCCAGAAGTCAAGGCTGGGCTGCACTTTGCTTACCTGTCTTTGTAGAGGTGACAAATGGACTAGTGAACTAGAACGTAGTGTATACATAGATGTACGAGAGGGCTTCCAAAAGTTGGTAGAAAGATGGAATTGGAAGATAATAGAATTTTTCCACGAACTTTTGGGAGCCTTCTAGTATTTTCACATAAACCATCTGGTTGCTCTGTTTCAAACTAACATCTGCAGAATTATGTAGATGTAATTTTAAAAATGAAACTTAAAATATTTTAAAATGTTTTGCTCTGGAAGTATTACGTATTTCTTGTAAAAAGTTTAAGATAAAAATGCCATAATTCACTTAAAATCACTTTAGTAGTTTGATTTATGAAACCTTTCACACAGTTTTATGTATGAATATGCTTGTGTTTATTTAGATCTCTGTTGTTAATACTGTTCGGTGATCCTTATGGAGTTAGTGTAGCATGCTTTTAAGAACTCAGATTCTGAGTTCTCACCCATATTCTATGCTTAGTGGCTTATTGGTTCTATTTCCTCAAATATAAATGGAGACAATAATACCTCCCTTACAGGGTATGACAAAGAAATGAAAATGCATGAATGCATATGGTACACAATGCCTAGCATGTAAGCACTCAGTAAATAATATGTCTTCTTGTTTGTGCCCTCCTACTCCCGACTTGATGGCACTTAACAACAACAACAAACTCCTGGTGTGGCACTGTCAGTTCAGCATGGGACTGGGAACCACAAGGTCGGCACTTCAAATACACCAAGCTGCTCCTCAAAAACCCTATACAAGGTGGCTATGAGTCAGAACCAACTCAACAGCACTTAACAACAACAACTAATCTAAATGTTGGCATTTCAGACACAAGTAGTGATTCCAGTAGAGCTAGGCCTGGTATTCTGCTTCTGGAAAGATTACAGCCAAGAAAAGCGTATGGAGCTGGTCTGTTCTGTACTACACGTGGTCTCCGTCATTCAGAATCAATTCAGTGGCAGTAGATTTGAGTTTGTCTAAGAATCTCTGGTAGTGTAGTAGTTACAAATCGGGTTGCAAACCGCAAGGTCAGCAGTTCAAAACTACCAGCTGTTCTGCAAGAGAAAGATGAGGCTTTCTGCTCCTGTAAAGATTTACAGCCTTGGAAACCCTGTACAGGGTCATTATGAGTCAGAACCAATTCCACGGCACATAACAACAACAACAAGAATCTATAACCCCTTTGTCGTTATGAAATGTCCCTTTCCTCCCTAGTAATAAACATAGGCAGTTCTACTTCCTTTTGACAAGGGTTTGGTGTATCTTTTTTCTACCCTTTCACTTTTTACCTACCTGTTTCTTTCTATTGAAAGTAGTTATCTTGTGCCTATTGAGATTGAGTTGATTCCAACTCATAGCAACCCTATGGGGCCCGCCGCATAGACTTTCCAAGGCTGCAGTGTTCACAGAAGCAGACTGCCGTATCTTTCTTCTGTGGAACAGTGGTGGGTTCAAACCACCTCCCTTTCAATTCGCAGCTGGGTGCTTTGACCACTGTGCCACCAGGGCTCCTGGAGAAGAAAAATTCTAAAGAGACTATAACATCGAATTCTGCCTGAGTTTCCAGCCTGCTGGACTCCCTATAGATTTCAGACTCAAGACTTCAACATCAACTCCTGAAGTTCCAGCTAACTCACTTGCCCTGTAGATTTTACACTTTTGATTGAAACATCAACTCCTGCCTTAGTTTATAGTCTACTGGCCTGCCTACAAGCTTCAGCCTTGACAGTCCTTAAATTAAATCAGTCTTTCTCTCTCTCTTTCTCCACAACATCCATTTATATCAATCCTGTTGATTCAGTTTTGCTGGAGAACCTTGACAAGATGCAAATTTTTGGTATTAAGACTGATTCTGGAGTAACAGAATCTTAAAGATGAGTTTTCAGAATTGAATCTGGGATTTTGGGACTTAGATCTCCAGTCTGTAGATTTAAAAGTACTAATGATTCTCTTTCCATTTGTAAAGAGGACACTGTTCATGGTGTGATGTGGCAATAGAGATGTGCAAAATATCACCATGTTATTGTTAAGTGCCATTGAGTTGGTTTCCACCATAGCGACCCTGTATAAGATTTCCGAGGAGCAGCTGGTAAGCTTGATTGCATACTCTATAATCAAATACTTCTAAATGGCAAGGTTCATAGTAACCATATAATTTATACCTTAGGGCATTTTTGTCAAACTAGTGAGTATAATAAAATTGCCTTGTTGCTCCAAATTGGACAAGAAAAAAAAAGGAAAGAAAAGGATGAGCTCAGGGCTTCAAAACCTAACTCAAGCCCGCATAAATGACCTGAAACTTTCTATGTATACTCTGAAAGAAAGCCTTGTGTCCTATAGCCAAAAAACTGACATTGCCAAAGAGCAAACCCAGAGTCTCATTGTCTTAGTCTGGGTTCTCTAGAAAAGCAAAACCAGTGTACCTTATATATAGATTAGGTGCATAGATTTATCTCAAGAAAATGGCTCATGTAGTCATTGAGTCTTGGCAAGTCCCAAGTCTTTGGGTCAGATCTCAGGTGGAGACTTCTCCTGACTAATGAAACTGCAGGTCAGGCAGGCTGCTGGCTGTGGAGACTGATGAATCCAAGATCAACAGGTAAGACAGAAGGCTGCTGGCTCACAGGCTAGAGAGGATACTGGATCCCAAGACTAGCAAATAATACAGCAGGCTGCTGGCTCAAGTCTAAAGAACTGGAGGGCAGATAATGATGAGCCAGGTGCAGGATGCAGATGATGCAAAAAGCTAGAACATCCATATAGGATGACAAGTCAAAAAGTATTGCTAAAAAATATGGAAACAGTCTAAATGCCCATCAGTGGAAGAATTGATACACAAACTTTGGTACACACCCACAGTGGAACACTATGCAATGGTGAAGAATAGCAGTGAATCTGCAAAACACCTCATAACATGGATGAACCTGGAGGACATTACACTGAGTGAAAGTAGTTAATAACAAAAGGACAAATATTTTATGAGACCATTACTGCAAAACATAAGAAAAGGTTTTCATTCTAAAAGAAACATTGCTTAATGGATACCAGGGTAACCAGGGAAGAGAGACTAATTCACTGGTTAGAGGGTTGATGGGAAGGGCAAAATACAAAAAGAGGGAGTTTGGCAGAATGATGAAAACAGCTGCTCCTTGGAAATCCTATATGGGATTGCTGTGAGTCAGAATCAACTCAATGGCATTTAAAGACAGCAACCACTAGGATTCTAATTCATATGTGCACATGTATATTCCAAACAAAATATGTTTAAACATGTCTTTGTGATCATTGGATGACTGCAGACAAACTCTGAGTAATACAATGGTTTTAGTCTTATTAGGGTGTCTTCAAAAAAAGGTCAAATCAAAACTGACTTCTGAGGGGATTTGGTAGTCGTGGTAGTGTTCCGACTCATAGCAACTCTTTGTAGGGTTTCCAAGGCAACACTTTAAAAAAAAAAAACTTTTTATTGTAAATTGCGTGAAGATTAATAGATAAGATCTTCAGCTTTACATTCAACAAATTATATGCTTTGTTTCATCTCAATGATTGTAATTCCCCCCCAACAGTTATCCTACTTCCTCCCTGTACCTTCCCATTTCCATCTTATATTTCACAAATGAACAAAGCAAAAATATTTGATGTACTTATACAAACCAAAAAATAAATTTTAATTTAAATGTCCTAAGGGCATATTCTGCAAGCCAGCTGTCTGCCTGCATGCACACAGCCCGTAGCTGCTCTGTTTCTCCATGCCACCGCCTCTGCCACCGCCTCTGCCATTAGTGCTTTTCTAGGGAGGGATCTCACACTCTACTCATGCCCTTGCTTCTTGATGGACTAACTCTCCCCTCCCCCTTTTTGTTACACATCTTCTATTATTACAGTTGTGACAATCGCAATTAATCCTGCAGTTACTTAAATTTGAATAATAAAATCTTGTCAGCATCATCCCCCATCCCCTTTCACCAGATGCTTCTGAAGAGAGGAAAACTATTCAGTGAGGAGTCAACCTTAACCCACTCCCCATTCTTTAAGCATACTTATGAAAAATTGTAAGCCAGACCATTCGTGCATATATAGCCCCCCATTATTTTTCTCCCAAGGAGTCATTGGTAGATTTGAACTGCTGGCCTTGGAGATAGCAGTCCAATGTGTAAACACTGTGTTACCATTACCGGGGCTCCTTGAGGGGCTCTGGTGGTGGTAATTGTTTTTTTTAAGTGGTGTTGAGTTGATTCCGACTTAGCGACCTTGTATAAAGTTTCCAAGTCACAACTGGTAGGTTTTAACTGCCTACCTTGTGATTAGCAATCCAGTGCTTGCCCTGTTTTGTTAAGTGTCATCAAGTTGGTTCAACTCTTAGCGACCCTATGTAGGGTGTCCAATGCATTTAAATCTTTGTGAGAGCAGAAAGCCTCATCTTTCTCCCGTGGAGCAGATGGTGGGGTTGAACTTAGAACCTTGTGATTCACAGGCCAGTGCTTACCGTATGGAACTACTGTGCTCCCAGCGCTTATCCTATAACACCACAAATTCCAGGCACAGAGGCCAGCTCAGGAGGTTCTGGTGGCCATTTTGGGGGATACCAAAGAGGGGGTCATCTTGATAGACTTTCTCTAAGGATACTGGACAATCACAGGGGTTTATTATAAAGAAATTTTGAGAAAATTGAAAACTGCATTTGTGAGAAAAAGGCCAGGACAGTTGCCTTGAGGAATTTTTTTTCATCATTACAATGCACCTGCTCATGCTTTGAGGGTAGCAAGGGCTGTCCTATGAGATTTTTTTTAGGAAAACTTACCCCATCTACCCCCCTACAACTCTGATTGTGCTCCTTCTGACTTCTTTTTGTTCTCAAAAGTCAAAGAGCACTGAAAAGGAACACAGTCGGAGTCCGTTAAGGATACCCAAACTACCATTTTGACGTGGTGTAAATCGAAGAGCACAGAATTCTTTGGGGAAGAGTTAAATGGAAACACCATCTTCAGAAGTGTATAGATGTAGATAGAGGATATGGTGAGAACATAGCTTTACATTTTGATATTGTTTAATAAAGGTTTCAATGATCTTGTAGCAGTACTTTTTTACTTTAGTATATTAGATACAGTCCACACCCCCAAGGAAATGCCTTTACAACTAATTGCTCATAGCGGATCTCATCATGGAGGTGATTACATTATAGCAGGTCGTATCATGGGGGAATCATCACGGCCAGACCACTGAGAATCATGACCCAGCCAAGTTGACACACAGTCTTACCATCACACTCATCTTATGAGTGGCTGAATTACAACACAAATTGAATTCTCAGTCTCACAGAGTGTCCGCTCTTAAAGTGGAGGTATTAATTGGCGAGGAATGGGTTCTTGAAAACTGAAATGGGAGCATATGGGCAGGTTCTGATAAGTCTGGGGACATTAAACTCGTAAATTTTACTGAGTCGTCTTCACCAGTACAAGTAGCCCTGTGTGAGGAAGTGAAGTCTGCTTTATCTAAAGATCCTGTAATGGCCTCCTTTGAGGTAGTATCCTGGCAAGGCATTGCTGATTTGCCTTAAAACATATTCCCACTACCCCTCTTTGCTTCTAGACCTATAACTGGACTATAAGAATCAGGCCCAGAAAGGTGAGGTCCAGATGACCCATGAGGAGGTGTGTTGCACCTCCAAAGTGATGGCATGCTAATTCTAATTTATACCAACAGAAGCCTGGAGACTATGGATGGAAATGGATATTAAGGGTTTGAGGTTATGGTGGCAAGAACATATCAGGCTACATTTATTAATAGGAGACTACTGGGTAGCGCAAATGGTTAAGCACTCAACTACTAATCAGAAGGTTGGCAGTTTGGACCCACCCAGAGATACTTCAGAAGACAGGCTTGGGAATGTGATTCTGAAAGATCATAGTCTTGAAAACCCTATGGAATAGGTGTACTCTACACACATGTGGTCACCCTGAGTTAGAACTGACTCGACAGCAACTAACAATAACAGCAAAGCAAGGATTCTGGATTCCGGGTTGGAGCTCAGAGTATTATAAGAACTCTTAATTGATTTGGTTGGTTGGCTGAAACATGGACCAAAAGATGGGTTGCAGCATATGAAGTTGAAATGCCAAAGCTGTGTCTTGGTACACTGCAGAGGAAGGTATCCAAAGTCTTAGGAAGACTGGAATGTTAGAGTGTTGTATTTGTCATGAAAGACCTGTTCACCCACCCTAAGAGGGTCTAGAGGACACACCTCTCATCAGGACATATGAGCAATACTGATATTTGTGAGGAAAACCTCAGCATCCTAAAAGATCTCTATGGTCACTTTTCACAGGTGAGAGTACAGTGGGAACTGCTGTCATTGAACTGGGATCCTTAATACAATGGGGGTAATTGGACCATGGGTGGCAGAAACCAAATGGTGGCACTAATCACCAAAGACAAGTTGGGTATGATTACTGTAATGGACAGCCAGGTAAAAACAATGATCAAAATAGTCTGATTCTCAGAGACCTAGTTGATCCTAGTACACTAGGAGTAAAATAGATGGAATATGTACTGAAACCTGCTTGATCTATAAAAGCAGAATTGTTGAAAGTCAGGTGAGCAGAAGTTAGAAGTCTAATCACCAAAACAGAGTCACTGACCCTTCAGTCGTCAGACTTGAAAACCAGTATGTCGACTCAGAACCTCTTGAATGAAGGGAAAGCCAGACCTTCTTTTGGATGGACCATGTTAAGCTGCCCAAAATTTATTCTCCCAGTCTTACCCAAAGGGACCTAATTCCTTTTACAGGATTTGCATTGTGGAAAAGGAAATAATCAGACTTTTCAAGAATTACTGGATATTAGCTCTGAATTGGCACTAATTCCAGGAGAAATAGTCTACCAAAGGTGGGATTTTTGGAGGTCAGGTGATCAATGAAGTTTTAGCTCAAGTCCATCTCACAGTGGGTGTACATGGGCCCCAGTCCCATCCATTTGACAACTGCCCAAATCCCCCCACTGATTTCCTGACATGTGGAATGAGAACTATTAGGTTAGTAAAGGTTAACCAGAAGCCACAAAAACTGCTTCAGCTTAGGAAAATAGTCAGCTGTAAGCAATACCATGTTTCTAGAGTGATTGCAGAAATTAGTGTTACCATCAAGAACTTGAAGGATGCAAGGGTAGTAATTCCCGCTACCTCCTCATTCATCTTACCTATTTAGCTTGTGCAAAAAACAGATGGATCTTGAAGAATGACAGTGAATCATTGTAATCTTAAGTAGTTGGTGACTCCAACTGCAGCTTCTGTCCCAGATGGTGGTTTCATTGTTTTTGCAAATTGACATATGCTCTGGCACCTAGTATGCAGCTATTGATCAGGCAAATGCTTTTTAAATCGATATTTGCTAGGAAACACTACCAGAAGCAATTCGCTATCAGCTGACAAGGATAGCAATATATGTTTACTGTCCTATGTCAGGAATATATGAACTTTTCAGTCCTGTATCATTGTTTAGTTAGCAGGGACCATGATCGCCTGTTTGTTTCATAGCAACATTATGCTGATTGGTCCTAGTAAGCAAGAAGTAGACACCTCTTCCTTTAACTCTTATGCAGAAGTCTGTTATGTGGCATTGCTCTGGTTGAAGTTGGATGGGATGCCCAGATTTCCATCACTCAGCTCCTTTGGCCCCTGAGCCACTTTCCTCTGGAATATAATTTGAAACCTTAGATTTAATACTGCATACCATTAAGAATTTATGCTTTTGAGTTATGGTGTTAGAGGAGAATATTGAAAGTGCTGTGTACTGCCAAAAGAACCAACAGATCTGTGTTGGAAGAGGTGCAGCCAGAGTGCTCCTTGGAGACCAGGATGGCCAAACTTTGTGTCTCATACTTCAGACATATTGTCAAGAGGGACCAGTCGCTGGAGAAGGATATCATGTTTTGTAGGGTGGAGTGTCAGAGAAAAAGAGGAAGACCGTTAGCGAGATGGATTGACAAAGTGGCAGCACCAGTGGGTTCAAGCATGGCAACGATAGTGAGGTTGGCCTAGGACCGGGCAGTGTTTCAGTCTGCTGTGCATAAGGTTGCTATGAGTCGGTACCGACTTGATGGCACCAAACAACAACAACCACCGTTTTTCCAATGAGAAAACATTTTAACCAGCTTAAGAAAAATTTTCTACCAAAAAAGATAGAATGTAAATTATTTGAAAAATTACTTGTGTAGGTGAAAATTTCTCTCTCATATTTTAGTTACAAATAGTTGTAGTGAGACCCTCGGTAGTACTGCTATCAGAATGAAGAAATAATCAAAAGCAACCACACTGACTTTAATGTTTGGATAGGTGATTCACTAAGTTTAAGAATCAGAGATTTCAAAACAGTATATAGTAAAAAGTACATGCTGTGCCCCACTTATTCCCTATTGCCCCTACTGTGAGCCCTGGTATGGGCCTATGATAAGCAGTTCAAACCCACCAGCCGCTCTTGGAAACCGTATACAGGGTTGCTATAAATCGTAGCAGACTTGACCGTTCATAACAACTACCCCTTCTGTGAACAGAGAGGAGGCCTGGGGGACACTGTGGGTTGAGCACTGGGCTGCTGACTGCAGGGTCAGCAGTTCCCAGTACCATCTGCTCCAAGGGAGAAGGATGAGACAGCTGCCCTAAAGATTGGCAGCCTTGGAAACTGGAGCAGTGCTGCTCTGTCCCGGGCGGTCTCTATGAGTTGGAACCAACTCCATGGCAGTGAGGTTTGGTGAACACAGAACCCAGCGGTGACCACGCTTAATAGGTCTTCCTGTGCTCCATATACAAGCAATTATGAATATATGCTATCCCCATATTCTTTTACACAATGGGCATGTTGACTCTAACAGAAATTGAACAAAGTGGTGTATTTTAAGTTATATGCAAAATCAGTAAAACATACAAACTTGTATTTCTTTTACAGGAAAAAATTAAAGAGTACATCCAAATATATTTATCAGACGTTGTTTTTGAATGGTGAAAATAGTGATATCAAGATTTGTGCTCTGGGAGAAGAGTGGAGCTTGCACAAAATCTATTTATGTCAAGTAAGTATTTTATTTCTTCCACTTGAGTAACCAGAATTAGCCACTTTTATAAAATTCTTAAACTCTTTAAGTCATGTTCTCAATGAATTGCACGATCTTTTGCATACACAATAGCTGTGTAAGTCCTCTCATCTGATAAAAAGTGTGTTTTATTAGAAATGATGAACACTATTAGTGAACGTTTTTCATTTGGTTTAGAAAACAGATTTTGAATTTTCATTGTTATCCCAGCCTAGCATAACCTTTTTGTAATTTCCTTACTTGGTAGTTTATTTTGGTAACATCTGTTGATAAAAGGGAAACATTAGGGAAAAAAATGTTTAGCATTAAAGATTGCTGAATTTATTTTATATACAATTATTTCAATTAGATTAATTCATTTTGAAATACTGCTTTGTAGTTAAGGTTGAACTGTTTAAGTTCTTGACACTCTTTCCCTTAAAAATCTAGTTAAAGATAAGACCAACAAGTATACAGACTAAGTCATTTGACTAGTATACCTATTGATTTCTGTGCTAAAAACATTACTGTCTCCCACTGCATCATAAAGAAATTGAAAATTTTCAAAACAGAAGAAAATATTACCTCTAATGGCTCAAACATTTCATTCATTCATTCTTTCATCAGATTTATTATATGATAGACAGTGGTGGTGCTGTAGAATAAACACCAGACTACTAATGACAAGATAAGCAGTTCAAACCCACCAGCTGCTCCATGGGAGGAAGATGAGGCTTTCTGCTTCCATAAAAATTTAGAGCCTTCGAAACTCTATACAGCATCACTATACAGCATCACCACCTCAGGACAGTGGGTAGACATTGTTCTAAGCACTGGGGATAGAGCAGTGAACAGAACAGTCCTTATTCTTTGGAGCTTAGACTTTTTCACCATTCAAGAATAATTACTGTTACAGTCCAGAAACAGAGGACCCTAGCACCATCAAGAGAGAAGCGCACAAGCAGAATGCGGGACCTTATTCCAGAGAAGCAGCAGTGCCAGAGATGGAGGCAGAGATGGGGGCATGGAGAGGGGGAGCGGCTGAGGCCAGGAGCAGACTTGCAGAATGTGCCCTTTGGAGATGTAAATTATTATATATGCCTGTGTGGTTTTTTTTGTTTGTTTGTTTGTTTGTTTTTTTAAAAAACTAAAGTGGATAGAGAGAAATACTGTTAACTGGTGGTACATGGAGGGGATTATAATCAATGTAATGAAACAAGGTATATGATTTGTTAAATATAAAACTGATGATATGCCCTGTAATAAACTTTCACTCCATCCGCAATAAAAACCTTAAATTAAAAAAAAAAAAAAAAAAAAAAGAACCAATGGTAAAAAAAAAGAATAATTACTGTTAAGACAATATGTTGTCATTAAGTGCCATTGAGTCATTTGCGACTCATAGCAACCCTGTATAGGATTTCCAAGGAGATGATGGTGGGTTTGAACTGTCAGCCTTGCAGTTAGCAGTCCAGTGCTTATCCTAAAGTGCTGCCATGGCAGGACCCCTAAGATAGTATGTTGTTGTTAAGTGCTGTCAAGCTGGTTCCAACTCATAACCATCCCATATAGTGTTTCCGAGAAGCCGCTGGTGAGTTTGAACCACCTACCTTGTGGTTCAAACTGACTTTGAGATCCAGTACTTATCCTAAAGTGCCACACCAGGACCCCTAAGACAGTATAGTGTATAATTTTTCATTTGAAACGTTTTAAAATAATTTTTCTTCTAACATCTTAATCATGATATTTTTTATTTCATTTTTTTTTTAACAAGTTTATTTTGGCTTGAATATATCGTTAGGTGCCTTCAAGTCCATCGCAATTCATTGTGACCCTCTGTTGGGTTTCCAAGGAGCAACTGGTGGGTTTGAGCACCCAACTCTTTGGTTAACAACTCAGTGTATAATTCACTGTGCCACATCAGGACTCCTTGAAGAGAATATATCAAAATCTGATCTCAACTTGAGAGACTGATTTATTTGCCTGTCAGCAGTTTTGTGAACTAAAGAGTGAGAATGATTCTGTCTTGACTTTCCCTCTAAAGAAAAACTGATCAGTTAAAGTCATGCTAAAATCTAAACCTCCTGAGGACAGAAACAATGTCTATGTTGCTCAGTGCTCTATACATACTAAGCACTTAATAAAATATTAAAAATACACAGGTTAATATTTGACCCATTCTAAGAGCATTCTAAGGTAATATTTGACCCATTCAGACTACAAAGTCGTTTGAACTGCGTCAGTGGCTCAAGCTCACCAGCTGCTCCTTGAAAACCCTATACAGGGTTGCTATGGGTCAGAATCGACTCGATGGCACTTAACAACAACAACAACAACAAAGGTCATATCCTATGTGAGTAAAGTTTTGCTAAAGGTAATACAGAAATGGCTACAATCATACATTGACAGCTTCCAGAGGTTCAAGCCAGATTCAGAAGAGGATGTGGAACGAGGGATATCATTGCTGATGTCCGATGGATCCTGGCTGAAAGCAGAGAATACCAGAAAGATGTTTACCTGTGCTTTATTGACTACACAAAGGCTTTTGATTGTGTGGATCATGACATGCTTTGGGCAACATTGTGAAGTATGAGTATTCTGGAACACTTAATTGTGCTTATGAGGTGTCTGTACATGGACCAAGAGGCAGTTGTTCGCACAGAACATGAGAACACTGAATGGTTTAAAATGAAGAAAGGTGTGCGACAAGGTTGTATTCTTTCACCATACTTATTCAGCCTGTATGCTGAGCAAATAATCCGAGAAGCTGGGTTCTGTGAAGAAAAATGTGACATCAGGATTGGCGGAAGACTCATTAATAACCTGTGATATGCAGATGATAGAACCTTGCTTGCTGAAAATGAAGAGGACTTAAAATACTTACTGATGAAGATCAAAGAGCACAGTCTTCAGTATAGCTTACATTTCAATGTAAAGAAAACAAAAATCTTCACCACTACACCAATAACCTTCTTATCAACAGAGAAAAGATTGAAGTTGTCAAGGACTTCATTCTTCTTGAATCAACTATCAACACTCATGGAAGCAGCAGTCAAGAAATCAAATGATGTATTGCATTAGGCAAATCTGCTGCATAAGACCTGTAATGTGTTGAAGAGCAAAGGTGTCAGCTTGAGAACTAAGGTACATCTGACCCAAGCTATGGTATTTTCAATAACCTCATATACATGTGAAAGCGGGTAAGTGAATAAGGAAGACCGTAGAAAAATTGATGCTTTTTGAGTTATGGTGTTGGAGGAGAATATTGAAAGTGCCATTGGCTGCCAAAAGAACCAACAGATCTGTGTTGGAAGAAGTGCAGCCAGAGTACTCATTGGAAGCCAGGATGGCCAAACTTCGTCTCTCATACTTTGGACATGTTGTCAGGAAGGACTAGTCCCTGGAGAAGGATATCATGTTTGGTAAGGTGGAGGATCAGAGAAAAAGAGGAAGACCCCCAGCAAGATGGATTGGCAAAGTGACAGCATCATTGGGCTCAAGAGTGGCAACAAATATGAGATTAGCCCAGGACTGGGCAACGTTTCGTTCTGTTGTGCATAGGGTTGCTATAAGTTGGTACCAACTCGATGGCACCTAACAACAACAACAAGGTCATTTTCTTCATGACCAATGCTATCTAGAAGGTAACAAAAGACTTTATTCTAGTGCCTTTCCAGGAAATCAGGTCCATTCTGGACTTTTCTGTTTAGATAACACTAAATTTTGGATTTTCCCAAATTTCTTTGGGGTTTATACTAATAGGACTGACTTAGGATTTATTAGGGCTGACTTAGAATTAGTTTGGACCCTTTATAGTAACTGTGGCTTACAGTAAGAGTTCAATTGTTTGAGAATTTTCAGTCTCCTCTCCTCCTTTGTGCATTATTATTTATCCACATATGTGTTATCATATGTTTATGAAAGCTACACAAATACATGACTTAAATTCTCAGCTTGAGTTAGAATCTCATTGAGAATCTCATCTCATACAAATACAGTATACTCAGAAATTACCTTGTTAAAGCAAGTGATACCTAAGCTTAATTGCCATCTGTGTTTCAGCACATTAAAAAGCTAACAAGGTTCAAATGTAATGTAGGAATTCAGTTCAGATAGTAATACAAGAATTTAATTTAGTATTTGTTAAATTGAGGAGCTTTGGTGGCACAGTGGTTAAGCACTTGGCTGCTAACCTAAGGGTTGGTGGTTTAAATCCACCAGCTGCTCCGTGGGAGAAAGGTGTGACTGTCTGCTTATGTAAAGATTACAACTTTTGGAAACACTGAAACAGTTGTCTGTCCTATAGTGTCTCTGTGAGTTGGAATTGACTCAGTGGCAAATGGTATTTTTTTTAAATCAGTACTAAAAGTATTTTGTTATAATTGATAGTGTTCTTGTCTTAATTTCTTCGTTATATATATTTGGCAGTTCTTTGAAATCTTTGAAATAATATAATGGATAAGTTTTGATAGTTGTTCAAAGTTAGAAATGGGAAAATAATTTGGAAGACAGTACTGGGTAATCATTGACCTTTGTTTTTTGTTGCCTTTTTTTTTTTTTTTTTTAAAGTCTGGCTATTTTTCTAGTATGTTCAGTGGTTCTTGGAAAGAATCCAGCATGAATATTATTGAACTGGAGATTCCTGACCAAAATATTGATATAGAAGGTAATTATCACCATAATTATAATTATGCAAAAATCATAAAAATGTGGCATTTTTATTCTTTTGGTAAAAAGTTTAAAATTACTTTCTTCTTACTTGGTAAGCTAAGAAAAGTTGCATTTAAATATACCAAGGAGATAACTTGATATTGATTTATTCTGTAGTTCTGTTCAACCATATCTAGTGATGTAGGCCTTAGTCAGTTTGTTTACTCATCTTTGTAAGCATGTTGTTGTTAAAGTGCCGTGGAGTCGGTTCCGACTCATAGCGAACCGGTACAGGGTTTCCGAGGCTGTAAATCTTTATGGGAGCAGAAAGCCTCATCTTTCTTCTGCGGAACAGCTAGTAGTTTTGAACTTCTGATCTTGTGGTTCAAAGCCCAATTCGTAACCACTACGCTGCCAGAGCTCCTTTGTAAGCAAGAGGGGATTTCAGACAGTTCATGGAAAAATTCCATTATCTTATCATTTTGTTTTTCCATGTGCTTTTTGGAACCCTCTCATATATCTACCTGGGATATGAAGAACATAGACTAAAAGAAGAAAATTGTGACCAATTTTTCTTTTTTTAAATATAGAAAAGCTGGTAAGTAATATTCATTGACTGTTCCCTACGTATGAATAGCTTTTCTTGGCAACAGTAAAGGTATGAATTCTATAAACGCATTGTTTTAAAGCTAAGCACAAGGGTGCTTAGGTAAAGAAGCTGAACTCCAGAGGACTTAGGGGATTGTGACGGATCTCAGAGCAGTTTAGTGAACCTTAACTAGGCCATAGCTCTCTTTCCTCCTATTTGAGGGCTCATTTTGTTCCCCTCATTGTACCCTCCACATTTAGGAATGTTTACAAAGCAGATGATGTGGAACACATATGAAAGTGGCAGCAGAGAAGAGGGAAGAACAAGCTTAGATGACTAGGGGACAAGCTTGGGACAGGAAAATAAAATTGACTACCACCGCAGTTAAGGAGCTCTGGTAGCGTAGTGGTTACGAATCGGGCTGCGAACCTTAAGGTCAGCGGTTCGAAACTACCAGCTGCACCTCAGGAGAAAGATGAGGCTTTCTACTTCCGTAAAGATTTACACCCTCAGAAACCCTATACAGGGTCGCTATGGGTCGGAAACGACTTGATGGCACATAACAACAACAACCACCGCAGTTAGCTAAGAGGGAGATGAAAGAGAGCCTGAAAGTCAGGGAGGTCATGAGGATCAGATCAGGCTCCACCAAGAGTCTGGATCTGATGCACTGGTTTGGCTGCCATTAAGCGCCGTCGAGTTGATTCTACCTCATAGCGACCCTGTATAGGGTTTCCAGTGAGTGGCTGGTGAGCTTGAACTGCCGACCTTGCAGTTTAAACACGCAGTAACCCACAGTGCCACACCAGGACTCCTTCCTGTGGCATGGTAAATATCTCATTTGTCTACTGTGATCTTTATTTGGGATAGTCTGGACTGCTATGTTACAGAGTTCAGAAGCTTGCCTAATAACTGAAAGGTCAGTAGTATGAACCCCCCAGCAGTTCCATTGGAGGAAGGGCCTGATGATCTGCTGCTGTAAAGACTACTGCCTGGGAAGCCTATGGGGTAGTTCTGTTCTGTCAGATAAGATGTCTCAGAGTCATAAGCCATTCATGGCCCACCATATGGGTGGGGGGAGGGGTGGCATGGACAAGATCTGGAGCTCTGTCATACTCTCCAGTGGTTAAGTAGCAGGGCTAAGATTATCACTGGATCTTGGTGCTCAATGATTAATCTACCAAGGGTGTCATTATAAACCTTTTCCCACTAGTTGACCACTAACGGATACTAACACTAGGTGCTGAAAGAATCCATCTAGACTTGATAAAATAAGCAGAAATGTATAACCTTATTAAATCAGCACCTTCAGTCAGTAACCGTTAATAGCATTGTTAGTAGTGGTACTTCTCTTATCCTTTTATGTACATTCCAAATTTAGACAAATGTCTTTCTGCATGAGGATAGTAATTATTGTTACTTTTTGTTCTGTTATTGCTCTCAGCACTGCAGGTTGCATTTGGTTCACTATATCGAGATGATGTCTTAATAAAGCCCAGTCGCGTTATTGCCATCTTGGCAGCAGCGTCTATGCTACAGTTGGTAAGTGTGTACATTACTCAAAGGCAGGTTCAAAGTGTCAATTCTAAAAACAAAAATAAAGCCTTCATAATGTTTAAAATAAAAATTAAATGTATAAATATGCTATTAGAAATCATTTTAAAGTAATTTATTATAACTGAGGGGTCATGATGTCTGTTTAGCATAAGTGCAAGCTATTTCTGTATAGAGGTACTTAGACTTTACATGTCTAAGTAACTACACTTGCAAAGAACCTTATAATACAGTGTGTGCTGCGGGTTAATGCAGTAGATTACAGGGTCATTTGAATTGCAAGATGGGCTGTTAAAGCTCACCAGCACTCCTCAGACACCCTATACAGGGTCTCTATGCATCAGAACTGACTTGATGACACTTAACAACAACAACAACATACACGCTATATTGTCCCAAAAGTAAAGAACAAGCTTCTAGAAGGTTGTGTTCTGACAGAACTATGAGCTTCAGCATATGTCTTTTAATAGTAAAAGCATGCAGTTCTTTGTGGAATTTCAAGTATTGTTACCATGTGTTTCAATGTTATATTAAAATGACTGAATGAAAAACAAACAAGAAAAAAAAAAAAGTAAAATACAAGCTTCCCATTATTGTAGGTACAATAATAAACATCCTGTAGAATATAGCAGATGTACAAAGAAGGAAGCGGTTAGCTCAGGTTGGTAGAGTGTCATAAAGTGATGTTTGAGGTTGAGTCTTGAAAGTTGAAAATGTACTTATGCAAAATAGGAAAAATGAAGGAAGAGCATTTCATACAGAGGAAACAGTAAACCAAGACCTAGAGATGCGAAACAATGGATGATAGAGAATCTAAGCAGAAAATGGCAGTAGCATAGAACATAGGGAGGATTGGAGAGAGGCAAGCCAAGGCCAGATCTTGAAAATTCCTCAGGATCTTGCTAAGTACTTTAGTCTCATAAGTACCTTGGGAAGAATTTAATCAGTAAAGGATAGATTGAAGGAAAGATGAGTATAACACTAGAGACAGAAACCTATTGCCCAGTAGTTCGAGTATGGATTTAAATTAGGGAGTAACACTAAGCTTGGAGACACAGATAGTAAACAGATAATCCCTCAAACTTGATGACAAAGGAAAAGAGAAGGGTTTAGAGTGACTCCCAGATCAATTTTAAATACTAGTGGGGTCAAGATCTCTTTCAATTGTCTATAAAAATATTGTTTCTTTTTATGTGGTATTTGTTAATTCATTTATTTGAAGTGTTAGTTTATAGCTTCCATATATACTTAACTAAGGTCACTTAATTTTGATAATGTTTTGATCCCTTCAATATTTATTTCCAGTAAGTATGCTCTGTTGTCTAACTTTGATCCTTTTGGCTTTGTTTTAAATCCACTTTTTGTGTTATTCATATGCCTTAACTATTTTAATGTAATAATATACCTGCATGATGAATATGTTTCAGAAATTTGAATGAAAAGTGACAGTCTTCTTTCCATATATGTCGTTTGAAACCTTTTATATAAACTTTTAAGATGAAAATTTTAATGTAGGTTGTTTAAAATAATATTTGCTTCTTAGGTATTTATAGGTGTTTTAAATTTTGGTCAGTACTTCCTGATGATTCATATAGTATACTTGCCTAGCCCATCACATGACTACGGTAAAGAGTTCTTGATTTAAAACAGAACAGGCAGGACAGTGCTGCTGAAGTAATGTACCAAGGTCCCAGAGAGGGCAAGACTGGGGAGGAGTCAGAGCAGCAGTGTTCATCTCTACTGCCAACCCTCCCCACCCCATCCCATCCCATCTTCCTGTTCCAACTATTTAGTTGAATACTTGCTGGATTTTTTTTTCAATATTTTTATTGGACTTATATTTTTTACAACTTAGGCTTGCTATCACTTAATGAGTTTTCTTTTCTTTCTTTCTTCCTTTTTTTTTCTTTTTTTCCCACTTTTTAAATCTATAAAAGCACATACTCAGAGCTAATTTTTCCCATGTGAAATGGGCCTTTCTAGTGCTTATTTATATTTACAGGATGGTTTAATACAGCAGTGTGGTGAGACAATGAAGGAAACAATTAATGTGAAAACTGTGTGTGGCTATTACACATCAGCAGGGACCTATGGATTAGATACTGTAAAGAAAAAGTGAGTTGTTTTTCTTGTTTTCCCTCACATCCTACTTTTAACACTTTGGCTCTTTGGTTTCTTAAGAGAATGTATAGTTACAGGAAAGCAAGTTTTTAAAAAGACAAGAGACTATAAAAACCCTCTGTTTACTCTGAATTAATTAGTAACTTTCTCATATGTATTGTCTTTGATATAATGACCATGTGTGCATTATATACACTTAAAAACTGGTACTCTCTGGTACATTTTCAATTAAAATTTTTGAGAAATTAGGCATAATATGCATTTTATCAGTGCAGTCTTCCTTCTTTAACTCTGGGGATTTACAGTACCCATTTTCAGATTTTAAAGGAGTTAATAGAAGCCCCTTCATAATCTTTTAAAACAAATGCGAAATAAGATTTTGTTATTTAGAAATACTCTTATTAATATGAATGAAATAGTCCCTTAATAATTGCTGACAAAAACAATACTGCATTTCCAGTTGTTAAGCTAAGAATTTTAATCATGTCCTAGTAAGATTAATAATTCTGTTTTTTATTTTAACTGTAAGTCCTATTCAATAGTAAATATAGGATCTAAAATGTAATGATGGGAGTTCTGGTGTGGAGTTGGATCAGCACTGGACTGTTAACCATAGGTTGGTGGTTCAGACCCACCAGCTGCTCCTTGGAAACCTTTCTGTACTGAGTCACTATGCGTCAGAACTGACTCAATGGCACTTAACAACAACAACAACAATGTAATAATTACATGTTTTAATTTCAGGTGCCTTGAATGGCTTCTAAACAACTTGATGACTCACCAGAATGTTGAACTTTTTAAAGAACTCAGGTATTGAATTATAAATACTGTTTTCCACATGCTATATTACCTAAAGTTTATAAAATATAACACAAAAATATATTACTATGAAAAAGTGAGCATGTAATGAGCACTGTCTTGACTTCATTCATGAACTGAAGACAATGCTACATAAATTAGTTTTGTTTTGTTTTTTGTAACTATAATATATGCACTATTTTAACCAATTTTACTGGAATAGATACCGCCGCTATAAAGACTATAGGAAAGTCGTAAATGTTACCTCACTTCTGTTGAGCTGTTAGAGAATCTGTTATATTTTAAAATCCTCCTTTTATTTAAAATTTTTTGCTATGGTTAGTGAAATAAAATTCTTAATTAGGTTGACCTTTGAATTTAGTTCACTTAGAAACCCTGTACAGGGTCGCTATGGGTCAGAACCTCTTCAATGGCTCTTAACAACAACCACATTAGTCATTTAAGGAACCCTTGGTGGTGCAGTGATGAAGCATTTGGCTAAGCTAAGGTCATCGAGTGCTCCCGGAGACAAAGATGTAGCAGTCTGCTTCCATACAGAGCAGCTCTGCTCTGTCCTATAGGGTCTCTGTGAGTTGGAATCCTCTCAAGCTCAGTGGGTTTTGTTTGGGGTTATTAGTCATTGCTTCCTTCCTTCAACACTACCGTGTATAAATAGGTACTCTGTGAGGGGCTGTGAAGGATGCAGAGATATGTATTCCATGGCCTCTCTTCTCAAGGAGTTTATTTTGCAGTATTGGGGCCAAGATGAACTATTGGGTCTCTGAGAAACCTCACGTGGAACCCACTGTTAACCGCCAGAAGGCTTTATAGTCACTTGCAGGCTTGCATTGCCCTGGCAATGATGCTTTTCAGTCAAGGGTATAAATGTCCCCATAAGTATGTCACATGCTGCTGGGATTGTATAAAAAACACAGAATTAACATTTTGCATGGCTTCCTGAAGTGTCCATTTTACTGTTTGTTTGTTTGGGTTTTTGGGGGGAGTGGGGAAGAGGTAGGAAAGAGGTTAACATTTTTCTTAATTCAGGGAATTCAGGTATCTTTGAATTTTTAAGTTGAAACACAAAAATTTATTTAAATGTTATAACTAGACCACCTCCCAAATCCCTTTTCTTTCCTCTGCTTTTATGGGTACTTTGTAAAAAAAAGTTTGAGGAACATTATTCTACCAAAAACAATTACTTAGTTATGTCAAGTCATAAATACAGCTCTGCAGTATATTTGGTTTAGAAATCATTGTTGTTGTTATGTGCTTTGGACTCATAGTGACTTGTGTAGGGTTTCTGAGGAGCAACTGGTGGGTTTGAACCACAATGTGGTTAGCAGTCCATTGTTTACCCTATGGCACCACACCAGGACTCCAGAAATCATTAGAAGCACTTTAATCTCTTTCTCTTTCGTAATTTCTTATTGAGCTTTTTCCACAGAAGTATGAATCATAGTGGTCATCTTGAAGTTCCAGCGCTCTGATTTTTTATGCCTTAAAAGAAGGAAATAAATGAATATATATTTCTTGGCTTTACTGTATTTAATAGTAATAAAAATTTGTTTTATGACTAAACAATTCCCTTAAGCCCAAGGACTAAAGATTACATTGAAGACTGAGCTATTTTAGTAAATGTTGATGTCTTTTGTTTGGAGAAACACCGGTAAAATTGGAAGGCTGAGGCTTTATCAGGGCCTACTAAAAGTTATCTAATTTGGGATCTTGCTTTAACTTAATTAATCAGATTAAAGTTCCTTGTTTGTTCCCCTGTTAGGTGCCATCGAGTCTGTTCTCATAGCAACCTTATATGCAACAGAAAGAAAACACTGCCCAGTCCTGTGCCAACCTCACAATCGTTAAGCTTGAGCCCATTGCTGCTGCCACTATGCCAATCCATCTCATTAAAGGATCTTCCTCTTTTTCACTAACCCTTCACTTTACCGAGTACCATGTCATTCCCCATGGACTAGTCCCTCCTGATAATAGGTCAGAAATAGGAGAGATAAAGTCTCACCATCCTAATTTCTAAGGAGCATTATTCTGGTTGTTCTTCTTCCAACACAGTTTGGTTTGTTGTTCTGGCAGTCCATGGTACTTTTAATATTCTTCTCTAACACCATAACGTACAGACATCAATTCTACAGTCTTCCTTATTCATTG
>NW_006408570.1:5041377-5053661 GCF_000296735.1 Chrysochloris asiatica | reverse complement strand
GCCCTCTTGACTTTCAGCAAGCAAGATTGTATCATCTGCATGTAGCAGGTTGTTAATGAGTCTTCCTCCAATCCTGGTGCCATGTTCTTCATATAACCTAACTTCTTGAATTAGTTGCTGTGCATACAGATTTAATAAATACAGTGAAAGAATACAATCCTGGTGCACACTTTTTCTGATTTTAAACCATTCAGTGTCCCCTTGTTCTGTTTGAATGACTGCCTCTTGGTCTATGTACAGCTTTCTCATGAGCACAATTTAGTGTTCAATAATACTCATTCTCCACAATGTTTTCCATAGCTTTTCATGATTCACACAATTGAAAGCATTTGCATAATCAAAGCACAGGTAAACATCTTTCTGGTATTCTCTGCTTTCAGCCAAGATCCAACTAATGTCAGCAATGATATCCCTCGTTCCACATCTTGGCCTGAATCTGGCTTCAGCCTCTGGTAGTTCCATATCAATGTCCTATTGCAGCCATATTTGAATTGTCTAGCAAAATTTTTCTTACATGTGATATTAATGATTACTTCTGGCTGTGGGTGAATCAGCTAAGGCTTCAGGGATACGGTGTCCTGTCAGGTGAAAGTGCTTAAAGAATGAAGTAGTACGGAAGGGCAAGAAGCAATTCAGGTGCAGGAACTACATCAAGGTAGATCTTGGATGGAGTTTATGTGCATGTTTGGTTTAGAAAAATTGGGACATCATCTTCATGGAGATGGTAATTGTACTCTTGAAATTGCTGAGGGGAAAAGGAGGAAAAACATCTAGACTAGAGCCTTCAGCACCTGCTGCTTTTGGAGAGCAGGATGGGAAGATGAGACTAGAAAACAGCCAAAGTGCTTTGTCACAGTAGTCCAGGGAAGAATGTGTACAGAGGAGGCAGAGGAGAGAATTGGCAGTAAGTTCTATCGGTGTCCATCTAGCCAGATGAGCATTGAGGAAAAGCATGGGATCTTGTTCATCAAGGCACTTCACTGCTCCGAAACTGTTTCCTTATCTATGAGAAAGGCATGTTGCTCAGAGGTGCCATCCAGTTGATTCTGGGTCATGGTGACCTGATGTGTACAGAGTGGAACTGCTCCATAGTGCTTTCGAGGCTCTGATTTTCAGAAGCAGGTCGCCAGGCCTGTCTTCCACGGTGCCTCAACCACTTCTTGGAAGCCCTATACTGACTCAGTGACCCTTTTGGCCAGTAGTTAAGTACATAACCAGTTATTTGTACCACCCAAGGCCTTCTATAAGGAGCTCTGGTAGCGTAGTGGTTACGAATCGGGCTGCGAACCGCAAGGTCAGTAGTTCGAAACTACCAGCTGTTCCATGGGCGAAAGATGAGGCTTTCTGCTCCCGTAAAGATTTACAGCCTCGGAAACCCTGTACAGGGTTGCTATGAGTTGGAACCAATTCCACGGCACATAACAACAACAACAAGGCCGTCTATAGAAAAGGAATATTGATTTGATTAAATCATATATGTGAATCAATTCAGTTCCAGGAACATCATAAGCACTGAGCCCATTTAAGGCAATGGCTGTCACCACTACTGCTTTGTTAACCAAGAAAGTCAGTTGATCTCCAGGAAAATTTCAACACATGCAAATGTGTGTGTAGAAGTACCACCTTTCTACATGCATGTTTGTTCTATAAATATATCCATGTATATACAAGAGTACTTCAAAAAGTTCATCGAGAAATTCCATTCTCTTTTCATTCCATATTTTCTGTGAACTTTTTGAAGCCTCTTTATACAGTAAAGGGCACAGATTGTAATTACACAGTTTGGTGAGTTTTCACACATGTATAGAACTTAATGTATGAAAGAAACAGACTATTTCTAGTGTGGCACTATAGGATAAGCACTGGACTAAAAAGCTGATTTGAACTGCAAGGTGGCAGTTCAAACCCATCAACCACTTCTTGGAAGCCCTATACTGACTCAATGACCTGTAACAACATTTAGGTTCCTTATGGTCTTCTCCCAGTCTATAAAGCCCCTTCCAGAGTTGTTGTCAGTCTTTTAAAACCATAGCACTTTGCGGTGTCTCGTTGAATTTCCCTGATTATTAGCGATGTTGGGTGCCTTTTTGCATGCATATTGCCATTTGGACATCCTCTTAAGTGACTTTTCAAGTTTTAGTGTTTTTTTAATTAGATTACCTTTATTCAAATATGTTGAATGCAAATTTCTTCCCATAGAAGCTTACCTTGTCTCTCATAATGGTTTATTTTGGAGAACGGAAGGTCTTAATTCTAATAAATTTCCATTTTATCAGTGGTTTCTTACATGCGAAGTGCTTTTTTAGTATGCAGACCCAAAGGCCATAATGAAGTTTTCCTGTAAAATCTTTTTATTGTGCTTTTTGCATTTAGTTTGTGATCCATCTCATTAATCTGTGTGATAGGATGATGGTAGGGTTCAGGCTCTTTCTTGCTCTCCGTATAGATACCTGCTTGACCAAGCACTGTTTCCTGAAAAGAATGTTCTTCCCCCGTTGAATTTCAGTGGCGCTTTTGTCAAAAATCAGGTGTAGCCATTTATGTGTGATAGTCTGTAATCTTAACCCAAGGCGTACATCTGGGGTCGTTAATCTCAAAGGGGGAATAAATTGCAACAGCAGCTCTGCATTTACATGTTTGCTCTGGTGTTATTAGCAATATCATTAATTGTCCAACAAAAGGAGACAGCAAACAGTACCTAGGCTACGTCCCTATGGGTAACTCCTACTTCACCCTTGTGGTTATTAAGTGCCATCCAGTCAGATCTGACTCATAGCAACCCTGTATAAGGTTTCCGAGGAGCGGTTGGTGAATTTGAACCACTGACCTTAATGGTTTAAATCGACCTTACTATCCAGTGCATTATCTGTATTTGCCCTCGCTTTGAAAGCACTGAACTAAATTTTACTTGTAGCAAATTCTTTATCACAGTCACCTTCATTTGCTGCAAATGCAGCTTTTAAATCTTGCACTAAAGTAGGGCTAAATAAGAACCATATTCACCCGTTGCAGCTCACCTGCAAATTCCATTTAAAGAGTCAGCGGCATAGGACCAGCTGTCATTCATAAGCCGGGGGACTGCCTGTATAGCATCAGAGGGCACTATTGACTCTTTGAAATGGGAAAAAAGCAGAGCAGAAATTTTCATCTATATATAAAAATGGTAATGTTTCTTTTTAAATATCTATACGAATCGGGCTGTAAACCGCAAGGTCAGCAGTTCGAAACCGCCAGCTGCTCCGCGGGAGGAAGATGAGGCTTTCTACTCCCGTAAAGATTTACACCCTCGGAAACCCTGTACAGGGTCGCTATGAGTCGGTTCCGACTCCACGGCACATAACAACAACAACAACAATTGTTGTAATAACGAGAAACTTAGAACTAAAATTGTTTCATTCCTTTCAGTTTTAATTTTTATCATGTTTTTATGCTGCTTTATTTTTTCTAGTGTAAATGTCATGAAACAACTCATTGGTTCATCTAATTTATTTGTGATGCAAGTGGAAATGGATGTGTACACAGCCCTCAAAAAGGTATGAGTGTTGTCTGTGCAGACTCAGTACTAACTCAGCATTGCTTGTACTGCGGATGAACTGGAAATAGGTGCTGCTAGAGAGTGGTAGAGAAATGGTTATAAATGTAAGAAAAAGAAAAGAAATATCCCACAGTGTTGAACAGTTTTTGTCTCTAGGATCATTCATGATTTTAATTTTTTTCTTTAAACTTTTTTTATCCTAGAACTAGCTTTCTGTTTTTTTCCAAAAATTTTTTCAGCAATAACCATGTTATTATGTTGTGTACATAATCAGAAATGTTTTTTGTAGGAAGTATGTATCCCTGATGGAGCCATGGTTAAAGCCCTTGGCTCCATGGGAGAAAGATGTGGAAGTCTGCTTCTGTATGGCTCTACAGCCTTGGAAATTCTGTGGGGCTGCTCAGCTCTTTTCTGTAGGGTTCTGGGAGTTGAAACTGACTCACTGGCATGATTTCCAGAAATGTTTTCAAAACTGTGTTTTAGTAGAATTAATGATTTTATGATTAAATTTTCATGCACAAGATTCTAGAAAATGTTAGCATTTACTGTTTTAAAGACCATAGTTAAAATTCAGGCATTTGCTTCACTTCACCATTTTGAAATGTTTCAACATTTCTTAATCTAATTTTATTTTCACAACTCTCTGAAAAGACACATCAGCTCTTATTCTTGTTCTGTAGATGGTGAGATAGTTCTTAAAATTACTGAGTGACAGACATGAGGCATAACCCCTAGTCCCATGCTTCATAGTTTTGCCGTTAGGTTTGTGGCTATAGCGTGAAGTCGGCATTTAACATGGCTGTAGAACCTGCGAAGAAAATACTTTATTTGTAGGTTTATAGGGGGATTGCTGGCTTATTTTTATGGTAAAAATAGAACTTCAGTATTTTTCTTCAAGGAAGTTTGCTACTTGGGTTAGCCTGTCATTAGAGGGATGGGAGAGAGCCTGCTTCCCTATGTGAGCCACTGGTAGGTAGCATTTGTTCTTTCCCATTTAATCTGCTTTTATTCCAGTAAAGAGAAATGCTTATAGGGTGCTTACTGTGTGTCCTAAGCCTGTTAACAAATGTTCAATCTTTTACTGTCCATGTGAGGTGGACTTACTACCATTTTTACTTTACAGTTCAGAAAGTTAAGACCTGGAGAGAAAAATTTAATTTGCCCAGTGATTTAAAAGTCCATGCCTATTAACTGCTATGCATATTGTCTCACCAGCAATAAGACAAACTCTTTTTTCACAAGTTAAATTTTTTACTTTTATTATCTCATATAGTGTATAGTGAAATTGGGTTGTTAATTGGTGAGTAGAAGAAAATTAGTTTAAAATTTCTAATGAAATGTATATGTGTAGTCAACCTTTCCCGTCACTAGTATCATCTGTAGTATGTTTGACACCACCAGTGCTTTTCAGAGATTAGCTGATTCCTTAGCACTTACTCATGAAGTTTTTATCCTGATTACAGCTATGAAGAATTTAAAGCCATATACTGTATTTCAGTTGCTTATAAAATAGAAATTAACTTCTTTTAAGTTGTATGGTTTAAGGTGGAAACCATTTGAAAATATAAATTTATAAAATGAGGAAGTCTTAGCTTTTTTGTTTACCTTATTATTTTTTTTTAACTTAGTGGATGTTCCTTCAACTTGTGCCTTCTTGGAATGGATCTTTAAAACAGCTTTTGACTGAAACAGATGTCTGGTTTTCTAAGCGGAGAAAAGGTATGCCTAAAATTTTCAGTGAGAACTTTAAATTTTTTCTATGAAATAGATTAGACTCAGGTCCTGACTTGTTTATAAACTTAGAGAATTTTAGACCTTGAGAGAACATTAGCAGTGATCAAATTCAGCCCATCATTTACACTGAGAAATAGAAGCCAGATAGCCAAGACGCTTTGTTTGCATAGCATTGTTACTCCTTGAACTGACACTCTACTCTGATTCCAAGCTTTTATTTTCCCATTTTGTCACCAACAGATATTGGCAATGACCTTTATCTTTTGTTTGATCACATTGCATTTTCCTTAATAATCTATCAGGCAGTAGTCCTTAACATGGAGGCCCATAGACAGGTGTTGGTGTATAATAACCCCCTAAAAATGGATGGAAATTTTGATATGTATATATGTGTTGCAGGCATTTTTCAAGGGAAGAATTTCCATACTTTTCATCAGATTCTCAGTGGACACTGATCTAAAATTGGTTACAATCAACTGCTATAAGGTTTAAGATGGGCAGAGTTGGAGAGTACAGTATATTTTTACTTTGTGAACCTATGGCTATAATGTCTTTATTTCCTATTTTGTATTTTAACATAGAATTAACGTATTAACTTGTGTTCATCACAGAGAGCTGTAGCATAAATTAGAAGAGTCTCAAGATGTTCAACATTGAGTAAGGTTTTTGGGCTCTACAGTTCCATTGGAGTGCTCAGTCCTCAGGAGAGGGTTGCTGGAAAGATACTATAACCCATTCTCAAACCTTCCTTTCCCATCTTGTTCCACTGTAAGCTCCAAACCCCCCAGTAAGGCACAGAATGGAATTCCCAGCATAGTAGTCTAATGGTACCAGATTTCCAAGGGCATTTTTTCTAAATCGTCCTAAGATTTTATCCTCAAGCCCAGGATTTATAAAATCCTTGAAAACTTTATAACCGGCTTACTTATAGTCTTGTAGACATACTATGTGTGTATGTGAGTATCCATAAAAATATTCAGGAATAAAATAATAGATTTAAAGAATAATTTTTAATTTAAACCATTTCTTATAGATTTTGAAGGTATGGCCTTCCTTGAAACTGAGCAAGGAAACCCTTTCATGTCAGTATTCAGGCACTTAAGGTTACAGTATATTATTAGTGATCTGGCCTCCGCAAGAATTATTGAACAAGATTCTCTAGTACCTTCAGGTAAGAGAACATGAAGAAAGTACCATTTTAAGTAATATTCTTCTGGTGATGGCATTATAGAAAAATAATGAAGAAAATAGAAATTATACTTAATTTAAAAAAGGTACACATTTTTATACTGAAGTTGAATCATATAGTTCATTTTCTGTGCTTGCATTCTATATTGTGGGTATTTTCCTATACCATTAAATACCTTCCAGAATATTTAAGTGACTATATATGATATTCTATAATAATGGATGTTCTTTTTGTTTTTGTTTTATTTTTTTAATGTTTTATTGTGAATTATATGATAGTTTACATGAGAGAACCTCAGTTCCATATTCATTCCATCGTATATCATTACATTTCCAATCCCCTCCATGCATCGTCTTCCGACCACAGGGCATATCCTAGAAGCCCGTGCTCTACACTCCCCCCTCCCCACTCAGTCTTCGGCCCACAGTTCCTCTCCCTCTCTGGATCCAAAGTCCCCAGCCGCTTCATCCCTCCATGTCATCATCTCTGTCTCCATCTCAGGCATCCCCGGTTCTCTGGGTGGGGTCCCATTCTGGGCTCTTGTCCGTTGGTGGTCCCAGAGACCTCCGCTCCTAGACTGGAGAAATAATCGCTCTCTTCCTTGCTACAAAACATCTACCCTTGCATTTCCAACCCTCATAATCTGTCTTTATAACCATTATTCACTACAGTATTGCATATAACCCATCTGTATTTCATTTCATCAGCTCCACCTAGACAAATTGGATAGTACTCACTGGAGATTCTGCTTTCCTCCATGCCCCCTAGCTCTAGGTTCCCTCTTGAAAGCTTGTAAGCCAGTTACTTCTTGCCTTTGTAGTCCCTTCCTCCCCATTTGGGTATCCAATGTCCAAGTTGCCCCTCTCTGTCTACTGTGTGTGGAGGGGGTAGGAATGTTTCTTGCTGTAAGGCTTTTTGGCCTCTTTTGTGTCACTGCATTTGTATGCTTAGGTCAAGTTCATCAGCTTGGGTCAGCTCAATCTTCTTCTTACCCCCCCCACCCCCACCTCTTCTTTCTTCTCCTGGTTGAGCTCTGATCATCCAGTCCCAGTCACGTGGGTGTCATCTGCAAGTGTGGGTGTTCTTGTGCACATGCCCTCTCTTCCCATCAGCCAGCAGCTCCATTCTCCACTTGAGTCCTGCGTGGCCATGTCACTGACTCTGGGCCCAGGAGTCCTTGGGTCTTCTTGCACTTCTTGCCAACCAGGTCCCCAACCGGGTCCACAGAAGCCCTCTGAATATTGTGAGGCTTAGCTCGCTGCTTCATTGCTGCCTTTACCCCATTTCTCCCCAACGGTGATGTGTGTGTTTACCAATCCGAGTGTGCATTTCCACCGAGTCTCAGTTTTGGGGGGAATAATGGATGTTCTTTAACTTGATTGACCAATGTACCATTTTTGGACCAAAAATTTTAAAGTACTTTTAGTGTTTTATTTAAAGGCCATAACTGTTTTTCCTATTGTTGTTTTTTTGTTAAGTGCCATCAAGTCAGTTCTGACTCAGCGACCCTATGTAGGGTTTCCAAGGAGCAGCAGGTGGTTTGAACTGCCTTCCTTGTTTTATGATCCTACAATGCCAGACTGGGAGTCCAGTAGCTTTTCTTCTTCTTGTTGTTAAGTGCTGTCGAGTTGATTCCGACCCATAGCGACCCTATATAGGGTTTCTGAGGAACAGCTGGTGAGCCTGAACCGCTGATCTTGCTGTTCAAACAGCTTTGCAGTCTGGTGCATAACCCATAACACTTGTTTTCTATTTTTTGATATGTTTGTTTTTTCCCCCTTGTCTAGTCATTCTGAAGCCTTAAACTTCGCATGGAAACAAATGTAATATCTTTGTTAATTATAATTAAACATTTGAACAATTACTGATTTAATTTCCAGTGTTTGTGTAAGATTTAATTTATTACGTATATATGTATAGAGTCATGGTGTGGTACTGTAAGATAAGCACTGGACTGCTCACTGCAAGGTCAGCGTTTAAACCTTAGAACAGTGGCTACTCCTTGGAAATCCTATGCAGGTTTGTTATGAGTCAGAACCAACTTGATGACACTTACCACCACCACCACCAATGTATATAAGAAATGGAGTATAGTGTTTCTGCTTGAAGGTTAACTTAATAAACATTTAGAGTAATAGAATTGAAAGTTTGTCTGAAGATTACATTCCCAATTGCATGCCAGCCCTAGAATAATTTCCATCTGCTGTACAGCAGGCGTAGCCATGGTGGAATGTGAGGGGCCACAGCCAATTACATATGTTCACTCCAGCTGTGCGTCCTTTTAACGCCCTGTAGAGAAGAACTTTGAAAGCGGTTGGGAAAAAAGACTTCTAACATAATTGAATTTAGGTGTGCCTGTGATACAAGTAGCTTTATATCTTACTGTCATTTAAAAATACACAGTCTTGCATATGTAAGTGGATAAATAAGTTTTCCTTTATATCCAAATAGAAATTAAAGTTTCAAAGCAGAATATAAATGAAAACTACCATGCCTTTTGTTGGTGGGGGGGCGGGGGCACATAGCTGAAATTGCTGTGCTAGGTTGATATATGCTCTCAATAGGAAGATAGCCTAGGTTTGAAATAAGTTAAATTAAAATAGTCCGAAATGTGTTATTATTAATCACAGCTGTGCATTCAGCAATCTGGGAAACATTAGTATATCCATTTACCTTCTTTAATTCAAATTTTTTAGAAATGTTTAATTCCTGTTCAAAACTTTATGTTTTAGGGTTCATCTGTGTGTTGAATACCATTATTATTTATTTCATGGATTTAGATGTATCTTAGGTCAGATTATTAAATCTGTTTTACTTCATACTCATGAATATTACTTACCAGCTTTTCCATGTAATTTTTTTTTAAAAAAAGGTCACACCTTTCTTCCTTTACTCTATGTCCTCCATATATGAGGGGGATTCAAAAAGTTCATGGAAAAATAGAGTGAAAAGATAATAGAATTTTTCCACAAACATTTCGAAGGCCCCTCATATAAATATAACCAAGTCTTGTTTTGTTAAAATATAAAAACAAATAACCCTCCCTTGACGTTATGCCCTCCATAGCAATTGCCCTTTCCTTTCTGAAATCCCTTATCCAGAGAGTAGTCTGCAGACACCTCTTTGTATTTTCCAGTCATCTCTCTTTTACCCCTAGTATTTCACTGAAACTACTACTGGCGCTGTGGTTAATGCGCTGGATTGAAAGTTGGTTTAAACTGCAAGGTCGGTGATTCAAGTTCACCAGCTGCATCTAGGAAACTCTATACAGGGTCTTCATGGGTCGGAACTGACTTGAAGGCACTTAACAACAGCTGTAGCAGATGTTAGGATTGTCCTTTTATAAAATGCAGAGACCTTGTTTTAGCCATATGCCAACTTCTCTAGCATTTTATATCGTTTTACATCATGGTTTGTTAGCTTTTTCTTGGGAGTGTCTACTGTATTACCTCAGAAATGCTCAGCTCTTCCAGTTCTCTTCTATTTCTGTGCATTTTCTCTTTCTTTTGTAAGCTGTTCTTACTCTGCCTACCTGTTTACTTCCTAAGAGTGCCTTGGCCCACTAATCTTTTCACTCTGAGTAGTGTCCTAGAGGTTTCCTGCATTCACAGGGTTTAGTTCTGACTCTCTTGTTGCATGCATGGCTATCCAACTGGTGACTAGTCATCTACAAATTGCTCCTGTTTACCTGTCCAAAACTAAACTTATCTTTCTCCTCCACCCTAATGCCTGCCAGCTTTTCTTCCTGCCTTCCCTATATCAGGCATCAATATTACTAATACTCTAACCTCAGGAGGCAAAATCCTGGAAGTCATTTTATACTCCTAAATCTTTACCCTTATATCCAGTGGCAGAGGTGGTGGCACAGAGAGACCAAGTAGCTACATGCTTCTACCCATGGATCAGGTACAGCTGAGTATCTGTGGAGAGGAGACTGGCTTTGCAGAATGTGCTCTTTGGTCATTTACAGACTTGCTAAAGGAGCTTTGTAACACTTACCTGAGCAGGGCAGAGGCCCAGGAGCCACATGGCTGAGAGGCCCAAGAAAAGAGTGAGGTCTCCCTGCAGTAAGACAGACAAGAGGCATTCCTGACTGGAGGCCTGTTGCATCCTAAGTTGTTTCTGATCCTGAATTGTACCCTGTTCACTTCCATAATAAACCTCATAAACATGAGTATTGTCTATGAGTTCAGTGTGGCCACTGCAATAGACTATTAAACCCAGATATGACATGAAGCAGAGTGCTGTGGGAGGAATGGATGGTGTCAGAAGGTTGTAGGGTGGAGGCATGTCTGACCACCATGTCTCAGGAATTGGCCATGGGCTGATTTTGAGTGTGAATCTCCTTCATGCTTGTGAAGTCAGAAGAATTCAGATATGACCTCTGCATAATTTTTGTAGTTAGTCTCAGGTTGTTGTCTGCTGTTGTTGGTTCTCTGTTCAATGGAAAGTTGTGTGATTGGTTTGATTTTTGAAGTTCTTTTAATTTCTGGCGATGTCCTAATTTCACCATCATATTTGATGGACACTTTTGCTGGGTGTATGTTTGTTGGCTATCTATTCTTTTTTCCCCAGTTTTACATGTATTCCCATTGCCGCCTTGCCTGCATGGTTTCTCCTGAGAATCAGAGCTTAGTCTTATTAGTTCTCATTTGTAGGCAAC
Source organism: Chrysochloris asiatica (assembly GCF_000296735.1). Lineage (NCBI taxonomy): Eukaryota > Metazoa > Chordata > Mammalia > Afrosoricida > Chrysochloridae > Chrysochloris > Chrysochloris asiatica. Next base: position 5,042,540 of record NW_006408570.1, on the reverse strand, counting down.
TTTCTGTTTTTTTTCCAAGCTATCTTGGGGGTCTTTCCTTGTCTCAAGTTTTGAAAAGTTGATTATATCTTGGTAATTTTCTTTTGGGCTCTATGTCCTGCTTGGAGTTTGTTCAGCTTCCTGAATGCATATATCTTCATCTTTCGTGATATTAGAAAAGCTTTCTTCCAACAACTCAACAATTTTCTCTGTTGGTTCTCTGTCTCTTCGTGTTCTGGAATTCCAGTCACATTTAAGTTATTGCTCTTGCTAGTGACATACATAAATCTTAGACTTCCTAATATTTCTTTTGTTCTTTTTTTTCTAATTGCCCCTCTAACAGATGAATATTGAGAGATTTGTATTCAAGCTCACTAATTCGGCTTACCATTGATTCAGTTCTACTTCTTTGCCCTTTCAATGTATTATCTATTTCTAAGGTCTTGATATTAATCTCCTGGCTTTCTAATTGTCTTTTTTGTATGGTATCTAATTTCTCATTTGTTTTGTCAATTTGTTCTTATAACGGTAATACATTGCTTGATTTCTTGACTGCTGCTTACATGAGTGTCCATGGTGGATCCGAGCAAAATGAAGTCTTTGACAACTTCAAACTTAACTCCACCTATCTAGGTGTTATTTATTGGTCTGGTAGTGAGGATTTTTGTTTTCTTTACATTGAGATGCAACCCATATTCAAGTTGTCCTCCTTGATCTTCAGCAGTGTTTTAAGTCTTCTTCGCTTTCAGTAAACAAGGTTGTATCATACGCAAATCACACACAGGTTGTTAACAAGTCTTCCTCCAATCCTCATACTATGCTCTTCTTAACATAATACAATGAGATGGATTGGCACATTGGGGCAGCAGTGGGTTCCAGCATAGCAATGATTGTAAGGTTGGTGTGTGACAGAGCATTGTTTCTTTCTGTTAGGCAGAATTCAGTACTCCTTAAGCATGAACTCTCCATTCCCCTCCCACCAGCCTCTGGTAACCACTAATAAATTTGGTATTTGTGAAAGATAACTTTTACTTCTTTAAAAAATCTTGAAGCCATATTGCTAAAATATGTTTGTAAAGTATGTTACCTGCTTTATTTGTATCTATGTTAAATATGAGCTTAAAAATGTCAAGCTTTACCAACTTCTTTAAACCTTATATGCTGTTCCATATATATATATATAT
>NW_006408570.1:5023503-5041277 GCF_000296735.1 Chrysochloris asiatica | reverse complement strand
TGGCTGTCTTCTGTGTATAAACAACAATGGCTTGCTATGCTCCGGGCAGAGCAGGACAGTGAAGTGGGGTAAGTATGTCATGTTATGTATTGTTTATTTTAAATAAGCTTTTGTTATGAATTCTGAAATGCATTTATTATATTAAAGAGTCAGTAACAATATTGAAGGGGGATATGATGGCTCTGAATTATAAGCACTGAATTCCAATTATAAGCACTGAATACTTCCTAAAACCACAAGGTCAGCACTTTGAACCCACCAGCTGCTATACAGGGAAAGATGAGGCTTTCTGCTCCTGCAAAGATTTATAGCCTCGGAAACCCTATACAGGGTTGCTAAGAGTCAGAACCAACTAGACTGTAATTAACAACAGCAACAATATTGAAAACTCAAAAGTTGTTGAAGTAGAAAAATGAACATCTAACCAATTCTTAAGCTTAGATTTTTCTAACATTATCAGTCTTAAAAATATTTATCTTCTGACCTGCTAGATAATATAATGGAATATTTGGATTGTCATTTACTATATAAGTAAAATTAAATAAATCACACACTTTAATTCACCTAGTATTATGATTTCCTTTCAACACATTTAAATATTACTTGAAATATTATTTTCATGTTTTGATCTTTCCTATTTATGTAAAGGTAAAGCTAATTTTCTTATTTGCAGTAATCTCAAATTCTAATTAATAAACAAATAGGTTTTAAAGATCTTTAAGTCTGAAATGAATGAAAGTCATCTGGTTACAGCTTAAATCTGCCCAGGGGTATTTGAGAGTAATTAAGGAGTTATTACTATTTTTCAGGTGGGCTATATGGTGATAACATTTTTCTTTAAGTTCGTATCTTTTAAAAATGTGTTGTTGTTGGTAAGTGCTGTTGAGTCAGTTCCAATGTATAGCGACCCTGTATAGGGTTTCCGAGGAGTGGCTGGTAAGCTTGAACCACTGACCTTGCCATTCAAACCAACTTTGCAGTCTAGCACATTAACCTGTGTACTGAGCTGTTTATAGATTGAAGGATATGATGTCTGGGATTCACCTCAAAGTAATCAACAGGGAGAGAGATGGGGGGAATAAAACCACAACAAGATTATTGAAACAATGAGGATGAGTCAAAAAGTATCCACACTCTGGCTGTAGAATTTATTTTTATCAACTTTTAGAAAAGACAAATACATCATTTTTTGGCACAGTCCCCTTGCTTTTCAGTGCACTTTATCCAGTCTGTCAACAAGCTGTCATAGTCCCTGATTTTAAAATGTTTTAGGCTGAGTTGTGAACCACAAATCCACCGCTGTGTTTGATTCTTCATTAGAGGTGATTCTTCATCCTCAAAGAGCTGCTTTCAGGTGACCAAATAGGTGAAAGTCCAATGGATCAAGATCAGGACTATAGGGAGGATGCTTGAACACCTCAAAATGATGTTTTTGCAGAGTGTTAACAGTGAGGGCAGAGGTGTAAGAAGGTACACTGTCATACAAGATCACAACACCCTTGGGTAGTAGTCCTCTTGTTTAAGAACTCCAGCTCTTCAGTGAGCTTCTCACTGTGAGGAGCACTGTTGATTATTGAACATTTTTCCTAATACTTTTCCAATACTGGCCCTTGAGAATCCCAGAAAACTTGTAAGCATCACTTTCCAACTGGTGGTAGACTTTTGAACTTTTTCTTAGTTGGTGATGAGGATGTTTCCATTCCATACTTTGCCAGTTACTCTCAGGCTCATAGTGATAAATTCATGTCTTGTCATCAGTAACACTTTTTTTAAAGAAACTTTTACTTTCCTTCAAGTATCAGTCCACATTTTGTTTGCAGATGTCCACATTGACACCTGCACAGCAGTGATCTTGAACGGGAAGTGCTGATTAGACAGTGCAGCCAATGGAAGTTTTAATGTAACTGGAGTACAGATAATTTTTGACTTTTGTAGTGAGAAAATCTGACTCATACTCTTCTCATTAACTTGTATATGTGTGGAAATTTTCATAATAAAAAAGTTTGTGAGAAGTAACAGAGCAAATGTCTTGACAACAGTTTATTAGCAGGACCCTTCAACAGTTTGTCCCCAACTACCTTTAGCGTTGTTTCCTGTCATGTTCATTTTGTACTACAGCTGCACAAAATTCTTAGTACATTTGACATTCTTGTATGCTTCAGTCCTTTACTGTTCCATCTGTGTGGAATACCTTTCTCCTGTCATCGAATTCACCCCCAGCCCACCCCAACAAACCCACTCATGATCAAATAATCCTTTTTCTGTGATGGTTCTTCTCTAACACCAGGCAATAAATGTGTCTCTTCTTCCTGTTCTTGATATTCACAACCCTCTCTACATTATTTTCATTAATATTTATTTATATCTAGTTTCCTATTAGACTGAGCTCTAGGACGTCAAGGACATGGCTTTATTTTCATTTATTTTTTATATATTGTACTTGTTCCATTGCTATAATTAAGTGCCGTCAAGTTGGTTCCAACTCATAGCATATATAGGGTTTCCAAGGAATGGCTGCTGGGTTTGAACCACTGACCTTGCAGTTAGCAGTCCAGTGCTTATCCTACAGCTCGACATCAGGACTTGTTTCATTGTTGTTATTGTTAAGTGTGCTGTTGAGTCAATTCCAACTCATAGCGACCCTGTATAGGGTTTCCAAGAAGCAGCTAGTGGGTATGAACTGCCGACCTTGTGTTTCGCAGTCCTGTACTGATCCTACAGCACCACACCAGGGGTCTCATAAATGCTATAAATGAGCTAATTAATATATGAATGAATACATCGTATTACTTTCAAATTTATAATTACTTTGCTGATGATGGTATCATTATTGCAGTTCGAAATAACTTTCTCTTAGTTAAGGTTTTCAGAATAAAGGACCAACTAAAGATTAATTAAAATAAAATGTACAGAGTTCTTAAAAATATATGGATTTCATAAAGTTATATCACATGAAAAGTGGTTTGCATGTAAAACAGCAACATCAAATTGTAAGTGATAACAAGTTACACATTACAGAAATAGATTAGATTGTATTTTATTTTACTTAATTGGACTTGTAAGTGTCATATTTTGCTGATGATCAGTCTTTGTTGTAGGTTGCCTTTTGTTGTTTTCGCTGGTTTGGCTGAGCCCTACTAAAAGTATCCTGGAAACTGGGGGACTAGGTGAAACATTGACTTTTTTTTTTCACTTAGCAAAGGCAATGGAATTTCTTATTTTTGTCTACATCAAAAACATTGTTTTAATTATTTTTGAATCTGGTAAAAGTTGTCTATTCTTTTTGAATTACTGATTACCTAATTTCTCATGAGGTTTCATGTCTAATGCATGTTTTTAGACCTCAAGAAATCAATAAAGAAGAACTAGAGGGACACAGCATGAGGTGTGGAAGAAAGCTAGCCAAAGATGGTGAAGTAAGTATGGGCTCTGACTTGTGACATTCTCATGCAACTTGTGTCTCCTATACACCGTGTGCTTTCAGTAACCATCAGGGCACTTGGCACTCAACAGAGCTGCTGACACAGTTTTTACATCATGATCTGTGTGAGGTGATTGACTATTCATCCTTAATTGTCTAACTTAAATTTGGGGTCTAGCTATGAGATGATAGCAGGAGAGAGCCTCCCTCAGAGATCCAGAAATTAAGGTAAAGAAAAAGTTATATGGGAGCTGTTAAGTCATTTTTACAGCTATTCTACTTTACAGCCATGCTGAATAAAGACATTCAAGCCTTTTGTTTGCTAACAACGTGGGAATTGCATTTTTTATTACCACCTAACCGTGTGACCCCCGTAGGATAAGCACTGGACCAAAGTTTGGACTGCAGGGTCGATGGTTCAAACTCACCAACCACTTTTCAGAAACCCTATACAGGGTTGCTGTGAGTCAGAACCAGCTCCACAGCACTTAATGACAACAATAATCTAAATGCATATAAGTGAAACAAAGATGTGATGAAACAGTAGTCCCCCCTGCTATATCCATATATCCTATTTTCTATTTATTTATTTATTTTTAATTTGATTGTGACCCATTAAATTGATTTTACTGCTCACTAATGGGACATGGAGTCCTGGTGTGGCACTGTAGGATAGCGCTGGACAAGTACAAAGTCAGTGGTTCAGACCCACCAGCTGCTTCTCAGAAACCCTATACAGGGTTGCTGTGAGTCAGAACCGACTCCATGGCACACAGCCACCACCACCACCACTGAAACTTTCCTTTTTCTTCTTGCACGCTATCAAACTCACCTGGCAGGTTCCCAGCTTGTGTGAAATCCAAGCTTTTCCTGTTCCCCATGCCTACATCTAAACAGGTGGGTGCAACTAAAGGAAGGCAGCATACCCCAGTGGGTTTCTGTTGAATGTAAACTTTAAGCAGCTTTTAAGTGCTACCTGGTGATGCTCTTAATGAATTTATTTATCCTCCCACCACATCTTCTCTCCTCAAAAGGTAAACTCTACCACCCTTGTCTTTACTTAAGTACCCTGGTGGCACAGTGGCATGAGTGCTCAGATGTTAATCAGAAGGTTGGCAGTTCAAACCCACCAGCCACTCTGCAAGAGAAGATGAGGCTGTCTGCTCCTGTAAAGATTTGTAGTCTTGAAAATCCTATGGGGCAGTTCTACTCTATCCTGTAGGGTCAATATGAGTTGGAATTGACTCTATGGCATTGGTCTTTATTGTTACCTGTGGCCTTGCTTCTTACTTCATTAGAAAGAAACATAATTTGTATATCCTCCAAACAGCAGTTTATCATCCTTCCTGTATTCTTCTTGCTCTATCCAATTATATGGGTGTTCACCTTCTCTCCTACCACAAAAACATAGTATTTTTGTTGTTGTTAAGTGCTGTCGAGTTGGTTCCGAGTCATAGTTACTCTGTATAGGGTTTCTGAGGCGTGGCTGGTAAGTTTGAACCACTGACTTTCCGGTTAGCAATCTAGTGCTTACCCTACAGTGCCACAGCAGGACTCCAAACATACGTATTGTTTGTTGTTGTTAAGGACTGACTCACAACAACCCTGTATAGGGTTTCTCAGTAGCCACTGGTGAGTAGCCAATTTTGCAATTCAAGTAACCTTGCATTCCAGTACTTATCCTACAGCTCCACACTGGGACTCCCAAACACATGTCTGCACATAGTAAGATATAAACTCTATGAGGACAGAAACTTCTGTGTCTCCAGCGTCTGCAGCAGTGCCAGGCACATAATGTGGGCTCCATAAATACCCGTTAAATAATGAGTTAATTTATAACTCAGGGAATCAACCAATCACTCCTAATTTGACTTCACCACACCACTTTTCCTACTATTCTTAGTAACTATTATGTGATATAACAAACTTGTAAACCTTAGGACAGTAGTTAAAATAACCTGGTTATGTGTCTGTTGGTTAATTGCTTAAGGTGTTTTAAAGCAATGTGTATTTGAATGGGTATATTCCACCCCCTCTAGTAGTCTCCTACTCCCCTAAGCTATACCCACTTAGTGTTCCAGTGAGCAGCCCTGTTTATGAAAATGTGGGGAGCTGATGGAACAGATCCTGAAGAAGAAGTGATCTTGGGAAAGTAGCTTAAGAACTAATGAGCAGTGCTTTTCTGACTGGGGGAGATAATTCTGTGTGAGATGCCTTAATAAGGGAGGGGCACTTGCAAAAGTACATGAGAGAAATATTTGGAATGAGCTAGAGAAAAAAACAAAAGACATTTCAGATGAACTTTTTATGTTTGACTCACTAATATAAACTGAAATTTTCTTTAAAAATTTTTTCTTTCATATTTTTCAGTACTGCTGGCGGTGGACAGGTTTTAACTTTGGTTTTGACCTACTTGTAACTTATACCAATCGGTACATCATTTTCAAACGCAATACACTGAATCAGCCATGTAGTGGATCTGTCAGTTTACAACCTCGAAGGAGCATAGCATTTAGGTAGGATAAGAGTTCCCCACCCCACTCCTTTTCAGTCCAGGGGGAAATAAACCCTGATAATATGCACCACACTGGAAGAGCCTTGATGAGACGTGATGCACGTGAAAGAGCTAGGGAGTGGTAAGCTTCTGTTCTCAAGGAGTGTAGTAATCACATCATGAGAGCCAGGATGTCAGGCCGAGAGAAGAGGTTGGGATATGAGCAATACAGAGTTGATACTAATTGTGAAGCTGTCATCTCTACTACTTCTAACAAATGCAGGGCTCAAACTAGAAATATGGCAAGGCATTTTTCCAGAAAGACATGCCTAGTGTTCCTCTTAGCTTTCTATAGGATTTGTCATGTCTGGCTTGGCCTGATAGTTGAGCTGGCAGTCTTTTTCTGGAGAGGATGCTATAAGCTGATAAAGTGCAAGATAGTTTAATGAACAAATTATGTAAACCAGCTAATGTTGTGTCCATTCCCATTCCCAGTGACCTCATGTGTTGTCAGAATATAATTTGCTCCATAGGGTTTTCAGTGCCTGACGTTTTAGAAGAAGATACCAGGTGCCTCTACCTTCCAAGGCACCTCTGACCGTTCAGTTAACAGCCAAGTGCACTGATTATGTGTACCACCCAGGGATTCCACAGATTATTTAAAAATCATGTATTTGTAAATTTTTTTTTATATCTTAGGTATATATAATAGCATAGGATTATAAATCTAAATAGAATCACTTGGTAGTTTGAAAAGACTTTTTAAAGTCTTGTAGATAATCTGGAAGATAGAAAAGCAAACATTCAAGCGATGGAAGGCTTACTTAAATTAATAAGTAGTTTTAAAAGTATGTGTGTATGTGTTTTTGTTTTTTACTTGAGTATTGTTTTTTAATCCTAGATTACGCTTAGCCTCTTTTGATAGTAGTGGAAAACTGATATGTAGTAGAACAACTGGATATCAAATACTTACACTTGAAAAAGATCAGGTATGTTTGGTTACTTTTCTGTTAACTGTTCCACTGCAGTAGTTGTCTTTTGAAAATCTTAAGTAGCATTAACATTAATAAAATTTTGATTTAAAAGTTGGTTTGAATGTTATTTTAAGTAATAACAAAAATACCATGTTCATTGCTGTATAATTGACTAGTACAGAAAAAGGCAAAAGGAAGAAAAGAAAAAAATTGTTATTTGAGGGCCAGAGAAAAGCTACTTAATAGGAAGATAAATGTTAATTTTGAATACTTCAACAAGTTACTTTAACTGCTTTATACATTGCGCATTTATTTGTACATTTACAGCAAACATCAAGAAGGCAACCCAATATATTCCTGAATATTAAGAGAACTTTACTCTTTATTAAAATAGGTTTGTAAAATGAGAGCCATCTGTAGAATTCCCAAAATTCCCTCTCGAAACCATTTGTTCTTTGTATGACATGTTAGACGTTTCTGTATGTTGTGATGTGAAAGTTACCATTTTTAAAAAGTAAAGTAAAAGCTGTTAAAATACTAAAGACACGTTAATTTTTGTTGAAACTAATCACTGTTTCAAAGGGCACATATAGTCTTAATAAAAGGTTCAGTGCCTATGTTGTTGTTAGCTACTATTGTGTCAACCCCCGCCTGACTCATAGCACAGTGGAACCCAACATTGCCACATCCTACACCATCTGATCAGTTGTGGATTGGACCATTGTGGTCATAGGGTTGTCATTGGTTGGGTTTTCAGAAGTAGGGCACCAGGACTTTCTTCCCAGTATGTCTTTGTCAAAGCAAAATGCAAGCCTCCACTGACAAACAGGTAGTAGGTGCACATGAAGGAATTGAACCACACCACAGAACCACCAGTGACACACTCACCAAAATTACTAGAGAAGTTAGCCTTTTTTCCCCTCAGACTGAAGAGACCAAATCTATATTGGTCTCCTCAGAATTAAGCATCAAGGCATTTATGGAGAGTCAAAGTCAAATTGCACAAGTGAAAGTGTGAATGGCCCAGAAGGAAAGGAAGGAATCTGAAGATAACTAGTACTTGAGGGTTTGAGCTGACGATTTTCAGTAGGGGGTTGGGTTTATGAAGTTCAGACCTGTAAGATAACAATGTTCAGAAGTATGTATAGTATCGTGTAAGAGGCAGGAATCTCCATGACTGTATGTGACAGTGGAGAACTCTGGAGGTGGGAAACAGGGGCCTGGGAAGATGCTGCCCCTGCATGATGCTGATGTGCATATGGCTGCACAGCATCCACTCCTGGAGGAGTAAGGAAAGTGGGACATGGCTATAAAGATGATTCAGTGAAAATGGAGATGTACAACAAGGTTTAATGAAGGTAGGATTAAATCTGCCTAATTTGGGGGTGGGGAGTAGAGATTAATGCAGTTTAATATTTCAGAAATTGGTGTGTCTGTTCATCCCTAAGTGATATCCACATGACTCCCTTCTTTTCCCAGAGCTGACTGAGTCACCCTCCCCTCCACCCCAACCTTAACTAGACTCAATTACCAGAATGTCTCTTAGTAATCTTCCTAAGGACTCCTGGGGTGGCACTATAGGATTAGCACTGGATTGAGAACCACAAAGTCGGCAGTTCAAACCCACCAGCTACTCCTCATAAACCCTACACAGGCTCATGGAAGCTGCAGTGAAGAAATCAAATGACATATGGCATTAGCCAAATCTGCTGAAAAAGCCTTCTTTAAAGTGTTAAAGAGCAAAAATGTCACTTTGAGGACTAAGGTTCCTCTGACCCAAGCCATGGCTCAAATTTAGGAATGGCTATGAGAATGGTGTGAGACCAGTGCCTAACAATATCAGCGGAGATTTCATGCCTCTGTGTAACATTGTATCCCCTTCCTTCTTTTATCCAAATTTATCTTGCTGTACCCCCAACACAGAAGCTTTGTCCACTTAACCTACCTCAGTCACTCAGACTTGCGTCCCACATTATTGTTTAAATCTACAGTAGTTAAAACTATAGATTTAAACTGTGATTAATAGCATATTTCCCAGAATGTATAACGTGATTTCAGTAATGCATATGTTTGCAGATGTATTCAAGTATTTAAAAAGTAGGAATTCTAATTTCAGTGCTACTTTTACTCTGAGCATCGCTTCTGTTTACCAGATTACTGGTAAAGGCTATCTGAGGCTACCGGATCAGAGATGCCAGTTTCTGTGTGAGTGTACTAATGTAACTAAACCTGAATGTACTTTCATATGATAATGTATTTTACATTTCAAGAACATATACTGTATCTGTCATATGGGCAGTGAGGGATGGTAGACAAAAGTTGGAACCAACAGAGCAGTGATGATAATAACAGTGCCCCACCTTCTGTGTAGTTGTTTTAACTTTAAAATGACAATTGTGTTTTATAGGAACAAGTGGTGATGAACTTGGACAGCAGGCTTCTGGTCTTTCCCTTATATATCTGCTGCAACTTCCTGTATATATCACCAGAAAAGAGAACTGAAAATAATCATCACCCAGAAAATCCAGAAAGCTGAGGATCTCATCAGTCGGAGCTAGTAGCACTTTGAAGATGTTTTAGGCCAGCTTGAATTAATGGCTCTACTGATAATCACACCTAAGGTGACTAACCATGACAAAGGCCTTATGAACTCTAACAGATAATACAGAAGACTATCTTTATCCTCATTACATTTCTATGCATATATGAAAAAAAACATTTAAAGCCAAGAAAATATCTGTCAGACCATTTATGTTACAAAGATGTCAACTCATGCTTTTGACTTAGATCATTAGAAAATTACTGTAATTTACACGTTTCTCTACAACCAAATACAAATTTCATTTTTAGCTTAAACTTTGAGCCCATCTAATGTTAGTGAACGTTAGTTACCAATCTCTAAATTGACTTATTTGGCTAAAAAGAATGTCAAAAAGGAGTCTTTATGTAGCCAGTTATAAATGTTCTTTCCATTTGTACATTGAAGTTCTGTACAATTTTATTATTATTAGGACATGAGTTATTTATGTACTATATTACACTTTAAATATTTTCATGTTCTCTGATCTTTAGAATTATTTATGTTCAGATTTTATTTGGGAATCCTGTTTCCTACTGAAGCTCAGGACTTTATAACCTCTGAATTCAGTGCCTCTTGAGTTAGTCACACACGCTGATGGAACTTTCATAGTGAGTGTGAATAAAGTTGGGGGAGCTAACATAGAAGTGGCTAATAAAGCATTAATGTAAAAAATAGAACTTATTTTTTTCAAAATTGAGATGTACATTTGTCATGATTTATATATATTGACTCTTACGTTTTTGCTGTTTTGAATATAGCCATGCTCCTTTTCCTTTCAGTCAGAATAAGTACATTTTGTGGCTAATGTATATTTTTAATATGTTGAAATAGAAATGGGGAATCATTTTTATGTATCTGTATAAGAATTTGGAAAATAAACTCTTATATAAAACAGACCAAAAAATTTCTCCGAAGAATAATTAGATTATCAGAATTTTTTCTTCTTTCTAGGTAGATTTTTTCCCCAAAAAAACTCAATTTAACTTTTGGAATTAATACATAGCTTTCCCTCTCTAGTCATCTCTAGGTCCACAGGCTCGTGAATTACTTCCCTACTTTCTAAATTCACCCTCTTGATTTAAGTTAAAAGAATCTTTTAAATTCTTCTTCCATCTCTGCCTGACAGATGTGTAATTTGTACCAATAGGCTTTCTTATTTTTATTTTTGACTACAGTGATAGTTTCTTCCTGAGCTGCTTTTAGTGTCTTTCTGTCACCACAGCATCCAAGGTTCCTTACCTAACATACAAGGACACTTCAATAAGTGTTGCTACAAAATCATAGACACCTTTATTAACAACAACAACAAAAATTACAATGTGAAGCTGTGCTTTCTCAGTATGTCCTTCATCTAGGTCTGTACACCTCTGAAGGCAGTGTTTCCAGCTCTTTGACCTTTCCCCAAATAATTCGGCACTCTGGATTTACACCACATCAAAACAATAGTTTGTTCATACTCAGGGGATTCAAATCATGTCCTTTGAAGTGTTATTTGAGTTTGGGGAACAAAAAAGTCTGAAGAGACAAGCTCAGTGTTGAAGGGCGCATAGGGTATGGGTTCCCAGTGAAATTCTCATAGGAAGGACAGCCCTTGCTGCCAGTGAAGAACAAACTAGGTGCATTGTTGTGATGGAAAAAAAATTCTGAACACGAAGTTCCTGGCCTTTCTCACACCAGTGCAGTTTCAATTTTCTTGAAACAACTTTATAATAAGCCCCCAAAATCATCCTCAATCTTTCAGAAAACTCACCAAGATGGCCCCTTTGGGATCCCAGAAAACTATCACCAAACCTTCTGAGCTGATCTGTCTGCCTTGAATTTAATTGGCCGAGCAGATCCCCTCAGAAGCCACTGTTTTAATTAGACCTTCTTTGAAGGCACCTTAAGGATAATAAGACACACACATCCCTGAGGGGGTTTGTCTGCAGCCGTCCAGTGAGCACAGTTATGTGTCCCCATGTTCTGTGTGGAATAAACCAGTGCATGTATGAACTTGAACTCTAGGAGCAATACTCTTTCACTTAATAACACTCATATATAAAACCAAACTTAGTGAATTATTTAATTTTTTTTTAATCTTAGGAGTCAAGATAAAATTTGAATGTATTAGTAAAATTAACTATGTAATTTCCTTGTGTAAATTAACCCAAATTAGAATTATATATGGTTCCTACCCAGTGGTTCTTTTCCTGGCCAAATTGTTTATGCCATCCACAGACAAGGTGACTAATTCTTGAGTCACAAACAGGGATATTCACATCTGAGAAACGGACAGTTGTCAGCTAGCACTTCATATTATAGTGAAAATCTGTGCTTTTTTTCTTTACCAAATACTTTCATATGTGCATAAGCATTTGGCTTTTTTCCATAAGAATACTTTCACTTTAAATAAAATATTTTGAGCTCAAAGTATCATTATTATACAAGGGGGCTTCAAAAAATTTATGGAAAAATGGAATTAAAAGATCATGTAACTTTTCTACAAAAAAAGCACCCCCACCCCCATACAAACTCATATATTAAATCTTTTGTGTTGCCTCTCCTGGTCTTTTTATTTTTAAATGCTAGGCCTAGAAAACAATAATTTAGCTTTTCTTATCAGTAAAGTAGAGATCCTGAAAAGAAAATATTTTAGAGTCTCATGCTAAATTATTAAAAGAAGATATGAGTATATCTTTTCCTTTTTTTTTTAACGACTTTGGCTTGAAACTAATAAGGTAAGTAAAACTAAATGAAGAACAGTAGTAATCATTAGTAGCATAGTTTTTTAACCTAGTGTTTAACAGCTAACATTTTGTCACATTTCAAGTCTTACAATGAGATTCCATCATATTACATGGAGTCCTGGTGTGGCGCTGTGGGTTAATGCACTGGAATGCAAGATCGGTTTGAACCGCAAAGTTGGAGGTTCAAGCTCACGAGCCGCTCCTCAGAAGCCATATACAGGGTTGCTATGAGTTGGAACCAACTTAACAGCACATAACAACAACATCATATACAAGGGGGCTTCAAAAAGTTTGTGGAAAATGGAATTAATTAGTATAGTTCTCCATAATCAACCAAAGAGTATTTTTTCTCCAAGAACCAGGATCCAAAGTACAAAAAGCCTCAACCAATTTCAATAGCTTTTATCTAATGACTGAGTTCATGGAATCTAGGATAAAATAACCAACTCAACAGTGTGCATCTGTACGTAATGGTGAAGTCGGGAACATTTGAAATCAAAGACTGGTGATTTTATATGAAATAGGACTTCTACTTGTTGTTAAGTGCTGTCATGTCGGTTCCAACCCATAGTGACCCTGTATAGAGTTTCTGAGGAATGACTGATAAGCTTAAACCACCAAACTTGCAGTTTAAAATGACTTTGGGGCCCCGCGCATTAACCCACAGCACCACACCAGGACTCTGAAATAGGACTAGCAAAGATAAAATATAAGGCTAGAAATAGTACATTTCCCTGCAGATCATCACAGGTTGATTACTAGTTACTATAGCTCTGGTAGTGTAGTGGTTACGAATCAGGCTGTGAGCCGCAAGGTCAGCAGTTCGAAACTACCAGCTGTTCTGCGGGAGAAAGAGAAGGTTTTCTACTCCCGTAAAGATTTCCAGCCTCGGAAACCCTGTACAGGGTCGCTATGAGTTGGAATCGACTCCACGGCACTTAACAACCACATATATAACACAAACTGAAAGCCAAATCCTCTCAGAGTCAGTAAAAGGGGAAGAGTCCCATCCCAACAAGTTGGGTTGCCAATGATGTCAACAATGGGTTCAAACATACCATTTGTGAAGATGCAGTCCCAGCTCTGATCCACTGTAAGGGAAGGTTCCTGAGAGTGAGGCCTACATCACCTTTCATCTGACAAGAGATAAAAGGAGAGAGAAGTGAGCACCAAGAAAGAAGAGCAAGGAACAGAGCGCATCCTTTAGACTCAGGGTCCCTGTGCTGGAAACTCCTAAACCCTTCCTAGAGGAAGACTCAGGATGAGGACTGCCCCCAGAGTCAACAACTTCCCCCAAAGTTGGTGCCCTGAATTTAAACTTCTAGCCTTTTAAACTTCAAGAGAATGAATTTGTTAATACCAAAACCAAACCAAAAAAAAAATAAACCTCAGTCACCCATTTAGTGCCATTCATTGCCACATCTTGCCCTGTATCAGCTAAACATCTTTCAAAAAGGTGGTGCTCCAAATTCTGTTTGCATTTCAAAAATCATCACTCATCGCTCAATTCTACAAAAACATCCCAGGTCAACAAAGAGTTCATTGCTAAATTCTAAGGCAAAATAAGTTACCCAAAGAAGTCAGCCGTTTATGTTAGCATTACATACTCATTTGTGTTTCAGGTTAATGTTAAGTGCTGGCAGGTAGATTCCGACCCATCAAAATCCTGTACAGGGTTTCTAAGGAGCAGACTGGTGGGTTTGAACTTCTGATCTTGTGGTAGCAGTCCAGTGTTTATCCTATAGTACCAACTAGGACTCCGTATTTATTCATAAGGAGGACAATGATCATTATGCATTCAGTACTACAGATCAAAGCAAGTTTCATATCCATCCCAAATTACTAGTATAATTTCTCCCAGCTCTTTAAATGTCTGTAAAACACAGACAAAATTCAGAAAATTATAGAGACTCTAAAAAAAACAAAACACAGTAGCCTAGTAAGAAGGAAAGGAGCCCTGAGGACATTGTAGGATAACCACAAGGTCAGTGGTTTAAGCCTACCAGCTGATTCAAGGGAAAAAGATAACCCTTTCCTCTCCTGTAAAGATTTACAACCTCAGAAACTCAGTACAGGGTCACTGTGAGCTGGAATTGACTTGAAGGAATAAGGAGTAAATAATACTGATTAGAAAACATAAAAACTGGACTAAATAACCTGCCTCTTTTCAACATATGCCAAGTTTATCTCATTAGAAAGGTCTAAAAGTGGCATTTTGTTCCTTCATGTTGTGTTAACTTACCCTTTATGGTGTGTTGCCTTTCACCCAAGCTAATACAACTCTACTGATTAGTTAGTGGTTTTTGATCCCTCCCTATGCCATCCCTAATAACCAGGAAAGAATGTGTCTCTCTGTGTGTAAATCTCTTTTGACTTTTTATAATAGTGATCTGAATATTTGTCCACTTGTGACTGATTTCTTTCACTCACTATGATATCCTCCAGGCTCATCCATATTCTAAGATGTTTTGCAGATTCATTGTCATTCTTTAAAATTGCATAGGATTCCATTGTATGTGCTGGTTGTGTGCCATCAAGTCAGTTCTGACTCATAACGACCCTGTATATGATTTCTGAGGTTGTAAATGTTTATAGAAACAGAAAGCCTCATTTTTCTCCCATGGTGTAGCTGGTGCATTTGTACTGCTGACCTTGCAGTTAGCAGCCCAACTCAGAACTCACTACTCTAGTAGAGTTCTTTTCCATTGTGTGAATGTTGTTGTTGTTAAGTGCCATTGAGTTGGTTCCAACTTACAAAGGGTTTCCAAGGAGCATCTGGTGGGTTTGAACTGCCAACTTTGTGCTTCAAAGTCCAGTGCTGATTCTTCAGCGCCATACCAGGAGTCTATTATATATAATATAATTTATCCATTTATCAGTTAGTGGGTACTTAGATTATTTCAATTTTTTTTTGTTTTGTTATTGTGAATAATACTGGGTGTGCATATATCTTCCATGTTACTGCTGGATCATATGATCTATTGCCATACTGTTTTCCACATGTTACAATCCCACCAGCAGTGTAGGAGAGTTCCAAATGTACCTATGTTTTATTGATTATGGAAAGGTATTCAATTTTGTGGCTAATAACAAACTATGGATAACTTGCACAAAATGGGAATCTCTGAACACTTAAGTGTGCTCATGTGAACCTGCATATGGACCAAGAAGCAGCTGTTCAAGCAGAACAAAGGCATACTGCATGACTTAGACTCACACATACTGCGTGACTGTGTGTGTCACAGTTGTATCTTTTCACCATATTTATTCAATCTGTTTGCTGAGCAAATAATCCAAAAGCTAGACTATGGGAAGAAGAATGTAGCATCAGAACTGGAGGAAGACTCATTAATAACCTTCAATGTGCAGATGACACAACCTTGCTTAGTGAGAGTGAAGAGGACTTGAAGTACTGATGAAGATCAGACTATAGCCTTGAGTGCAGATTATACCTCAACATCAAATAAAAATCCTCACAATTGGACCAATAAACAACATCATGATAAATGGAGAAAAATACTGATATCAAGGATTTAATTTTTTGGACCCACAATCAAGACCCATGGAAACAGCAGTCAACAAATCAAACAACATACTGCAATGATCAAATCTGCTACAAAAAAAAAAAACAAAAACCCCAAAACCCTTCAAATACTAAAGAACAAAGATGTCGTTTTTGTGGAATTAAGTGTTCCTGACTGACTTCAAGCCATGGCATTTTCAGTCACCTTATATACATACAAAAGCTGGACAATGAATTAAGAAGACTGAAGAACTGCTGCATTTGAATTCCAGTGCTGGTGAGGGACAGTGACTGCCACAACAATGAACAAATTTGTCTTGGCAGAACTACAGCCAGAATGTTCCTTAGAAATTAGGATGATAAGACTTTGTCTCAGACATTTTGGAAATGTTATCAGGAGGGACCAGTCCCTGGAGAAGGAGATCATGCTTTGTAAAGTAGAAGGCCAGCAAAAAAAAAAAAGGAAAGACCCTCAAGGAGATGGCGTGACAAAATGTCTCAAACATAGCAGAGATTGGGAGGATGGCAGAGGACTGAGCAATGTTTTTTCTGTTATATAGAGAACTGATAAGAGGTCACTGACTCGAGGGTGCCTAACAACACTAAAAACCTCACCATTAATATCATATTTAATGATAAACTGCTTTTCCCCTAAGATTGATACAAGGTTTTCTGCTCATACAACTGCTATTTGAAGTAATATTGAAGTTCTAGCCAGCATAATAAAGGCAAAGAAAAAGGGGGACACACAAATCAGAAAGGAAGAAACAAAATTGTTCTTATTTGCAAATTGTATGAAAACCCTAAATCATCTCTCAGAAACTCCTAAATTAGTTAACTTCAGTAAGGTCACACAATAAAAGACCAACATGCAAAATGAAAATCTTAAATCATCTACCCCAAACTCCTAAATTAGTTAAATTCAGTAAGATCACAGAATAAAAAACTAACATACAAAAATAAATAAACACATGGTTGCCAAAATTTGAAAAACAATACCATTTAAGAACAAACGATGGCGGATCGGGTGGAAGTGCAGTAAAGGAGATACGTCAGCAACAACACATAATACAGGACCAAGCAGGCTCAGGGCATGGTCCCAGAACTCTGAACCACATATAAAGAAATATTTAGAAGGCTTACAGCTAGGGGAATTTGTAGCAGAAGCAAGAAATCCATTGCTTTCTAATTCAAGATGCTCAGCTGCTCTGGAGCCGCCATCTTGGGCGAGACCAAGCGGGGGAAGGATCAGAGTAGCCACGGACGCCAGACAGAACCGCAGAGCTAAAGGTGTGGACATTCTTTTCATTCGGTACCTGTTCAATGGTCCCTCGCTGTCTGCGCACCTCCATTCTGGTGACTATAGGAGTGCCTGAGCTTGTGGACACCCCAGCCCCACTCTCAAAGGGTTCTACTACACATGCGCACAGATCTCCTCGAAATTTAAAGACACAGTTTCCATTTAAAACCAAACAGCCAACAGTGAATTAACTATAATATGCAACAATGTGGAGGATATCACATAAATAATATTAAGCAAAAGAAACTGATTCAAGGGTTGTTGTTGTTGTTAAGTGCCGTCAATTTGGTTCCGACCCATGGCGACCCTGAACAGGGTTTCCGAGGGTGTAAATCTTTACGGGAGCAGATAGCCTCATCTTTCTCCCGTGGAACCGCTGGCAGTTTTGAACTGCTGACCTTGTGGTTCACAGCCCGATTCGTAACCAGTTAATTTCACTTTTAAAAAATATAAATCAATCAAAACCAATCTGTGGTGAATACATTAAAATCACTGAATTATTAAAACAAACAAACAAACAAAAACGGCCACAGCTGGCCCAGAACTGCTTATAACTAGAAACAAGGCCTGAACAGGGACTGTGGAGAGGGACAGGCAGACAAAAAAAGAAATAGGCTGAAAATTAAATCCTAACTTATGTCAAAACGACCAACAGTGGCATCCTGAAATTTCTCAAGAAGAAGAGTGAAAAGAGAAGCCCATTTCCTGATCACATCTACCTGGAGGCAATCAGAAAGCATAAAAACTACCAAAAT
>NW_006408570.1:5011526-5022630 GCF_000296735.1 Chrysochloris asiatica | reverse complement strand
CAAAACATTCCAGGATAAGCAGAAGCTAAGGGATTTTGCCAAAGCCAACCTTGCTATGAAAAACATCCTAAAGGAAGTTCTGTGGACTGAAAACCAACAAGAACACCTAACAACTACAGAATGACGTACATGGCAGCATCAACCTGAACTTAGTCGACAAATGGAAGAGTCAAGAACAGAATAAAATGAAGAGAACAGAGGATCTGGGAGGTCAGTCTATGATCAAAACACAATTACAATGTGAAAGAAGGCAAACACAGAGGAACAGAGATCCAGGTGGTGGGAAGGTAAGGTAGATTACAAGATAAAATAGACTGTCTTAAATGGAGGGAAGAACTAATGGAATATGAATATAAGGTAACCACAATGGGGTTGGGGTAGGGGTTTAGGTTTAGTTTGGGTGATGGGGAAGGAAAATTCAGACTCAGCCTGCAGATAGCCAAATGCCTGCCCAAAATACCTGTTTGGATATTCCTCAAGCACCTTACACTCAATACAAAATGGAACTCATGTTCTCCCTCTCCACCACAAGAAGTGATGTAACCAGGTCTTAACAGGGGAAGAGGCTATTCAGAAAGTCACGTTTTCTTGATGAGGAAGGACCCAAAGGCAGGGCAGGACTGATACTACTCTTATAATACAGGCCCTCTGTACTGTAAAAAATCATCTCAATAATTCCTTATATCATCTAACATTCAGAAGTCTAGTCAGGGCACCTCTTATTTCCTAAATCTTATTTAAGAGCATCTTAGTCCTCGTGTTAAGAATATCCTAATCCTACACAGAAGGAGCTCTGGTAGCGCAGTGATTACGAATTGGGCTGCTAACCTCAAGGTCGGCAATTCGAAACTACCAGCCGCTCAACGGGATAAACATGAGGCTTTCTGCTCCCGTTAAGATTTACACCCTCGGAAACCCTGTACAGGGTCGCTATGAGTCGGAACCGACTTCATGGCACACAGCCACCAACCACCACAGACTAAAATTGGAAAGAAAGGTGAATACAGAGAGAGCTGTGTTACGGTAGACGGTATATGGCTAAATTTTCTCATAATGACATCAAATATAGTATAATTTAAAACCCACGATGTACTCAGAAGATGGGGAAGCTACCGGGAAAGAGGACTGGAAGCACGCAGATCACAACTCTATTCTTTCCAATCCCTCTGCTACCTTAATTCTGGGTTGGCTCAACGTTCTCTACAAGCCGGAACTCTCGTGAGTAGTTTCTACATTTTCCAGTCGGCCTCAAACGCGTAAGTCTAGGCTCTCCCGGAAGCTATTGAACAGTCGTTTCCGGGGCACTGTAAGTAGAAGGAGGATTCCGAATGGGTCGCAGCCGCAGCCGCTCGCCCCGGAGAGGTGAGTCCAGAAGTATTTAGCTGGGTCCATCAGAGGTGCATTCTTTCCCTTCCCCTCCGGGCCATTTTCTTCTTAGAAGTAAAAGTTAAGGCACTTAGATGGGAAAACTAAATCCTGGGCCCTAGACTCCTAGCCCGGACCCTTAGGTTTGAAAGCGTGTTTTTTTTCCCTCTGAGATAAGATTTCGCTGATTCTGTCCGCCTCATACAATAACGTTTGTTAATATTGATGGTTGAGAACACGATTTCAAACCACGGGGGAAATCACTCAACCTTTCTGAGTCTGAATTCCCATAGTAGATAGTGGTGTAAATATTCAAAATAACAACAACAAAAACCGTTGCTGTCAAATCGATTCCTACTACCTTAAAAAAGTAATGTGATGGGTGCTGTCGGCCAAGAGGCACGCTTGCAGAATGTGCCCTTTGGTTGTTTAAATTATTATATATTCCTGAGTGCTTCTGTGTACACCACCCTCTCCCCCAAGCCCCCTGGGGAGGGGGGAAAATCACCAACGGAATGGAAGCAAATACTGTTGAATGATGCACGGAGGAGATTGTAATCATTGCAATGAAATGATGGTGTAAAGTCAATATTCTCCCATGTAAACTATCACTCAGTTCACACACACACAAAAAAGTGATGTGAGAGTTCATGTTAAATTTCTTAACAGTATATGATTGTCCTTGGCATCTTAGATGCTGGATCAAGGTCAATTTCCTCTCTAGTTTGTAATAGCGATAAAGATATTTACAATTTTGCATTCACAGTGCTCACCTCTTAATGTCATTTGGGCCCCATCCCCATAAAATGAGTCAGTGCAGTGTAAAAAACCATGGACTTCGGTCAAGAGATCTAATTTACCCCTGCAGTTCAGCCCTTTGTTAGTTTTTGACATCTTCAACTAGCTCCTTAATGTTCATCAAAATTTTCCTAAAGCTCAAATGAGGCCGCTGCCACCTGTGATATTTAATCTGAATTGAGCAGTACAGTAAGTATAAAGTATATTCTGGAATTCTTTGGCTTAGTTCCAGAAAGTATGTAAACCATCTCATTATTAATAATTGATAAGTAGAAATTGCATATGTTGTTGTTAGTTGCTGTCCACAACTCATGGTGACCCGTGTGTGCACAGTAGAACTGCTTCTTGGGGTTATCAAGGCTGTAATCTATTGGAAGCAGATTTCCAGGCCTTTCTTTCCTTTTTTAAAAATAATTGTCATTTTATTTTCTTCAGCCTTTCAGGGCTCATTTCTTTACATGGGCTTTGGTGCGGGTCACAGGGCAGCATCTGCAGGTCTAAATTGGGGTGGGGGTGTTTGGTCCTTCTGAGCTTCACAAGAATGGTTCCTGACCACCTTGCTGTGAATGGCAGAACTCACACAATCATGCAGTTTCATGTACAGCTTGGGAAGCATGTATGCATCGAAGACACTCGCTTCAGAAATATCCCTGATGGCTGTTGTCTCTATTGTGTTTCAAATTATGAACTTCTGAATGGCTTTGTCTTTGGGCACACAGTAGGCTCAGTTTGTGCAATGAATAGGCTGCACGTAGCTGTGGCCCTTTTTGGCAAGACTATTGTTTCTCCTTTTCTTTGTCATCTTGTGAGGAACAGAGAGAGAGAGCTCCAGGTCTTTCTTTCAAGGTGCTTTTGGTTATATTCCATCCAGCAACCTTTTGGCTAGTAGTGGAGTACTTAACTATTTGTGCCGCCATGGAATTACTGAAAGGCACACTAAAAAACAAACCGATTGCTGTTAAGTCGATTCTATCTCATAGTCACCCTATAGGACACAGTAGAATGGCCCAGAGTTTCCAAGGCTGTAAATCTTTATGGAAGCAGACTGCAACACTGTTTTCCCGCAAACCACCAACCTTTCAATTATCAGAGCACTTAACCTGTTGTGCCACCAGAACTCCTTTAAGTGGATATAATGGATCAAATAATATATTAGTAAATTAATTTTCCTTGAAATTTTTTTTCTAATGGGATCACTAGAAATGACTCACATTATATTTCTATTGGATAGTGCAGATTATTTGAAGTAATTTTCGTCTCTGCAACTGTGTTTGTGTTAGAGCGAAGGCGGTCCCGGTCCACATCCCGGGAGAGAGAACGCAGACGCCGAGAAAGGTCCAGGTCCCGGGAGAGAGATCGAAGGAGGAGCCGCTCTCGGTCACCACACAGAAGGCGCTCCAGGTAAATGCAGAAAATAAACCAGAAGAAGCTTGACTACAAGTCCCAGCAATACTAGGGACACTCCCTTAAGTTTGTTATTGCCACTCATAAAGGATTTTCAATTTCATGAAATGAGGAAAATTGAATTTCACCTTATCTGAACTTTGCATTCCGTTTGATAGAACTCAACCCATGACTGTTGAGTTGATTCCGACTCATAGCCATCCCATAGAACAGAGTGGAAATAGGCCACTGGGTTTCCAAGGTTGTACAGGTTACAAGTCAGGCTGCTAATCTCATGGTAAGCAGTTCGAAACGACGAGCCGTTCTGCGGGAGAAAGATAAGGCTTTCTGCGCCTGTAAATATTTACAGCCTCAGAAACCCTGTGCAGGGTTGCTATGAATTGGAAATGACTCCACGGCACACCACCACCAAACCTTTCATAGAAGTGAACTACCGCATCTGTCTCCCATACTGTGACTGGTTGGTGAAGCCCAAAGCTTAACCCACTGTGCCATCAGGGCTCTTTCCTTCTGATTGTTGTTGTTAAGTGCTGTTGAGTTTGTTCCGACTCATAGCGACCCTTGTATGGTTTCCAAGGAGTGATTGGTGAGTTTGAACAGCCGACCTTGCAGCTTTTCCCCAGCGTGTGTCCTCTCGTGCTGGTCGAGTGTTGAACTCTGATTGAAGAATTTCCCACATTCGTTACATCCATAGGGCTTTTCCTTGGTGTGAATCCTCTGCTGTTCAATGATAAAGGAGCTCTGGCTGAAGGCTCAGCCACACTCATTATATTCCTAGGGCTTCTCTCCTGCATGGATTCTACCACATTCTTGACGTTCGCATGGTTTCTCCCCACTGTGGATTCGCTGATGTTTAGATAAGGATGAGTTGGGGCTGAATGCCTTGCTACAGTCACTACGCTCATATGGTTTCTCCCCGGTGTGGCTCCTCTGGGGTAGTAAGGTGTGTGCTCTGCCTGAAGGTCTGCCCGCACTGGCTTCATTTGTATGGCTTCTCTCCTGTGTGTGCTGTGCTGCTGAGTGAAGAGCTATGACTGAAGGTTTTCCCACACTTGTTGCATCCGTAAGCCTTCTCTCATGTGTGGATCCTCTCTGATGCTCAGTCAGGAGTGTGCTCTGGCTGAAGGCTTTCCAGGGCTCCTGTCCTGTGTGAATTCAATGACGTGATTTGGGTGAAGGCTTTGCCGCACTCCTGGCACTCAGGGCTTTTCCCTAGTGTCGGTTCGTGGGTGTTTGCTTAAGGATGAGCTGTGGCTGAAGGCCTTGCCACCCTCCACATTCATAGGTCTTCTCCCCAGTGTGGAATCGCAAGCGCTTGGTGAGGTGTTTGCCGGAAGGCTTTCCCGTATACACTGCAGTCATAGGGCTTCTTACCCGTGTGAGTTCGCTCATGTTGGCTGAAGGAGGACCTAAAACAGAAAGATTTCCCACATTCACTGCATTCATAGGGCTTCTCACCTGTGTGAGTTCTCTGGCATTGGATCAGTGGGGCAGTTTGATTGAAGGTCCTTCCATGTTGGTTGCATTTGTAGGGTTTCTCACCAGTGTGCATTCTGTGGTGTTGGTGAGCACTGAGCTGTTTCGGAAACCTTTTCCACATTCCTGATATTCATAAGGTCTCTCTCCCATGTGTGTCTGGTGGTGTTTGATGAGCGCTGAGCTGTAACTAAAGGCCTTTTCACATTCCTGACATTCATAGGCTTTCTCTTTTTGCATAGATTTTCTGAAGAACATCTGAGTCTAGTTTCTGTTTCTTTCCCTGTGCTCCCCACATATGTGAGTCTTGTCTTTTCAGGAGTCATTGGTTGAGTTGGGAGATTGAGGCTCATCCCCCTGCTGCTGCTCCTATGTAGGTGTCTTCATAGGCATGAAGGTTACCTGTACCCACAGACATCTGGGCTGTCATGACTCCACCTCTAGTGGCCTTGTGGGCCACCCACACTATCCCATAGTACTTCTTCAGACATGTCTTCAGAGATGTCTTGCCAAAGAGCTAACGGTTTTGTTTTAGTCTGGTTTTCAAGTTGGGGTGCTGGCAGCCAGGAGTTCAGTGCTCATTTCCTCCTCCAGCCTCTTATTAGGAACAGCTCTGGCTCCTCTGCGCTGACCACCATCTCTTTTTCTTGTCTTTTTAATGATCTTTTGTTTTCTTCCAGTATAATGTTTTTGATATCATCCAACAACTCTTCTGGCCTTCAGTCATTAGTGTTCTATTGATTCAGATTTATTCTTGAGATGGTCTCTATTCAGGTGGGATATATTCAGTTTCATGTTTTAGCTCTCATGGACTTGTTTAAATTCTCTTCAGTTTCAGCCTGAAGTTGTTAAGTGCTGTCGAGTCATCTCTAGTTCATAGCGACTCGGCATAGGGTTTCCGAGGAGTGGCTGGTGAGTTTGAACCATGGACTTTGCGTTCACACTGACTTCAAGGATGAGTGCTTATCCTGCAGCGCCACACCAGGACTCCAGCCTCAAGTTACATATGAGCAACTGATGGTCTGTTCCATCGTCAACCCCTGTCCTTGTTTTGGCTCATGATGTTGAGCTTTTCCACGGTCTCTTCCCACACTTGTAGTCAGTTTGATGCCTTTGTATTCCATTTGGAGAGGTCTATGTGTATAGTCATCTTTTATGTTGTTTTAAAAAAGTATTTGCAATGAATAAGTCTCAGAATTCCTTTATGCCATCACTAGCATTCTTTTTATCATCGAGGCCATATTTTGCAACTACTGATCCTACTTCCTCTTTGTTTCCAACCTCTGCATGCATTCCAATCACCAGTAATTATCAATACAACTTGATTACATGCTTGATCAATTTCAGACTGAAGAAGTTGATAGAATTATTCAGTGTCATCAGCACTGGCCTTAGTGGTTGGTGTGTAAATTTGAATAATAGTTGTATTAACTGTTCTTCCTTGTAGACATATGGATATTATCCTACCAGACAGTGTTGTACTTCAAGATAGAACTTGAAATGTTCTTATGATGATGAAAGTGACCCATTCCTCTTGCATTTGTTGTTCCTGGAATAGTAAATTATATGATTGTCAGATTAAAAATGACCAATACCATTCCATTTCAACTCACTAATGCCTAGGATATCCATCTTTATGCATTCCATTTCATTTTTGACAACTTTCAATTTTCCTCAATTTATACTTCGTACATTCCATGTTTTTAATGGATGTCTGCAGCTGTTTCTCCTCATTTTGAGTTGTGCCCCATCAACAAATGAAGATTCTAAAAGCTTTACTCCATGTGCATCATCATGGTCAAATGTACTTTGAGGAGGCAGTCCTTTCCCAGGCATATTTTGAGTGTATTGCAACCTGAGGTACTATAGCTGATAATGTTGTACTATTCATGTTTTCATCTTATGGTACTATATCTGACAGTCTTCTGTTGTTATTCATAAGGTTTTTAGTGACTAACCTTTCATAAATAGTCCGCCTCTCCTTTTTCCTAGTCTGTCTTAGTCTGGAAACTCGGCTGTAACCTGTCCATATGGATGTCCCTGCTGGTATTTTAACTACTGGTGGCTTATCTTTCAGCATCCCAGTAACAAACACATAATCTTCCACAGTCCAACACACTGGCAGGTGACTGGGGGCTGTACGATATGGATATTCCACATAGAACTAACTATGTGGTATCCAATTGAGAGCAGCACCTTGGCGGATTAGATAGGAACCTCATGGGGCAGTGAATTTATGTCAACAGTGCTGGAACAATGCAGAGAAGGAGGGTGAGAATGTTTGCACAACAAAAAGAATATCATCAATGTTAATGAATTAGTATATGTTTTGCTGGATATATTCTTAACAACAAAATAAATAGATGTTTAAAACCATTTTAGTCACATTTTTCTTCCTCACAAAATTTGTTTAGTTCTAACGATACCAAATAAAACTGATGATAAGCAGCAAATGGTATTTTCAGTTTTTTCTTGACCATTAGGACCTACGCAGAGCCATCCTCCTCCTTTTGCTGTAGGAAATGGACTCCTGGCCTCTGAACCTGGCTTTCATTTAGCCTTTACTTTTCAGCCATTGTTCTGCTGATCTGCACAAAATTACCTTATATGTCTCTTTTCCTAACATCTTTGATTGTTAAATATTAGATCACCAAGACGACATAGATCTACATCCCCTTCCCCTTCTCGACTAAAAGAAAGAAGAGATGATGAAAAGAAAGAAACAAAAGAAACAAAGAGCAAAGAACGTCAGATTACTGGTAATGTTAGTGGATGTATAACTGTTGTAGAAGTATAGTTTTGTTTAGATAATTTCAGTCAGATAAAGTTATAAAAGTGTAATGAAAATATTCAGCTTTTTTTATTCAGCAATGTGTCCATTGCACATGATTGAGAGATTTGTACGTTATTACTCTGCTGGTTATCCATTGTGCTCCTAATAATACAGGAAGCATCCTCATAAGTAGGCATTGTCACATCTTATACTACAGGGTGTCCTGTTGAAAGGCTTCTTGCCTGTCTTTTCAAGCACTCTTCTGCCATGTGAAGTATGGAGAGTACATTTCTTCCTTTCCTCCCAAGGCTGTTTATCTAAGTTGAAGAGGAATTTTTTTCATTAGAGTCAAGTCTTTGCCTAATTGCTTTGTTTGTTCTCTGTGGGAATGTGGAATGACTATTACTCTCTTGTCACCTATCTTATTTTATAAAATGAGTTTAAAAAAACAACTTATCATTTGTATTTTTGCAGAGGAGGACTTAGAGGGCAAAACAGAGGAAGAAATAGAAATGATGAAGTTAATGGGGTTTGCTTCCTTTGACTCCACAAAAGTAAGTTAAACATTGATTTGGATTAATCCATATGTTGCTATTGTTAGTTGCCATCAACTCAAGGCAACTCCATGTACAACAGCTGCTCCTCAGAAACCCCATACAGGGTCGCTATGAGTTGGAACTGATTTGACAGTACTTAACAACAACAATGTTTAAGGAGCACTGGTAGTACGGTATTGGGCTGTTGGGCTGTTAACTGCAAAGTTGACAGTTCAAACTTAGTAACTGCTCCATGGGAAAAAGATGAGGCTGCATGCTCTTGTAAAAGATTTACAGTCTCAGGAATCCTAGGGAGCAGTTCTATTCTATCCTAGGTTACTGTGACGCTATGAGTTAGAATTAATTCAGTGACAGTAGGTTTATAAAATAAAAAGTAAACCTGCAGTTTCAGTTTTATACCGGTTTCTTGGGGGCTTCAAATATAATAGTAAACCTACCGCCATTGAGACTGTGGAACTGGAAACCACTCCTACTCCTAATCCCAGTGGTTTAAAATCATTTTTTCCTCCTATCACAGCTGTTTAATAAATATGCTACACAGAGAGGCTATCACTCTCATGAGTAATAAGGAAGCGGAAGGTGGGAGCCACATATGTGTATGTATGTGTCATGGCATTAACTGGTAATGTTCACACATTTAACATTCATTTTCAGAACACAGAATGTTCTAGACTTGGTTATGAGCTTATAAAGGTAACTTTCAGAGATGAATGGCTTTAAATAACAGAAATTTATTTTCTCACAGTTCGGAATGGTCTCAGCTTGTCAATTCCTTCTTTGTGGTTGCTCTGGGCATCCTTTTCTTTTGTTCTTTGATGATTCTCGCTTTTTTTTTTTCTTCCTGTGTGAATGTCTTGTGTAATCTTTTAGTTTTGAAATCAGAAGTGATAAATTCTAGAACCCACTTTCCTGAGTATAATCTAGGTCTAATTAACAACAAAGAAAACAGGTTTACATTCACAGCTATAGGGGTTACGATTCCCACATTTCTGGAGGGAAAACAATGCAGTCCGTAACACCCACCCCATCAAGAATCCTGTAGTCTTCCAGGGAAAATGTCCTGTGATAATAGGGTAGAAACTAGAGGATACTGTGAGGGAGGCACAATGAACATTCTACAAAAGTCAGAGAAGAGACACTGAGTAGAACACTGCAATTAGCTGGGTGACTTTCTTCAACACCATATCTCTGTCCCCCCACGACACAAGAAGACCAGAGTAGGTTGTTAGTCAAATAGTTGTTCAGTGGGAAATAGGTAACACATAAAAGGAGGTGGGGTGGGGGGGCGGCCAGAAAGCACTAAGTGTATAGTAATGACTGAAGCCCAGGCTAAAATACCTGAGGGAAACAAAAGGAAGAAGAAAAAGAAAGGGAAGTCTTTTTAGTTCCCAATAACAGGAACGCTAGAGAATTCTATTCTTGGAAAGTATGTATAGTTTACATGTTTGTATAAGTATATATGTGTGTTTGAGGGTATGAAAATATAACTGTATAAGTATACACTCTCATGTCATGATATTATAATAAATGACATTGTGAACTAAAAAAAAAAAGAGAGAGAGAAGAAAGCTCTTCCTGCCAATAAGATTATTTTAATTGGGCCTTAATGGAGAAGACCCAGATAGTAGACGATTAGAGGGGGGTTGAAGAACGTAATTCAGGATGACAAACGACATGGAGATCAGTAGGCATGGTGAGTCAACTTGGCTGGATCACAGAAAGGAATTAATTGCTATAAAGGAATTAGGGAAAAGATTTCTTAATGGCCACTTTAAGAAAGGACAAGACCTGACAGGTACCTGGATAGGTACCTGGCAGGTAGCATTAGCATCTGTTACTCTGCATTCAGATTCTTGATTTTAAAATCATAATGGCAACGCTTCTGCAAGATGTGAGGTTTAGGTGAACAGTGACTGACTGTTCCAGCTATGACTTGAGAATACTCAGGTCACCAGTTAAATTTTGTACAACATGAATTTTTCTGGATGTATCAAGAAAAAATTTCAAGCTTCAACTTTTGTTATTGAAGGATTCTCTGGGCAAATTATTGAATGACACAGAAAGCATCAAAAGAAGATGAAAGGAATATACAGAGTCACTGTACCAAAAGGAAGTAGTTGATTTTCAACCATTTCAAGAGGTAGCATATGATCAAGAGCCAATGATACTGAAGGAGGAAGTTCAAAGTGCATTGAAGGAATTGGCAAAGAACAAGGCTACAGGGATTGATGGGAAAAAAATTGAAATCTTTCAAGAAAGTGAGGTGGCACTGGAGGCACTCACTCATCTATGCTAAGAAATTTGGAAGACAACTATCTGGCTGACTGATTAGAAGAGAACCGTTTTTGTGCCTATTCCAAAAAGAGGTGACTCAATGGAATGCATCGGACAATCTCTTTGATATCCCATGCGAGTAAAGTTTTACTCAGAGTAATACAGAAATGGCTGCAAGCATACATTGACAGAGAGCTTCCAGAGGTTCAAGCCAGATTCAGAAGAGGATGTGGAATGAGGGATATTATTGCTGATGTCCGATGGATCTTGGCTGAAAGCAGAGAATACCAGAAAGATGTTTGCCTAGGCTTTATTGAGTACGCAATTGTGTGGATCATGTCAATCTATGGACAACATTGCAAAGTATGAGTATTCCGGAACACTTAATTGTGCTCATGAGGAATCTGTACATGGACCAAGAGGCAGTTGTTTGAACAGAACATGGGAACACTGAATG
>NW_006408570.1:5010179-5011426 GCF_000296735.1 Chrysochloris asiatica | reverse complement strand
TATTCCGGAACACTTAATTGTGCTCATGAGGAATCTGTACATGGACCAAGAGGCAGTTGTTTGAACAGAACATGGGAACACTGAATGGTTTAAAATTAAGGAAGGTGTGCAACAGAATTGTATTCTTTCACCATATTTATTCAATCTGTATATTGAGCAAATAATCCGAGAAGCTAGGTTACATGAAGATTACCTGAAGCTAGGCATCAGGATTGGAGGAAGACTCATTAACAACTTGCCATATGCAGGTGATACAACCTTGTTTGCTGAAAGTAAAGAGGACTTAAAATACTGATGAAGATCAAAGAGTACAGCCTTCGGTATGGATTGCATCTCAATGTAAAGAAAACAAGAATCCTCACCACTGGACCAATAAACAACATTCTTAACGGAGAGAAGGTTGAAGTTGTCAAGGACTTTATTCTTCTTGGATCAACCATCAATACTCTTGGAAGCAGTAGTCAAGAAATAAAATGATGTATTGCATTAGGCAAGTCTGCTTTTGTAAAAGACCTTTTTAAGTGTTGAAGAGCAAAGATTTCAGCTTGAGAACTAAGATGTGCCTGACCCAAATCATGGTATTTTCAATAACCTCACATGCATGTGAAAGCTGGACAGTGAATAAGGAAGACTGTAGAAGAATTGATGCATTTGAGTTATGGTGTTGGAGGAAAATATTAAAAGTACCACAGGCTTCCAAAAGAACAAACATCTGTATTGGAAGAAGTGCAGGCAGAGTGCTTCTTGGAGGCCAATATGGCCAGACTTCATCTCTCATGTTTCGGACATATTGTCAGGAGGGACCAGTCCCTGGAGAAGAATATTATATTTGGTAAGGTTGAGGGTCACAGAAAAAGAGGAAGACCCCCATTGAAATGGACTGGCAAAGTGGCAGCATCAGTGGGCTCAAGCATGGCAACAATTGTGAGGTTGGCCCCAGGACTGGGCAGTATTTCGTTCTTTTGTGCATAGGGTTGCTATGAGTCAGTACCAACTCTGTGGCACCTAACAACAACAATGAATATCCATAACTTTCATCTGAATTCAAAGGGTTTTTTGACCAAAAAAGTTAGCATCTGCCACCTGACATACTTTGTATAATGCATATATCACAAAAGCCTGTTGGTTTGACTGTTGTAGTAATTATGTATGACTGTAAAAATAAAAATGTGAGCGAGTGGTGATGGTACCCAACATGATGAAATGTAATTCCTGCCCCTAATACTGAGACGGCAAATGTTTTGTTA
>NW_006408570.1:4992531-5008809 GCF_000296735.1 Chrysochloris asiatica | reverse complement strand
AGTTCTTAAAGTCTTCTCTGCTGTGGCTGGTTGTTACAGTTTTAAAAGGATGAGCAGAGAGTGTAACACTTGGGAGTTTCTGAGATATCATTATGTCTGGAAAATTCTTTCACCCTCATGGGGCTTTCTCATTCTTAAATGGATCTTGTGTGTCTGCAAGGATCCAACTGTCTCATCAAGATATTTTACATATCCTTCCTGGTTTATATGTTTATTGCTTTACTTTAGGGGAAGAAGGTGGATGGCTCTGTAAATGCCTATGCCATAAATGTGTCTCAGAAGAGGAAGTACAGGTATGTAGAGCCCATTATGATGTTGGAACTAATGATAAAATTATATATTTTGGAATGAATTTTATTAAGAGATAGTCATGTTTATAGGAAATTCACCAGCTTTCCATACTGTCCCTTGTTTTAATGAAGGGTTATCTTCTTTGCTTGTATTGTTAAAATTATTTTCCAGTTTACATGTGAGTTACAGTTAGTAGCTGTTATAGAAAAGAATAGTTGACTTAAATATTTTAGAGCTACAATCTCTCTGCTGAAAGCAATAAATTATCAAGTCTTTAGACTTTGATTTTATTTACCTTGATTGATTATGCAAAGATTTTAACTGTAAATATATTCTCAGTGTATATTTTATTAGTACCAGAGGTTTGGAACTGACAAATTCACACTTAAAATCCCACTGAATTCCTAATGAATGGAAAAGTGAAGACATGTTCAAACATTGTATTTTTCCCACATTTATCACTGTAAAAGATTAGTATTTCAATTCATTTAGAATATGTACGTAGACTATTATTTGAGGATATGTTGAGATAGGTGCTAGAGTCATCATTGTTCCTTTGTAAAATAACCTTCAAAGAAGGTCTAGGGAGAGCCATCACAGTGTGCAGATTTCCTTGATACAGACCTGTGTTGAAACTTTTGTTCCCTTAAGTTTGTTGTTGTTAAGTGTCCTTGAGTCGTTTCTGACCCATAGCGACTCTGGAAAGGGTTTCCGAGGAGCACCTGGCGAGCATGAACCGCTGACCCTGTGATTCAAACTGACTTTGCAGTCCAGTGCATTAACCCACAGTGCTGCTGGTGTTTGTTAGGGTTAAGTGCCATCTAGTCTGGTCCTACAAGGAGCAACTGGTGAGCCTGAACTGCCAAGCTTGTGGTTCAAACCGACCTTCCAGTCCAGTGCATTATCCTGTGGCACCACAGCAGGACACTGAAGAACCTTAATGAGTTCTTAGCCTTGTTGTTAGTTGCAGTTGAATTGATTCCAAGTCATGGTGGCTCCATGCATGCTGAAATAGATCAGCGCTCCATGTTGTTGTTGTTAGTATCCTCCTCCAACACCATAATTCAAAGGCATCAGTTCTTCTACGATCTTCCTTATTCACTTTCCAGCTTTCACATCCATATGAGGTTATTGAAAATACCATGGCTTGGGTCAGGCGCACCTTAGTCCTCAAGCTGACATCTTTGCTCTTCAACACTTTAAAAAGTACCTGTGCAGCAGATTTGCCTAAATGCAGTACGTTGTCTGAACTCTTGACTACTGCTTCCATGAGTATTGGTAGTTGACCCAAGAAGAATGAAGTCCTTGACAACTTCAGTCTTTTCTCCGTTGATAAGAATGTTGTTTAACGAATAGAAATGTAATTTTTCATAGTTCAGGGAGCTTGTTTGTTGTTAGTGCTGTCGGTCAAGTCAGTTCCGACCCACAGTGACCCCGTATAGGGTTTCCAAGAAGCAGCTGGTGAGCTTGAATCGCAGACCTCACAGTTCAAACTGACTTTGCAGTCCAGTGCATTAACCCACAGTGCCACACCAGGACTCCTTAGGAAGCTTAGAAATCTAAATTCAGGATGTGGCTCTAGGGGAGATCCTTTCCTGTCTATTTCAGCTCTGTTGTTTTTAGCTGCCCTGTGGCCTAATGCACAGCAGGATCAGACTGTTACGATCCCTAAGGTTTTCACTGGTTGATATTCATAACAGATGGTCAGGCATGTCTTCCTAATCTATCTTAGTCTGGAAGCGCCACTGAAACCTGCTCAGCATGAGAGCAACATGGCAGCCTCCATGATGGATGTACATGAGGTGCATTGGCTGGTAATCCAACCCTGGCCTCCTTCCTGCATGGAAGGCCAGAGTTCGACCACTGAATCATCCGAGCCCCGTAGTATCTGGCAGTCTATGGAGTTCTTGGGCTTAGGTGCATCTGCTGCAAGATTAAAAAAATCTTTACAAGAAGGATTTAAAAAAATGTTCATAAAGAAAATGGAACTAAAATAATAAAATTTTGTCACTGACTTTTTGAAGCCCCCTCATAGTGTGTATATCTGTCCCTTCTGTGACTCAGAAATGATGACGCTTAGGACCACCCTACACGGGCATATAGTGTCATTAATATAACCAAAGCAAACCTCTGTCTCTGAGTGCAGTTATATTTACAGGTACAGGGGTTAGGGTTTTTTTTTCTTTTTAGTATTTCACTATGTTTTTGATGAAACTTTACACTTTCAATTTAACAATTTCTGTACATATTCAGTGACAGTGATTACATTTTCACTATGTATCAACATTCTCCTTTCCATTTTGGTTCTGTTTCCATTCATCTGATTTTCCTGCCTCTCCTCAAGAAAAATCATCTTTGCTGTAGAGTAACTGTTGACCGTTTGCCTCATATGGATGATTTCATAAAAGGAGCACAGTATTTACAGGTTAATGTGCCAGACTGCAAAGCCGTTTGAATTTCAAGGTTGGCGGTTCAAGCTCACCAGCTGCTCCTCGGAAACCCTTTACAGGTTCGCTATGGGTCAGGATCTACTTGATGATACTTAACAACAACAACTATGTACTTTATGTGCCAATCTGTTATTTATCTTAAAGGTGACTCCAAAGTAGTTTCACTTCAAAGCTTAAAGGGTGTGTCAGGGAAATAGCTTTGTGGATTCTTCTAGTCTCAGCCCTTTTTTAAAAATAAAAAGTATTGATCTACATTTTTCTCCCATTCTATCTAGGCCATCTTTTGTGTCTCTCCACCATCTAGTTCTTCTTATGTCTTGTGTCGGGTAGATGAGGTCGTGGAAGACAACTAGTCTTATAGTGTAGTATCTTAGGCCAGATTTTCTAGAGAAGTAAAATCAGTGAAACATACATATGCATATATAGAGAAAGAAACTTATTATCAAGGAAATGGCTTACAATTTTAGAGTCCTGGGTCCCCAGAGGAAGACAGAGAGGGAGCCTTTCTCATGTGTCCATTTTATTGGGAGCAGGCCACACCTCCAAGGAAGCATCCTTTCACTTGGTTGGCTACTGATAGCCACTCACCATAGAGATAACTGTGTCTGTGTTAGGTTTCATCACCATGGGAATAAACACATCTCAACTGCTAAACCTCTGGAAATCCTGACATAGTCAAGTTGGCATAGAACCCTAACCATTACAACTGGTTTCTTTTGTCTCCTTTGTTCTCTTTTGCTCTGGACAAGAAGATGCTAAAGGTTGTATGTTGGTATTCCAATGCAATGACTTTTCAGAAATAGATGTTCACGCCTTACTTTTGAGGTAGCTCTGCTTGGGTTTGAACTTCCAAAAACCTTTCATCTGGTAGTTCAGTGCCTGAACCATTTGTGCCACCTGAGGACTCTTAAACTTTGCCATTTTTAATATGGTTTATAGGTTTAATCTTTGAATCACACTACCATGTGATTAGGTTTTCATATGAGAAGTCCAGAGTTTGTGTGAAACTGTACACACCAATACATTTGTCAACACACTTCCACTTTTATAGTTCAGTGACATTGAATTTTTCATGTTGTGCCAACGTCATCACTCTTCCCCTCCAAAACATTCCACTACCATCAAACTATACCAAGTTGCTTCCCTCACCCAAAGTAATTGCCCCTTTCTTTCTACCTCACACCTCTTTAATCATGAATATTTTTGCTTTCTATATTTTTATTTCATATAAGTGAGATTATACAGTGTTTGTCTTTTGGCAGCTGACTTTTTGTTGTTATTAGGTGTCATCGAGTCTAACGACTCATAGAGACCCTATACACAACAGAACGAAATGTTGAGTGGTCCTACTCCAACTTCACAATCATTGCTACATTTGAGCCTGTCACTGCTGCCACTGTGCCAGCCCATCTCGTTGAAGGGTCTTCCTCTTTTTTCCAACCCTACATTTTACCAAACATGATATCCTTCTCCAGGGACTGGCTCCTCCTGCCAATATGTCTAAAATAAGAGAGACGAAATCTGGCTATCCTGGCTTCCAGGGAGCATTCTGGCTATAGTTCTTCTAACACACATTGGTTCTTTTGGCAGTCCATGGTACTTGTAATATTTTCCTCCAATACCATAGCTCAAATGCATCAATTTTTCTACAGTCTAACTTATTCACTGTCCAGCTTTCGCATACATATAAAGTTATTGAAAATACCATGGCTTGGGTCAGGCACACCTTAGTCCTCAAACTGACATCTTTGCTCTTCAATACTTTAAAGAGGTCTTGTGCATCAGATTTACCAAATGGAATATGTCGTTTATTTCTTGACTTCAGTATTTTCTCCATTTATATGGATGTTGTTTATTGGCCTAGTGGTGAGGATTTCTACGTTACATTTTTCACATTCTTCCTTACACTGAGGTGCAACCCATACCAAAGGCAGTGGTCTGTGATCTTTATCAGTAAGTATTTTAAGCCCTCTTCACTTTCAGCAAACATAGTTGTATCATCTGTACATCGCAGGTTGTTAATGAATCTTCCACCAATCCTGATGCCACATTTTTCTTCATATAATCCAGCTTCTTGGATTAAATGTTCAGCATACAGGTTGAATAACTATGGTGAAAGAATGCAAACTTGGCACACATGTTTCCTAATTTTAAACCATTCAGTGTTCCCTTGTTCTGTTCAAAGAACTGCCTCTTAGTCTGTGTACAAGCTCCTCATGAGCACAATTAGTGTTTGAGAATACTCATTCTCCATAATGCTATCCATAGCTTGTCATGATGCACTGTCAATAAAGCACAGGTAAACATCTTTCTGATATTCTCTGCTTTCAGCCAAGATCTATCTGACGTCAGCAGTGATATCCCTGTTCCACATCATCTTTTGAATCCGACTTGAACTTTTGGAAGTTCACTGACATTGTATGCTTGCAGCAGGTTTTTGTGGTTTTTTTTTTTTTTTTTAAGCTTTTATTGTGAATTGAGTGATAGTTTACATGGCAGAACATCGGTTTTGCACTCAACCAATCGTATTTTGTTTCACTGCAATGATTACAGTTGGTTGACAGTATTTGCCTCTGTTCCCCTTTTTTCTTCTTTTTTGATATACACAAAACACACAGGAATATATAATCCTTAAAAGAACCAAAGGGCACATTTGTGGTTGTAACCATTTTTGAGTTATCTTTATTAAAATTTTGCTTGCATAGAATGTTAATGATACTGTTCAGTGATTTCCGCATTCCACATTGAGTGGGCACAAATATGGGTCTCTTTAGTCAGTTGGCCAGGTATCTGTCTTCCAAATTTCCTGGCAAAGATGAGTACCTCCAGTGCAGCATCAGTTTGCTGAAAGCTTTCAATGTGTATTCCATCAATTCCTAGAGCCTTGTTCTTTGCCAGTGCCTTCAGTGCACCTTGGACTTCTTCCTTCAATATCATTGGTTCTTGATCATATGCTACCTCTTGAAATGGTTGAACATAGACCATCTTGGTATAGTGACTCCGTGTATTCCTTCCATCTTCTTTTGATGCTTTCGCCCATGTGGTTGTTGTTATTCAGTGCTGTTGAACTGGTTCCAATCCATAGAGACCCTGTATATGGTTTCTAAGGATCAGCTGGTAAGCTTGAACCTCTAACCTTGCAGTTCAAACCAATTTTGCAGTTAGTGCATTACCCTATAGCACCACACCAGGACTTCTGGTTATTTTGCCCATAGAATCTTTTAATATAGCAAGTCAAGGCTTGAATTTTTTTCTTCACTTCCCTCAGCTTGAGGAATGCTGAGCATGTTCTTCCCTTTTAGTGTTCTAACTCCAGGTCTTTGTAAATTTTGTTATAATATTTGGCTTTGTCTTCTCTATCTACTTCTGTTCAGCTGTTTTACTTCCTCATTTCTTCCACTTACTGTAGCATCTCTACACTGGAGTGCAAGTTTCAGAACTTTTTACTCAACATGTTTTCTAGGTTGATTTGTATTGTGGCATGCATCAGAATGTTATTTCCCTTTATGGCTGCATAATATGCCATTGTATGTCTATGTTGCACTTTGTTTATCCATTCTTTTGTGGATAGACATTTCAGTTGTTTCCCCTTTTGGCAATTGTGGAGAGTGCTGCAGTAAACCTTGGTGTACAGCTTTCTGTTGGGGTTCCTGCGTTCAGTCTTCTGAGGGTAGACCGAGGATTCTGAGTACTGGGTCATATGTTCTATGTTCAACTTACTGAGGAATCACTAAACTTTTCCACAGTGGCTGCACCATTATACATTCCTACCAGATGGATGAGCTCTGGTAGTATAGTGGTTACGAGTCAGACTGTTAACTTCAGGGTCAGTAGCTTGAAACTACCAGCAGTTCTGCGGGAGAAAGATGAGGGTTTCTGCTCCCATAAAGAGTTATAGCCTCACAAACACTGTGCAGGGTCACTATGAGTTGAAACTGACTCCATAGCACATCACCACCAACAGATGGATTAAGGCTCGTTTCTCCACAACTTTGCCAATACTTCTTTTCCTTTTTTAAAACCATTGCCATTCTAATGGTGATAGGTGATGCCTCATTTGGGGTTTTGATTTGCATTTTCCTAATGATTAATGGTCAGCCCTGGATGGTGAACCACAAGGTCAGCAGGTAAAACCCACCAGCTGCTCCTGGGAAACTCTATACAGGGGTTCACTATGAGTCAGAACCAATTCGATGACACTTACCAGTGATAACAACAATGGTTAATGACGGAATCCTGGACTTCTATCCTTTAAGTTAGTAGTGCAAACCCACAAGCTACTCTTTGGAAACCCTATACAGAGTTGCTATGAGTTAGAACCAACTTGACTGCACTTAAGAAAATAACAACAAATGAGTAATGATATTGAGCATCTTTTCATGTGCTTATTAGCTATTTGGAAGGAGCTCTGGTAGCATAGTGGTTACGAATCGGGCTGTGAACTACAAGGTCAGCAGTTCGAAACTACCAGCTATTCTGCGGGAGAAAGATGAGGCTTTTTGCTCCCGTAAAGATTTACAGCCTCGGAAACCCTGTACAGGGTCACTATGAGTTGGAACCGACTCCACGGCACATAACCACCATCACCACCACCATTAGCTATTTGGAGTCCTGGTGTGGTGCTGTGGGTTAATGCGCCAGACTGCAAAGCCATTTGAACTGCAAGGTCAGTGGTTCAAGCTCACCAGCGTCTCCTCAGAAACCCTATACAGGTTTGGTATGGGTTGGAACCGACTCAACAGCACTTAACAACAACAATTAGCTATTGGTAATCCTCTTTCATAAAATGTTTATGAAAGTCCTTTGCCCATTTTTTTACTGGGTTGTTTGTATTTTTGTTGTCAGAATTAAACAGTGAATTTCCTCTTTTCATTATAGGCAGTATATGAATCGAAAAGGTGGATTCAACAGACCTTTGGACTTCATTGCATGAGAATTGAAATGTTGAAGAAAGATTTTTTTCTCTCATCTTGGTCAAAAGAGTGGATTTTATATTTTGTATTTAATATGCATCAAAATCAAGATCTCAGTTCTTCCTCCCTATAAAGTAAGAAAATATTATTTATGAATTGTGTAGTGCATTTACCCTGCCTGAAAAGAAGAAAGGATAAATAGTACATGTTTTTTCTTTTAGGGAGTATCACTTGGGCAACCATCAACCCTGTTTTGTTTGTTCTTATTCCTGTGGAAGCTGTATGTGTTTTCTTCTTGAATGGTTGTTAGGACTTTTTAAAAAAACATAAAAATAATTTGAATGTAAGTTTTCCCAATAAAGCAATATTTCTACCCTTTTGTATTTGATACATATTTTCATTTACTATTAGGTAAAAGAATTTCCCTAGATATTATTTTTTCATACATAGATTTCAATATCTTCTTTTGTTGTTGTTGTTAGGTGCCTTCGAGTCGGTACTAACTCATAGCGACCCCATGCACAACAGAACGAAACACTGCCTGGTCCTGGTCCTCACAATTGCTGCCACACTTGAACCCACTGATGCTGCCACTTTGCCAATCCATCTCACTGGGGGGGAGGGGGGGCCTTCCTCTTTTTCTCTGATCCTTCACCTTACCAAACATGATACCCTTTTCCATAGATTGGTCCTCCTGACGATATGTCCAAAATATGAGAGACGAAGTCTGGCCATTTTGGCCTCCAAGGAGCACTCTTGGCTGCACTTCTTCCAACACAGATCTGTTGGTTCTTTTGGCAGCCCATGGCACTTTCAGTATTCTCCTCCAACACCATAACTCAAAAGCACCAATTCGTCTACGGTGTTCCTTATTCACTGTCCAGCTTTCACATGCATATGAGGTAATTGAAAACACCATGGCTTGGGTCAGGCACACCTAAAGTCCTCAAGCTGACATCTTTGCTTTTCAACACTTTAAAAAAGGTCTTGTGCAGCAGATTTGCCTAATGTAATACGTCATTTGAATTCTTGACTGATGCTTCCAAGAGTGTTGATTGTTGATCCAAGAAGAATGAAGTACTTGACAACTTCAATCTTTTCTCCATTGATAAGAATGTTGTTTATTGGTCCAGTAGTACTTTAAAAAAATTAGAAGAATGAAAAATTTGGATTTTTATATTTGTTTTTTTTCTTTGTTTCTCCAAATAACATTTGTTGTGTTCTCCCTAATTATAAAAGCAATACATGCCTAGTATTAAAAACAACAACACAAAACATAGAAAAATTTAAAAGCCCCAAATGACCTATTATCTTTGTTGTTAGGTGTTGCCAAGTCAGTGCTACACTATGCACAACAGAACTAACATTGCCCAGTTCTGTGCCATCCTCACAGTTACTGCTATGCTTGAGCCCATGGCTGCTGCCACTGTGCCAATTCATCTTGCTTGGGGTTTCCCTCTCTTATGCTGACCCTCCACTTTACCAAGCATGATGTCCTCTTGATAACATGTCCAAAGTATGAGAGATCAAATCTCACCGTCCTGCGTTCTAAGAAACATTCTGGCTATATGTCTTCCAACACACATTTGTTTGTTCTGGCAGTTCATGATTTGTTGTTGTTGTTGTTGTTAGCTTTTATTGTGAATTGAGTGATAGTCTACATGGCAGAACATCAGTTTTGCACTCAACCAATCACATCTTGTTTCCTTATAATGAGTCCAATCCCTTTTTTTGAGGTACACAAAAACATGCAGGAATATCTAATTGTTTAAACAACCAAAGAACACATTTTGCAAACCAGCCTCCTGCCCATCAGCACACAACCTTTCTCTTTCCATGAGTCTACAGTCCTCAGGTGCTCTATCTTTTCATGCCATCACCTCTGCCTCCATCTCTGGTGTCACTGCTTCTCTGGTTAGGATCCATGTTCTGCTCATGCTTTTCCCTCTTGGTGGTCCTAGGGGTCTCTGTTCCTGGAATGTAAAATTAGCTACTCTCCCCTTTTTCTTACACATCTTCTACCTTTACGATTGTGACAATCGCAATTAGTCAAATTCCTCATACATAATTTTCCAACACCATAACTCAAATGCATCAGTTCTTCCTATTTTCCAACTACTGATCTTTCCTCTTTATTTCCAACTTTTACATTCAAATCACTAGTAATTTATCAGTACATCTTGATTGCATGTTTGATCCATTTCAGACTAAAGTTGTTAGAATTCAATTTTATCACCACTGGGTTTAGTGGTTGGTGTGTAAATTTGAATAGTAGTGATATTATCTGGTCCTTCTTGTGGGCATATGGGTAATATCCTATCACAAACATCATTATACTTCAAGACAGATCTTGAAATATTCTTTTTTATGATAAATATGATGCCATTCTTCTTAAATTTGTCATTCCCAACATAGTAAATCATAAGATTATCAGATTCAAAATGGTCAATACCAGTCCATTTCGGCTCACTAATGTCTAGGATATCCACCTTTGGGTGTGTGTATGTGTGTGTGTGTTTTTCATTTTGACAACTTTCCATTTTCTTAGATTCGTACATCCCATGTTCTGATTATTAATGGATGTCTACAACTGTTTCTCCCCAGTTTGAGTTGTGCGCCTCAGCTAGTGAAGTCTGAAAAGCTTTGCTCCATTTGTGTCATCACTGTCAACTCTACTATGAGGAGACACCTCTTCCTCAGTCATATTTTGAATGCCTTCCAACTTGAGGGGCTCATCTTCTGGCAGTATGTATCTGACAATATTCTATCTAGTGCTCTTCATAATTCTGGTGCCATCTGATAATGTTCAGTGACTAAACATTCAGAAGTAAATCGATGACCCTGCTGATACTTAAAATGCTAGTGACATAGCTTCCAGCAATCACAGCAACACACAAGCCACCACAATAGGACAGACTGACAGACAAGTGGCTATACCCAGCAGGATGGCAAATGACGTATCACAATTAGCCCTGTTCACAATCGCTCAGAACAGAATCATAAATTCCACCAGTAAATTGCCTCACCTTTTCTTACTCAGCGTCATCAGGAAAAAGTTGTTTGGTGGGAGTTTACAAAGATTATGGCTAGAAGAGACGTTAAATAATTCACTACACCACAGGACCAAATTAAAGCCATAAAATTCTTAGGAGAACAAGCAGGGGGCAATGCTTTATGAATTAGCTTTCAGAATAGATTATCTAACATAGTAACAAAAGCACAAACAGAAAAAGACAAATGGGGACTCATAAAAACTAAAAAGTTTTGTCTTCAAAAGAGTTCTCCAAAAAAAGTGAAAAGACAAGTTACCGACTGGAAGATTATCTTCAGAAACCATACATCAGACAAGAATCTAATAAAATACACAACGGGGCTTCAAAATGTTTATAGAAAAATTCCATTGTCTTTAAATTTATTTTTTTAAAAAGCTTTTACTGTGAATTGAGTGATAGTTTACATGGGAGAATATCGGTTTTGCACTCATCCTATTGTATTTTGTTTCATTGTAATGATTACAATGCATGCATCTTCATTCAACAGTATTTACTTAGATTCCCTCTGTTGTTTGTTTTTTATGTACACATAAACACTCACAAATATATAGTCATTTAAACAACACAAGAGCACATTATCCAAGCCTGTCTCCTGGCCGCCAGCACCTGGCAGCTAGTACACAGCCTTTCTCTTTCCATGAGTCTCGAGTACTCAGCTGCTCCCTCCTCTCTCCATGTCATCTCTGGTGTCACTGCTTCTCTGGATGTTGTTAAGTACCATGGAGTTGGTTCCAACTCATAGTAACCCTGCACAGGGTTTCTGAGGCTGTAAATCTTTACAGCAGCAGAAAGCCTCATCTTTCTCCTGAGGAATGGCTGGTAGTTTCGAACTGCTGACCTTGAGGTTAGCAGCCCTATTTGTAACCACTACACTACCAGAGCTCCTTGCTTCTCTGGATAGGGTCCCACATTCTGCTTGTGCTGTTCTCCCTTGATGGTTCTAGGGACCTCTGTTCCTGAAATGTAAGATTAACTACTCTCTACTTTATGTTACATACCTTCTACCTTTACAGTTGTGACAATCACAATTAGTCATGATAACAATTACTCACTATTGAATTAAAAGAATTCTATCCCCATCTCCTTTCACCAGACCCATCTAGACAAGATGAAAACTATTCAGTGGGGATTCTACCTTCCCCTGCACACTCTGAAACTAAACTCCCTCTTGAGAACTTGTAAGCCAGTCACTTCATGCCTTTATAGCCCCCCTCCCTGCCCATTTTAGGTAGCCAATGTCTAAATTGCCCATCCCTATCAACCCTGAAGACAGGAAAGAAAAATACAAAAAAATTGCTATCTGAAGGGAATCTGAAACTTGCTCTTGAGCATAGGGAGCTAAAGTAAATGGAAAAAATGA
The DNA here is from genome assembly GCF_000296735.1 of Chrysochloris asiatica. Lineage (NCBI taxonomy): Eukaryota > Metazoa > Chordata > Mammalia > Afrosoricida > Chrysochloridae > Chrysochloris > Chrysochloris asiatica. The sequence goes on along the minus strand of NW_006408570.1, from coordinate 4,996,742 downwards.
GGTAAAAAAGTTGAACAGAAAATTTCAAAGGGCAGCTCGAGAAGATGACAAAGTCAAGTATTACAAGGAAATGTGCAAGGACCTGGAATTAGATAACCAAAAGGGAAGAACACACTCAATATTTCTGAAGCTAAAAAACTGAAGAAAAAATCAATCCTCGACTTGAAACATTGAAGGATTCTATGGGCAAAAGACGATGGAAGGGAGACTTCTGGCAAGATAGCAGACTAGGCTGGTGCACTACACGGACCCCTATAATAAAGATATGAAGACCAAATGAAACACAGGTGAAAATCCTAGAAGCCTGAACTTCAGAGGTAACATTAGAGACATGGATTGAATGCTTCCTGGGAGGAAAAGTTGAGCAAGGACGGCAAGAAAAGGAGATTGACTGGTGAATGGCCGAACAGAAGCAGCACAACCATCTTGAACTTTTGTGAGCAGCTTTGGCACCAGAAGGCCTGGCAGAGCAGATGCACACAGGTGTGGCCAGCTCCCATGCTTACCACTCCCAGGGCAGACCCTGCTCTCCAGGAGTTCGGAGCCACGTGGTTAGGAGCTGTGCCAGTGTGTATGTCTGTGTGTGTGTGTGGGGGCGGGGGGGGGGAAGGGTTCTGAGGTTATGCTGCTTTGGTGCCTGGATTCAAGTGGGCTCAGGTCCTGACCTCCAGAGCTCACAGAGCCACTAGAGCAGCAGGTAACAGTCACTCTGCTCCCAGCTGCCCTGTGGTCCTAAGAGACACTGAAACCAACTTCATCAAGGTCCTCCAAGCACTACTTCCAAATTGAGTGCCTGAGCACAGATAATACTGAGGCCAATAGGAACTCCATCGTAGGCCAGGGACTCTGTTGTCACATCCCTCCCACACCCACCTCGGGAGCTCCTTGAATTGCAGGAGCACGCAGAGATTTCTCTCCGGGTCCAACAGCTGCACTGTTTTTTTTGTTTGTTTGTTTGGGTTTGTCCTTTTTTTTTGTCTCATTGTTTTTGTTTGTTTATTCTTTCTCTTTTTGTTCCCTTGAATTTCATTCTTTTTATCTCTGCTTTTGTTTTTCCTTCTTCTCTTCTGTTTTTCATCCCCTCCCGCTTTTTGATCTTTCTGTACTGTCTACTGTCCTTCTCTTTTCATCTTCCCTCTCCCTGGTTTTTCTAAGTGGACTTTTGTTTTGTTTTTTTAAGTGGGTTTTTTTGGTTTTGTTTTTTTTCCTCTTTATTTTCTCTCTTATTTCTCTTTAACTTTTTATTGTGAATTGAGTGAAGGTTTACAGAACAGATCATTAGTTCCTTCCACATTCAACAAATTATACATTTCATGTTATTACAATGATTGCAATCCCCACCATGTACCAGTTAATAGTATTCTGTTGGGTGGTGGTGGCTGTGTTCCATGGAGTTGATTACAACACATAGGGACCCTGTATAGGGTTTTTGAACCTGTAAATCTCAGAATTTCAGGAGCAGAAAACTTCATCTTTCTCCTGCAGAACAGCTGGTAGTTTCGAACTTCTGACCGTGAGGTTAGCAGCCTGACTAGTAACCACTATGCTATCAGAGCTCCTTTATTTTGACCCCTCCTCACCAATCCTGCACCCACCCTGTAACCATCATAGAATGTTTCATTTAGCAAGAAAATCTTCACTTTTTACAATGGTCTCATTCAATTTTTGCCCTTTTGTGATCAACTAATTTCACTCATGCTTTTTGTATAAGTTGTGAAATATGTTTATATATTTGTCTTTTTTGTTTTTGTCTTTCATTGTTTCATTGTTTTTGTCTGTTTATTCTTCCTCCTCTTTCAATTCCCTTGCAGTTTATCCTTTCTTTCAAATGCTTTTGGCTTTCCTTTTCTTGTTTCTCAGTTTTCCCTTTTCTTCTTTCCTTTTGATACTTCTTTATCCTCTACTCTCTTTTTCTTTTCACCTTCCCTTGCCCTGGTTTTTTAATTTCTTTTATTTTTCTCTTCTACAGCTCCATTTTCCTGTCCCTCTTTTCTTTTTTAGTTATTACATTATTTTTTCTGGGTGCTGCCTGTTTTTAATTCATTTTTTCCTTCATTATTTTCAATTTTCATTGTTGGTTACTTGTTTGTTTATTCTGTTTTGTTTTCTTGTATGTTTGTGTGGTTTCTCCTTTTTTCCAACCAACAGGAGACAGCAACTGTGCCCATTCAGCCCAGCCACAACTGTACGCCCTGCAGCCCCACCCACTGGGCGGAAAGTCCATACCAGCTACTATACTACCTGGTCAACTATAGGCAGAGCCAGCACCAGCCAAACCCAAGCTCAACTGAGGTGCACGAATGGCGAACAGAGAACAGTACACCTGCATCCACTCCCTAACTACACTCACAGGTGACAGTGGTGAGACCTTAGGAACCCCATCAACATACAGTCATCAATTAAATACAAATCTGAAAATACAATGTCCCAGAGGTAACAGACAATGTTAGTTTATACAAGAGAGAATGGCATAAAAAAGAAAGAAATGACCAAAACAATGTTTTGAGAAAGAAAAAGTACAGGAACTAACTGAAAAAGAATGATATTAGATACCTTCAAACAATTGACAAAAAGATCAAGGAAAGCAAAGAAAAAACTTTAGAAGAATTCAGGAAAACACTATAAGAACAGACTGACAAAATAAGTGCAACATTAACAATAACAAAATCTCAATTAGAAATCAATACGATTAATACAAAAAGTTCAGACATGGATGACACATTGAAAGCACAAAAGAACAGATTCAAAACAATGGGAGTTCAAATTAATGAGCTTGAAGAGAAATATTTCAATACGTCCAGCATCCCAGTAACACGTAAGCCACCACAGTACAAGACACTGACAGACTGGTGGGAGCTCAATACTAGTATGCTAGAAGAACAATTAGGAATAATTTATGGGTGACTGGAATTCCAGAACAGGAAGAGACAATACAAAGTACAGAGAAAACTGTTGATTTGTTAGAAGACAACTTCGCTAACATCATGAAAGACAAGAAGATAAGCATACAAAAAGCTGAACAAACCCCAAACAGAACAGATTCCAAAAGAAAATCACCAAGACATATTAAAATCAAACTTTCCAAAACAAAAAACAAGGGAAGAATTCTAAGAGCAGAAAAAAAAAAAAAAAGTTAGCTACAAAGGAGAACCAACAAGACAAAGCTCTGATTTCTCAATAGAAATCATAGGGCAAGAAGGGAAAACTCAGAAAGGAAAACAAAACCATCCCTCAAATACAACTGAAATTAGGACATTTCTAGACAAACAGAAATCAAAGGAATGTGTAATAACCAGACCAACTACAAAAAATACTAAAGGGTGTTCTTTGGACTGAGAAGCACCAACAGCAGACAACAGCCAGCCTGTGATTACCATAAATGACAACACCACCCAGAACTCAATTCAGATTAGAACTATTTCAATTAAAATAAACCTATAAAACTAAATGTAGGGAACCAGAGATATCAACATATAATGAAGTTAACTACAAATTCAAAAGCGGTAATAGTATAGATACATAACTTTAAAATGGCAAGGAAGTCAAGTAGATTTCAAGACAAAACAGACTATTTTAAATGGGGCAAAATTATTACAGGCTAACCTCAAAATCAATATAGTTTTACATCAAAATAAAAAAGAGGAAAATCAGAAATATTTAGTAGACATTAATACAACAGAATTGATGAGAATGAAAAGAAAACCCATAAACAAAAAGAACTCAGTGCAGAAAATTATGTGGAACAAAGAAACCAGCAGCATCACAAATAAACACATAGTAATATGGCAGCAATCAATTCATACCTATCAATAATTACACAGAATGTAAATGCACCAGTCAAAGGACAGAGAGTAGCAGAATGGATAAAAAGAAAACTATATCCTTCAATATGCTGTTTAAAAGAGACACATCTTATACACACAGAAATAGACTAAAAATCGAAGGATGGAGAAAAACATATCAAGCTAATGATGATAAAAAATGAGCAAGAGTGGCACTTCTAATCTCTGATAAAATAAACTTTAAGGCAAAAAAAAGCATAAGAGACAAAGAAGGACTTTATATCATGATTAAGGGTCAACTGAACAACAGGATATAACCATAATAAGTATCTATGCCACCAATGAAAGAACCTCAAAATAATACAACTGAAAAAAGAGAAATACTACAATAATAGTAGATTGTATATATCACTTTAAATGAAGGACAGA
>NW_006408570.1:4959668-4984846 GCF_000296735.1 Chrysochloris asiatica | reverse complement strand
ACTCTGTTAACTGATGGTATGTGGAGGAGATTATAATCAATGTAATGAAACAAGGTATATGAATGTTTGAATGTGAAACCGATGATGTGCCCTGAAAACTTTTCACTCAATCCACAATAAAAACCTTAAAAAAAAAAGATTCAGAAATAGGCATCCCTTCAAGAATTGACAATGAAGGCAGAGAGTAGATATGAAGAATAGGGCTCTTACTGTTTAATACATAGTAAGAGCCATGATTCCTTCCATCACTATGTGGCAGGGTGACTCCCTCCTTCAGCCAACAGAAAACTGAAAGTTTATTCTTTAAAATTAAGACAGAAGGGTTCTTCCGCCACCGTTTAAAATGCAACTCCATACGACGTTCCGCCGCCGCTACTGCTTGCTGCGCCACTACTGTGTGCGGAGCCAGCAGCCGCCTGCCAACCGCTCCGCCGCAATGGAGGACATGATTGAGTACAGCAACAGAGGAATTCCCAGGGGGATCCGAGATAGATAAACGCTAGCAAGAATCAGCAGAATGACGGTAAAATGTTTATTGGAAGCTTGAGCTGGGATACAAGCAAGAAAGATCTGACTGAGTATTTGTCTTGATTTGAAGAGGTTCTAGACTGTACAATTAAAACAGATTCAGTCACTGGACGGTCAAGAGGATTTGGATTGTGCTTTTCAAAGATGCTGCTAGTGTTAATGAGGTTTTGGAACTGAAAGAACATAAACCCGATGGCAAATTAATAGCCCCCAAAAGAGCCAAAGTTTTAAAAATGAAGGAACCCTCCAAAAAGGTTTTTGTGGGTAGTTTGAGTCCAGATATTTTTGAAGAACAAATTGAGAACTATTTTGGTGCCTTTGAAGAGATTGAAAATATTGAACTTCCCATGGTTACAAAAACAAATGAAAGACGAGGATTTTGTTTCATCACATATACAGATGAAGAGCCACTAAAGAAACTGTTAGAAAGCAGGTATCATCAAATCGGTTCTGGGAAGTGTGAAATCAAATTTGCTCAGCCCAAAGAGGTATATAGGCAGCAGCAACAACAGAAAGGCGGAAGAGGTACTGCAGCTTGTGGGAGAGATGGTACTAGGTACGGGTCATGGTCAAGGCCAACAAAGTATGTATGGCAGGGCATCTCAATGGGGTGGCAGTCACCAAAACTAAGGGGGACATTGGAGAAAACAGGAGGAGATACTAAAGTAACCCATCTTGGTGGGACAACACTGAAGATTGATCTTCTGTTGATCTAAGATGACTTTTAGTGTACAAGACAAAATTGTGTCAACTGTATATAGACGCCACTTGGTTTTCTTTGTTTTTACTTTGTCCTTTGCTCTCTGTGTTTTGACTTGATGTGGATTTGTGTTTATACACATTTTTATTTGTATGCTTTCATGTTAAACCTCAATTAAATGCTTCCTTACATAGAAAAAAAAAAATTAGCCAGCTCTGTTTGGTCAAACAGTTAATGCACTGGACTTCATAGTTGGTTTAAAATGCTAGGTCAGTGGTTCAAGCTCACCGGTCGCTCCTTGGAAACCCTACACAAGGTTGCTATGGGTCAGAATCAACTCAATGGCACTTAACAACAACAACAAATGTGATAGCTGGAGCCTTGATGTGGCGCTGTGAGTTAATGCACTGGACCGTAGAGTCAATTTGAACCACAAGGTGGGCAGTTCAAGCTGACCAGTTGTTCCTTGGAAACCACATACAGGGTAGCAGTGGATCAGAACCAACTTGACGGCACTTAGCAAGAACAACAACAACGTGATAGTTGGGACTGTAGTTGCTTTGGCAAGGTCAGACCAAATGATTTTGTGGGCCAAATGTTCACCAACCCTGCTTTACAAAGAGAGAAAAACTAATCACTAACTTTTTATGATAAGGAAAGAGACCCCAGATAAGCAAAGCATTATTAATAAAGAACAAAGTAGGAGGCTTTTCACTTCCTCATCTCAAAACCTACTTCACAGCCACAGTAATCAAAACAGCCTGGTACTGGTACAATGAAAGACACATAGATCACTGGAACAAAATTGTGAATCCAGGCATAAATCCATCCATCTACGGTTAGTTGATCTTTGACAAAGGACCAAGATGCACTAAATGGGGAAGAGATAGTCTTTTCAACAAGTGCTGCTGGCAAAATTGAAAATCCATTTGCAGAAAAATGAAACAAGATCCATATCTCACACCATATACAAAAATGAACTCAATAGGGATTAAAGACTTAACTATGAAGCCTAGAGCTAGCCAATGAAAAAACAGGGATAAACTTTGGGGCTCTGATACAGGCATATATACGTATCTATCACACATAGCTGTAAACCCACAAACAGAAGACAAAATAGATGACTGGGACCTCCCAAAAATTAGACACTTGTGTGCATCAAAGGATTTCACAAAAAATAAAAATAAAGAGATCCCACAGACTGGAAAACATTAGGCCACGACAAAGGACTACTCTCCAAAATTTACAAAACAATTCAATGTCTCAACAAGAAGATAATCCAATTAAAAAATGGGCAGAGGACATGAACAGACACTTCACCAATGAAGCCATTCAGGTGGCCAACAAACGTATGAAGAAATAGTCATGATCATTAGCCATTGTTTTTGTTGTTAAGTGTCATGGAGTCAGTTCTGAGTCATAGTGAACTTGTATAGGGTTTCTGAGGAGTAGCTGGTGGGTTGCCAACCTTGTAGTTCAAACCCACCTTGTGGTCCAGTGTTTATCCTACAGAATCACACCTGGATTCCATTAACTATTGTTGTTAAGTGCTGTCGAGTTGGTTCCAACTCATAGTTACCCTCTATAGGGTTTCCAAGGAGTGGTTGGTAAGTTTGAACTGCTGACCTTGTTTTCTCTATTGAAGAAGTATTTTGATGTCCTTTAATTTTTAGGAGGTCTGAGTCCTCTAGTTTACCATTTGCTGTTATGTTCCTCTTTTCTCTGTTCATTTAAAAACTCTCTTTTATGTCTCAAAAGAGATTTATTCAAGATACAACCTAATCATGTAGTTGTATCCAACTTCATTACATGTTGTTGTTCAGTGCTGTCGTTGGTTCTGATTATAGTGACGCTGTATAGAGTTCCCAAGGAGTGGCTGGTGGATTTGAACCACTGACCTTCAGTTAGTAATCCAGTGCTTATCCCACAGCATCACACCAGGTAATCCTACCTCATTAACATCATTGTTGTTAAGTGCCTTCGAGTTGGTTCTGACTCATAGCGACCCTGTATAAGGTTTCCAAGAAACAGCTGGTAAGTGTGAACCACTGACCTTATGGCTCAAACCAACCTTGTGGTTCAGACACTAATTAACATCATAAAAATTAGGATTTACAAACACATAGGATAATTACATCAGATTATAATATTGAGAACAATTACATACTATTGATAATTATGCTTTAGTGAAGGTAACACATATATTTAGGGGACAAAGTTCAATCCATAACATTTAATAAAACAGACCATCAGTGAAAAAGAGGAAAACCATTAACAAGACAGATTGGCAGGTGGCAGCAACAATGGACTCAAACATTAGCAACAATTGTGAGGATGATGCAGGACTGGGCAGTGTTTTGTTCTGTTATATATAAGGTCTCTCTGAGTCAGTACTGACTTGCAGGCACCTAACAATACAACACTGTCACACTTTAGGAATTGTGATGGCTAATGTTATGTGTCCATTTTTCTAGGCCATGGTTCTCAGTATTGTGTGGTTGTCTTACATTTTGTGATCTGATGGAGTTTTCCTCTAATTGTGGTATTATGTATTATCTTCCTGGTATGGTGCGGTAGGATCAGCACTGGACTACTAATCAAAAGGTTGGTAGTTCAAACTCACTCTTGCTCCTCAGAAACCCTATATAGGATCACTATGAGTCAGAATCAAGTCGGCGGCGCTTAACAACAACAAAGCCTCCATTTTATGTGTTGTAAATCCTAACCTCTAGAGGTTAATGAGGCAGGATTAGTGTGGAGTATATCTTGAGTCACAGCCATACAAGAGGACATGAGTTAAGTCACAACCTTACTGTGATATAGAGGGAGTTATTTGGGGGTGTGACCTGCATCCAGTATATAAAGGGATATTTTAATGGGTCCTTCCTTTATCTGAATCCTGCATCTTGTTCATCATCAGTTGGCATCCAGTTCTTGGGATCTGGGCAAGCAGCCTGTTGTCTGACCTGCTGATACTGAAATTCGCTAGCTTTTGAAGTCCTGTGACCCAGCAGTCTATTTGACCTCCTGATTATGGGTTCATCAGCACCTGAAACCACATGAGGCAGAAGAAACTTCCAGCCTGATACCTGACTCACAGATTTGAGGTTTGCCAGTTTCCACAACTACACAAGTCATTTCCTTGATATAAATCTCTGTGTGTGTATATTCTCCACTGGTTTTGTTTCTCTAGAGAATCTAGCCTAAGACAGGAGTCATATTACAACATATTTGTTTGTTTATCACTACGCTCTTTCCATGCCAGTAAAGATACTTTTCTTTTTATTTAGCTATTAGTATTTGGTGGAAGGATATATCATAGCTTGTCTACCCTTTGCCTTATTTTTAAAGTCACAAATATTTGTGGAGTGACTAATTTTTATAAGGCACCATTTAAAAACAACAACAATATGATATTGGATATCACGATATTTCTTATTGTTAAGTGCTGTTGAGTTGGTTCCAATTCATAGCGACCCTGTATGGGGTTTCTAAGGCTTTAAATCTGCTCGAGTGGAAAGATCCATCTTTCTCGCTTGGAGCAACTGGCAGGTTCAAACCATGGACCTTGTGGTTCACAGTCTAGTGCTTATTGTAGAGGGTTCCAAAGTAGCCACAATAAAGGGGATTAATATTATTGAAGCAGAAACTTCTGGTCTGATAGTTATACTATAAAGGACAAAGTAAATTACTTAAAAACCTATAAAACAAAATTAATTATAATGTCATAGGATGTGAGAAATCTGTTATAAATAGGGTGTTTTAATTCCCAGAGTTTGGCAACTTTTAGACATTTAAGTGGTTACGAATCGGGCTGCGAACCTTAAGGTCAGCGGTTCGAAACTACCAGCCGCTCCGCGGGAGAAAGATGAGGCTTTCTACTCCCGTAAGGATTTACACCCTCGGAAACCCTGTACAGGGTCGCTATGGGTCGGAACCGACTCGACGGCACTTAACAACAACAACAATATGATGACAACCTCACAGAATAGGTATCGTTCTGTCAAAATTCGATAGCATTTAATAAACCTGCTGCTTATTTCAGCATTGGCAGTTACCTTTGCATTAGGCAAATCTGCTGCACAGGACTCTTTAAAGTGTTCAAGAGCAAAAATGTCAGTTTGAGGATTAAGGTGTGCCTGACTCTAGCCACAGTATTTTCAATAGCTTCATATGCATATGAAAGTAGGACAATGAATAAGAAAGACTGTAGAAGTTGAGCTGAGGTGTAGTTAGTGTTGGAGGAGAATATTAAAAGTGCCACGGGCTATCAGAAGAACAAACCAATCTGTGTTGGAAGAAGTACAGCCAGAATGCTCCTTAGAAACCAGGATGGCCAGACTCTCTCTCATACTTTGGACATATTATCAGGAGAAACCAGCTTCTAGAGAAGGACATAATGTTTGGAAAAAGAGGACGACCCCCAACAAGATGGACTGGCAGAGTGGAAGCAGCAATGGGGTTAAGGGTACGAACGATTGTGAGGTTGGTGCAGTGTTTCGTTGTGGTATACAGAAGGTCACTATGAGTCGCTACCGACTTGATGGTACCTAACAACAACATAGTATCCCATGCCTCTCAAAGGCAGGGGACTGGGTCTTAATTTCTAACAACTGCAATAAAGATTAACTGAAACGTATAAAATCTTGGGTCTATGTGCCTCCCTATTTTCAACTATATTTTTCAATTCCATTTGTTAATCTTGATGTGTACTTAAAGACATAAACTATTTTCAGTCCATGTTTCAGCTATTATTGTTGTCTTGGCAGGTATTCCAACTCATGGTGATCCCATGTGTACACATAGAGTAGAACTGATACTTTTCAAAGCTATAGGCTCTTGGAAGCAGATTTCCATGCTTTTCTTCTGACATGTCTCTGGGTAAGTTCAAACAGCTAGTAATTGAACACTTAGCCACTTGTACCATCCAAGGCCTTCTATGTTTCTGTTAATCATATAGTTTTTTATTTAAAATTCTGGTCATTAAAAAGGGAACCCACAGGATGGGAAAAAATATTTTGCAATGACACATCACACAAGGGACTCATTTCTAAAATATATAGGAAACTACAACACCTCTACAAGAAAAAGACAAACAACCCAATTAAAAAATGGGCATAGGACATGAACAGACACTTCACCAAGGAAGCAATCCGGGCAGACAACAAACATATGAAGAAATGTTCACGATCACAAGCCATTAGAGAGATGCAAATCAAAACAACAATGAGATATCATCTCACACCACCATCACCACCAACGATCCAAAAAGTAGAGGACAATAAATGCTGGCAGGGATGTGGCGAGACTGGGACACTCCTGCATTGCTGGTGGGACTGCAAAATGGTCGAACCTCTCTGGAAAGCAATATGGTGCTTCCTCAGAAGGTTGCAAATAGAAATACCTTATGATCCAGCAATTCCTCTACTTGGTATTTAACCATAAGAAAAACAGCTGTAACACGAGAAGATATGTGCACACCAATGTTCATAGCAACACTATTAACAATAAAATTCTGGTCATAAAACTCGTACTCAAATTTATTTGGGGGCTGTGCCAATCAGCCAAAACTTAGGTAACACCTCTGAGGTGCGAGGAGCTAGGAAGTCACATTCTTGTCCTAGGATTTTCAGTACTTTTTAAAAACTTGTGTTTTGGGATTTTCCTAATTAACTGGTCATTAGGTAATATTTTAGGGGGGTAAATCCTAAAAATTTAATACTCATTGCTTCATGTCCAGTTATTGTTGTTCAATGCCGTGGGTTCGGACTCCTAGGAACCCTGTGTAGGGTTTTTGAAGTTTTAAATCTTCCTGGGAGCAGAAAGCCTCATCTTTCTCCCATGAAGTCCAGTAGATGGCACCAAATACCTTTTGAATTTCTTCAAGATCCTAATTGCTGACTGCTACCAGGGAACATCCTTTAGTTTAATTCTCCGATTTTACATAACTAAAGTATTTTTGTTACATCTGTTGGAGTTTAAATTTTAATTTGCCATCTTTTGACTTTACATTTTAGCCTTTCCGCGCTTTGTTTTATATGTATCCTTTTAATCAGTGATTCTAGGTAAAGGGTTGCATTCTAGTGGTTTCCAACTCATGGAGCCCCCACCCCAACCCTCACCCCCCACCCTACTCCCACCTCGGGACAGATTGAAACTGTTGTATCAGGTTTTCAAGGCATTGATCTTTCAGAAGCAGATCACAGGTGCCTCTGGGTGTGTTCTGGATTCCAAACTTTCAGCTGATTGTTTTTTTGCACCACTCAGGGACAACTGGGGAGGGGTGTAATATTGAAATACGGATAGGGAGAGTCCGAAGAAAGAGATGTGTTCAATTGATCATTATTAAATTAGGGGAAATATAAAATCATAGAGAGTACAAAGTGTTCAGGGTGAATACTTAATTAGCATTTTCATAAGGAACCAGATTTTAGATTCAACTATCAAAATCAGAAAATGTGTTTCCTATTCGTTCGATGGCACTTAACAACAACAATTTGTAAAGCATGGCTTACTACATGTCTATCTACTCATTAACTGAAATTACTTCACTGTAATAGTTTTGGCAAGTTATCAATTTCCCACCATAATTACATTTACGCAGTTTTCTTTCTTTTTCTCCAACGTTTATTGGTGTTGGTGTCTTGTAACTCAATCTGGAAGTTTGTTTTTAACTGTCTTATTTTAGTACAACCGGTATATGGCTTCCAGATGAGAGGGACTTAGGTTTCGTATTCTCCTTAGAACTGACTGGCGATCTAGGAGTCACACTGGCAGGAACATCATCTGCACACTGTAGATAACACAGCTTACTTCATGGGGTGAGAGATAAAGTAGGTAGGTAAATTATCTAACACTTGTATCCCAGAATCTTAAGCTTAAAAAAACACCAAACGACTCTCTGAAATATGGTCATGCTTTACTCATTTGTATTTATCCCAAACTCTCTCTCTCTCTCTCTCTCACACACACACACAATTTTCTCTTTCGCTAGAATTAATAGGGAGGGAAAGACCCGAGAATCTCGGGGCTCAACGTTATTTTGTGGATTCATGAACTTTTTAAAATCAACTTGTGGGAGGGCATTATTAATTACACTATCGCTTCCCAAAAGGCAAAAAAAAAAAAATTCCTTTGGAAAGGACCTCAGTGCTGCATACCGCAGCTTTCGAATGAGGAAAAATAAGCTGGGCGGCGAGCGTTTATTCTGAGCCAGGCTGTTTTCTTCAAGCGCCACAGCCACGTGGCGCCGCGGGAACCAGGGACCCAGCGGCCGCTCTCCCTTCAGGAGGATACGAGGTGGTGTCCTCGGCAACCTGTGTCCGGGGAAACTGAGACGGACAGCGAGTCCCGGCGTGGAGCAGTGCCCGCCCGTCACTCAAGGGACTCCAGTCCTACAAATCTCCGGTATTTTTCCCCAGGGACCAGGTCCCGCAACAGGTCCGAGGCGGGGCTGGGCGGGGCAGGGTGGAGCCCGGCTCTACGAAGGCCGGTGAACCAGCACCGCCCAGCGCCTGGCCCTCACAACCAATGCCAGACCCGGGGAGGAGTAGCCGGGTCGCTTACCTCTAGCCACTCAGGGCTCGCTGGGCCTTGAGAAAGGTGACATAATCATAGTTGGGAGGTTTCAAAAGGCTCCACCAATAGAAAATAGGCGAAGTAGCTTGCCTTCTGTAGCTGTTGGCCAATACTAACAAAGCAAAAGGGGGCTGGGTTGTTGGAATAGAACCAATAAAAAATAGGGAAGGAGCACGAGGCGGAGTTGCGAATCCTGTCACCAATTGGAGAGAGGGGGTGGAGCCCGAGCCTTGTCAAGTATGCCCAACCAGAGATAGAAGCGGACTTTAGGGGGCGGGGTCGTGATGTCATTCCCCAATAGGACAAGGCCAAGGGCGGGGCATTCTTTGGAGTGTCCAATGAGGAACGCAGCTGAAGCGGGCCTGTCAAGAGAAGGGGCTGGGGGCGGGGGGATGGTGAGTCGGGGATAAACACTCCGCGGCGGTGGCGGCTGCTGCTCAGCTCGGGTTCTGTCACGGTTTCCGCGGTGCCCAGCTCACCGATCTTCTCTCCCTCCCAGCGAGCTGGTCGCCGGAGAGGCTTCCTGAGCCCTGCTCCACGGGACCCACAGCGGGGCGAGGTGTCCGGCGGCGAGTCTGTGGGCAGTGGGGGTTGGTCCTGTGGCTCCGGCCCCCGGTGCAGAATGACGACGGCGGTTCGGATGAACATCCAGTTGCTACTTGAGGCAGCCGACTACCTGGAGCGGCGGGAGAGAGGTGCACGGGGACGGGGAGGGTCCAGCCGAGTCGGGGCCGGTCCGCGGGTCGGGACGCCCAGCCGCTCCGGGGGTTGTTGGAGGCGCGGTGAGCTCGGCCGCGAGCGCTCCCAACCCCTGCTGCCTCCCCGCGCTGTCCGAGCGGGGCAAGGGGCTGCCTCCCACTCATGAGGTCTGGGACACCAGGCCCCTCGCTACGTCCCCCGACCCCCACCTGTCCCCCGGCGCCCCGAGTTTGTCCGCACCCTCACGGGGGGCAGGTTCCACTTACACACCAACCTGCTGGACGCTGTGGATGGGAAACCCCGGCTCGGGCAGCGAGCGACCTGCTGTGTCCGCCTCAACAATGAGCAGCCAGGGCCTTACTCCTCCGGACGGAGCGAGGCACACAATTACAGCCAAACAACAAAATCGTTCACAGGATCCCACCTGGCTGCCTTTAAAGATTTTCACACTATGGCCTTACAGAAAAGACCATCCTAAGGAAGAGTCACTAGAGGGGAGAGAATATTGAATGTTCTGGGCTCATTCATTAACTGAATGCTCCGGTTTTCTAGAAGCTGAACATGGTTATGCATCCATGTTACCATACAATAGCAAGGAGAGAGATGCCTTAAAACGGAGGAACAAATCCAAGAAGAACAACAGCAGTAGCAGGTAATTTGGTAATTATTTCTCTTTCTCTTTTAGATGGTACTGTAGGGAACACACAACTGCAATGTGCAAGTTGCCTGTTGGGATTCTAGCCCTGAAAATGCATTCAGCGGCCATCAGAATTCAGTTATGCACACTTGGGCTTAAAATATTGGAGGAAGCAGCCCTTGCGTTTGGATTGAGGGGACTGAACAGACAGGAGAAATGGCAGTCTTTCACATTTCTATATGGGCACTGGTTTTGGTTTTCATTTTACCTGTTTTGTTTTCCCTGTTGGAACAAAAATCTGCAAAGCTTCAGGTGAGATGATCAGCTGTGATAATATTTGGCCTTCAGAAGTTGTAGATTCAGGGCAAGTTTTGTAGAATTGAAAAAGCTGGACGTTATTCATTTCTTTTTAAGTTGCATAGTGTACATTTGTGAACAGATGATAAGATCAGACTTGCCATAGATGGAAGGACTCATGTTTGACTTGTCAATTAAATTCAGTATTTTGCTTGAGAATCTTAACTGGTTACATCTGTGTATAATGGCAATGAGGAATTGTTGAGGTTAAAACCTATCTGTTTGGTGATGGAGGAACATAAATGTTACAGTATTAATATGTTACAACCTTTCATGTTAGCTTAATAGAGTGCCTTCTAGTTCTTAAAAGCTGTGAATCTCACTGGAAAGTAATTAGTCAGTGGTCGGAGAAATTACATATTAAAGTCCTAAGTACGTTTTCTGACACAGAAGTTCACCATCAAACCTGCTGCCCTTTCTTTCCCTCTCTGCCCTTAAAATTATAGGTGGCTAGCAAATCTGTTTCATTACCCACTTTCAGTGATCCCTTCCATACCAGTAAAATAAAATCATTCACTTTTTTCAACATTGGTTTAGAACCTCAATAAATAATTCTCTTTAATTGTATTTGGGTAGTCTCTGTGACATACTAAAGACCCTCTTGAAAGCCAGGAAGTTCCCACATCCACCTAGAAGTCCCTTGTTATTGCTGCCTTTTCTGTCCTTTTTCCATCCCACTGCCTGCATTGTTAGTGGAGCACAGGATGTATGGGCACACATGTGCTATGCTCATGAATAGGAAAGCGCATAAAGGATGAACCTGGTAATTAGCTGATGGCTTTTCCTTGCCCTCCCATCTTTAGCATTACCTGAAGGTAGCTAATAGTTCTACGCATGAGTACTAAGGCCCTTTAGTCAATACTGGCTTGTATTATGCAGTGGTATCCAAACAATTAAGCTGTGTTACATTTTGTTACTGCATTAATTAAAATTTTTTGTGTGGAAGAACTTCTGAAACTTTTGGGTTATTTTTCTGGAAAGGTATAGTTTACTTGCTTTTATTATTGTCCACTTAAAGATTTGGGAGAAGTTTGCCATGCTCATTGTCCAGGTTTGCTACTGTAACATTTTGTTTTTCCTAAATTTCACAGGGAAGTTGTGGGAGGATGAGGATACTTAGTTGAAGAAAAGTGTCTCCATCCCAGAGGGTGGGTAGGGAAGAAAAATGATGAAAATTTCAAGCCAAAATATGGATTCCCCCTTCTTTTCCTCATGTTTCCAATAATCAGCATTATTCCTGAAAAATAGCTACAACTCCTGATTTTTGACCCAAACTCGATTCTTTTCATGAACTTGGTTTGCTTTCCATGTTAGATTGTTTCCAGGGAAGCAACTGCAATTGCCCCTATTCTTGACTAATAATTAATGTGGCATTATCAATGGTGCAAGGCTCTCTGAGAGGCCATGATTAAACCTGGGGATGGGACTCCAGCAAACGGAGGCAGAAAGAGCAGTTGTTTTGTTTGAATGTGATCACTTCCTTTGTGACTTGTTTGGAATACCCCTAACCTGGTCAATGAGACTAGAGAATGCAGACAATGAGACTGCAGTCTCGCCAGAGAATGCAGCTTGACCCCTGGATTTCAATTAGACTTATATTCAGGGCTGTGCATGGTCAGAATTGTGAACTGAGGGGAGGGCGAAAACACTGCTGGTTTACAGAGCCACTGGATAACACTTTACTCTTCTTAATTCAGGCTGAATTGCTGTGCTCTTTGCTTATAGACTCTGGAGAGTATTTTTTCTTGGATTGAAATAATTAAAAAAACAACAAAACGATCTAGCCACATACCAAGCTTCTTGGGACCCAAACATGCAGATCTTAATCAAGTTGCTCTAGTTGCAGCTTTGAGAAACAAAAAAGGAAATTATGAATATTAATATTAATTGTGAATATAATATTATACTCTGAGTATTATGAGCACAGGCATATGGAATATTATTTTTCCTAATGATTTTTAGAATAAATTGCTAATTATTTAGAGTTGCTTTTCAGAGCTTTTGAAAGTATATTTTGCTAAATTAGTAAAGCGAGCGTTGGCACTCATGTGAAAGGGGAAGTCAAGACTGGCTCCCATTTCTTTTATAAACTGGGACTATAGACCTGTCTGACATGGGGAGTCTTCTGAACCCCAGGGCTTTTTCCATATGTCAGACACTCTGTAGTTTGGCTTAGTTGTCTTTTTGTTAGAATATATTTTTAAATGGTCAGATTTGACCTTTTATCAGTGATTTCAGAGTTACCAAATCTTCTCAATAATCAAACAGAAAATAGTTTTGACACAAAGTATCTATGTGTTCTTCTAATGCTTCAACTTAAAAATAGAAATGTTTACCCATCAACAGAGGGGGCAGGCTGTGCCTGAATTGACCATTTTTGAAGGCTGACTCTTTATGAAAGATGCAATTTCATTAACCAAATGCACTTCATTAATATCCATTAGGAATAACACCATCCCCTTAAAAATCGCCCTATGTTCAATGCTCCCACTAACCAAATAAGAACTGTCATTTCCAGAACTATGTTCAAAGCTTCCTATGGAATTTGTTCGAAACTTATCTGGGGGATTTAGCATAATATATATTGTTGTTGCTGTTAAATGCTGTTGAGTCAATTCCAACTCATAGCGATCCTGTATAGGGTTTCCACAGAGCGGCTGGTGAGTTTGAACCGCTGACCTTGTGATTCAAATGAACCTTGTGGTTCAATGCTTTATCCCACAGTACCACACCAGGACTCCAAATATATATATATATATATATATATATATATATATATGTGTGTGTGTGTGTGTGTGTATGTATATATGTATGTATATATATGCATATATAAATATATTCAATCAGAGAATCCTGACACTTTTGGTAAGAGTAACCTGCATGTTGTTGTTTCTACTGCCAGAGCCCATGGTCATTTCAACCCAGCCACCTTCTTCCCTTACTTCTCCCACTTTGTTAAACAGGGAAATCTTGCCCAGCTGTGGTCATATACTTTCATCCATTTAAAAAATCTGTCAGACTTTGAACTTATTGCTCCCTGTTGAAACAAAAATGCAGACCAGATTTTTGTTAGTGTGGCATCTTGCTGGCCACTGTAAGCAGTAAACCCTTAGAAAAATGTGACGGAAGAACACTGAGGAAAGGGGCGGGGAGTACCCTGGGGATTCAATTTAAAGCTTTTAAGTTAAACAATTTAAGGTTCACATAGCCTTTATCTGTTGTTAAGTGCCATTGAGCCATTTCTAAATCACAGTGGCCACATTTATTTAGGGTTTCTGAGGCTGTAAATCTTCATGGGAGCAGAAAACCTTATCTTTTTCCTGCAGAGTGGCTGGTGGATTCAAACCACCACCCTTATGGTTCACAGTCCAGTGCTTATCCTACAGAGCCACTGCGCTGCCATCCTTTATCAAGAAAACCAATATTCTAAAATTTAAAATACTGTCACTGTTTTCTTGTTTTAACCCCTCCTGAATAAAAATTGATATCCCAAGAGCTTGTGGATGGTCTAGTGTTGGGTTGAAATTTTTTGATTTCAAGGTTTCCCCTGCCCCACCACCACTCCAGTCCTTGGTGTGAATGGATTTGGTGGTGGTGGTGGTGGTTATGTGCCATGGAGTCGGTTCTGACTCATAGCGACCCCATATAGGGTTTCTGAGGCTGTAAATCTTTATGGGAGCAGACAGCCTCATCTTTCTCCCGAGGAACATCTGGTAGTTTTCGAACTGCTGACCTTGATGTTAGTAGCCCAACTCGTAACCACTATGCTACCAGAGCTCCTCGGATTTGGTGGTGGTGCCCCTCAATATAAGTGAGTGACTGAGCATTCATGAGGTAATGTTCCTCCTTGAGTGCTATGAGAATTTACCTTCTTCACCCAGGAAGGTACAGATGGCCCCACTGAATTCATGACTGGAGCCAGGAGTAAGTCAGGGAGGAAGAAATGAACCATCACCAAGTTCATTTCCTTGTATAAGAAAGGTCAAGATTCAGCTCCCTTATAATGCTGGGAGGTTCCTCAAGCTCCCCAAGTTTCTTTATAACTGTGCGAAGAAGGACACTGTCGTGGCTGTATTGACTGACTTCTTGTGATTTTTATGGAAGCCTGTCTGTGAGCTCTTAAACCAGACCTTAGATTCAAGGTCAGCTATAAACACAGTAATCATATGATTTCAGATCCTCCACAGCTTTCATCCATGGCTCTCTAATTACTTTTACAGTTGTTTCCTCATTGATCCACGCTTGTTCAGCAGATAATTGACAATAATTTTTATCCCCATCTTTACAGAGGGGTTAACCAAGGACGTTATGGTAACGAGTTTGATTTCTTCTATGGTACTAGTCAGTGACAAAACTCACGTTTCAAATTTTCCTCTAACTGCCGCTTCAACTGGTCATTACGTTGAGCTGAGTTGTAGAAACTGTTTTCTAATACCATTTGGTAGCTACTCAATAGTAGCATCTTTCAAGAGAGTGTACATAAGAAGGTAGCTATTTTAGGGAGTAGAAAGGTTGAGGGAGAGGTTATTTTACCCATTTCCAACTGTATCCTGTAGTTAAACAACTTAGCATAAAATTGTAGTATGCTATGCTTAGAAACCAGTGCAGAGCTAGAATGGGGTGCCACCTCCACAAGTCTGCCTTCGGCTTTGTGGTATTATGTAACCCCAGATCACATCAGATTGTGCAGCTGTATTTCTCTTTGTATAAATAGACCCCTTTTTTTTTCCTGTCATAAAATGGATACCTTTTCCAGTAGGGACTGCATGCTGCTTAGTTTGTTATTCTTTAAATACTGTTTTGATAGTGGACTAATTTTTTCAGTAGAGCCCAGTTAAGTTTCTCTTCCTTTCTCTGTCTTCTCTCTTACCAACTTTGGAAAGTAAGAAGTTAAAATGATTGTGTTGATGTTGAAGTAGTCTTTCAAGACAAGAGTAACCTTTTTCTTACCATTTCCTCTTTCAGATCTACTCACAATGAAATGGAGAAGAATAGGTGAGTTGGGGATTTGGGTGGTGGAATAGGGGAGAGGGGTTTGATGCATTTTCTATTCATTGAGACTTGGTTGCTCCTCTTCCCACTAAAACTCCTATTGTAAGAGAGCCTCAAAAGAGTACTGTTCATAACTCACTTATCCCCCAGCCCACTCCTCCTGAGGAATGCTTTTCTGTGACTGTTCCCACTGGCCAAAACATTATAGACCATAGGTAGTGTTTCAAAAGACATTTTTTTTTTTTTTTTTAATCACATGCTACTGAATGTAATTGGCAGTGTTCTTTTAGTCACACACTCAGCAGAGGGGGCTTCAAAAAGTCTGTGGAAAGAAATGTGGATTTAAAAAATAATGGAATTTTTCCAGGAACTGTTTTTTAAAGTCCCCTTGTATATACATAAAGAGACCTGGTGGTGCTTCTGAATAAGCATTAGGTTGCTCACCACAAGGTTGGCAGTTCAAACCCATTCATCTGCTTTACAGAAGAATGATGAGGCTGTATGTTCACCTAAACAGTTACAGTCTTGAAAGCTGTATATAAGATCGATAATGAGTCAGAATCGATTCCATGGCAGTGGGTTTTGTGTGTGTGTGTGTATTGTTGTTGAGTTCCGTAGAGTTGGTTCTGGCTCATAGTGACCCTGTATTGGGTTTTCAAGGGCAGTTGGTGGCTTTGAGCTTCTGGCCTTAGGATTAGCAGTCTAATTCTTAGCCTAGAGCACCACACCAGGACCCATTTATACACACACAAACACTTGTAGATATACACATAGATATAGGTAAAGTTGTGTGTGTGCTCACATTTACCTCTAAATGTGGATTCTCAAAATTCAGGCAGATGCATGTTAGACAGAATTGGAGATGGTGACTGGCTGGCTGGAGGAGGCCTGTCATACTCCCTGGGTTGGCTCTCACTGCTGGCCTGAGTTGGATCTGCCTCACCTAGACTGCCCCTTACTGCTTATTGGGGTCTTTATTTTCCTCCTTTAGTCATGAAGTCTAGTGGGCCTCAGCACTAGTTATACGTTAGATGCACTAACAGAGCTTTCATTTGAATGCGTTTCTTAAACTGTTTTGTACTAAATGCATCATACACACATTTTGGTGGGGGGAAGAGAACATATGTTTATTTCTGCCCTTGTATAAAGTAACTTTTTTATGACAGAAAATTTCAAATATACCAAAGTAGAATAATGTAGTCAACTCTTTATGTATCTATCTCGCAACTACAACAATGACCAACGCATTGCCAGTCGTGTATAACTGAATCCATTCCTCTCCAGTGTTTAAAATTGTAAAGCAAATTCCACATATATTATCTGTAAATACTTTTATTTCTGTCTCTAACAGATAGACTTAAAGAAAAAAACAGACAAAAAAAACATAACCTACATTTACTTTGATGAACAAGATTAATGTTAACTCTGTGGAACTTAAGAGGAAAAAAAAAAAAAAAGCCCAGACCTCTCACCTCCAGAAATTCTGACTTACTTGGTTTGGACTGAGCCTGTGCACTAATATTTTTTTAAAGCTCCCCAGCTGATTCTAACATGCAGCCCGGGCTTAGAACCACTAACTAAGCCTCATTCTGGTCTCTTTGCTTCCATCAATTTGAAATATCATTTACCATCTAGAGTGAGTAGGGTCTGCACATTCTGTATGAATAAGAAGATGATATGTAATGATGACTTTGTAAACATGTGTGGTTGTTCCATTCAAACCCTTTTAGGAAAAGATAGTCTGACTATGAAAGTCAGGATCTGAATGTTTGTTTCATCAGTAATAGGGCAGAGTAGACCCATACCAATCAGGAAGATAGTGGAACAGGGTGAACATTTAGCTTGCTCTATTTGGGGTGGGTGGTGGTAGTGGGGTGTGTGGGTGTGTGTGTGTGTGAGAGAGAGAGAGAGAATGAATTTCATGTGTTCAGTGCTGGATTGCACGTCAACACAGTTTCTATTCTAGAGAAGCGAGAAAGATGTAGTTATTACACCAAGTGCAAAGATAGAGGAAGTACAGTATGCTATGAAAACGAGACGCTAGAAAACTGGATTTGAAGCCACTTCTGAGCAAGCTACTTATAATATTAGCAGTTTGCTTCCAGAGACCAGTCAAGTTTTACTTGTTGAAGTTATCTAGTTTCCTTATTGTCCTTTCTTTATAGTTTTCTCAGGGCTTGATGACTCTTCCTCTAGTCTTGAGCATATGAAACAGAAGAGAAGGAAGTAGGAACTCAAATTACTTAATTTAGACAAGCAGTGGAGTCCTGGCTTGGCATTGTAGGATAAGCACTGGACTGTTAACCACATAGTCAGCAGTTCAAACCCATCAGCTGCTTCTCAGAAACCAGAACTTAACAGCAACACAACAAAGCCAAGATGTGGTTACTGTTGTTTGGAGGAGGAGGAGGCTACAGTCATGAGACTCTTCTCTGTTAATGCGGGGCAGGGGGAGGCATGGGATGTTAGGGCTGTGAAGTCAGGTGAACGGCTGTTCTCCCAGTTTTGGGTAGCTGAAAAGACTCTTTAAAGAATACTGCTTTCCCAAATGTTAATACAGTCTAACCATTTTTACCTTTTTCTTTTTAAAAGACCATTTAGGAAAACAACGGGATTTTTTTTTTTTCTTCTTCTCTCTTTGATATTGCAAAATTATTTACCCTTGATCGAGTCTTTTGAAACCGAAGCCTTTCTGTGGGATTTTTAGAGATTCTAAATTCTGTCCTTGGTATGCTAGTCTCTCAGGAGTGGCTGAGTCTGTTTCGTTCAGCCCTGCCACTTTTCATGATCTCGGCATGGGTGGGGAGATGAAAGAAAAGACTTCTAGGATGAGGTGGTAGGAGTAGGTGGTGGTAGTGTGGTGTTTTCTGTTTAGGGAAGTGTCTGTTCAGCACCTGAAATGCCAGGCACTTAGTGCTGGGAATACAGAGAGAAAGACCGAACCCCTGTCTTGGAGGAGCTTGGTTTAATGTCACTTTGAGTGGCCTCTCAGGTGGCACTTGGAATGCCCTTCTCTAAATTTTAACTAATTTTATAGGTCTAGCCTCCTAAGAAAACATCCTTGTTGACTGTGTGGTTTTTCTATTTCATTCTTTGAAACTGATCTTGTAGAAAATTTTGAAAAATATAGCAAGTTATGCTAAAAAAATCCAGTAACCAGAGAAAAACCAATGGAACTTTGATACTAATCTTTCTGGTTGTTTCTGGAAAATTGTGTAGTGTAGAAAATGAAAAAGTTCTAAAAAGCACAAAGAATATAAAAATCACTGGTAATAGACCTCATAGAAGAACCACTAATAACATTTGTTCTATATACATCTAGTGTTTGGTGCATGCTTTTTTTGTGTGCCAGCGTAAGATCATTACAGTAAATAATTTGCAGCTTGCTTTTTCACAAGCTACATCATAAACATTTTCCAATGCCATTAAATCTTCTCTAGCATTGTTTTTAATGAATGATCAGTATTACCCAGATATATCATAAGTCGTGTAAGTGATCCCCTAGTTCAGGTTCTTACCAGTGATTGGTTAATGTAAACAATGCTACCTTAAACCACCTTGTAGATAAGCTCTTGTCCAACATGATCATTCATAGCTATGGAATTAATGGTATATGTGTTTTCATGTTTTGTTTTCTTATGTTGATTGCTGAATTGCTCACCAGCTAGGTTGTAGACAGTGTTTTCCTTTATACCTTCATGAGTTGACATTAAAATGTTAAGATCTTTATGAATTTGTTAAGTTAAAAAAAAAGACAACTTATTTTAATTTGCCTTTCTTTTCTGACTCGCTACTTGCCCACTTGAACAGTGTGCCGATTGTTATTTGTGCGTGTGTGTGTATATATGAATTGTCTGTTAAACAGTCTGTGCCCATTTAGATAAATTACTGAGTAGTTTCTCTTTTCTTTATTTTGAAAAGACTGTAATGTAAATGATACATCTGAAAGATCTTTCTTTGTCTATCACATAGTTTCCCAGTTAATCATTTACCATGATGGAATTAGTCTTCTCTTACTGATTGACGTGGCTGCCTTTCTCATATACTAATTCTTGTTGATGGCTTTAGTGTGTTTCAGGACTTGTTCTTCCAGTCTGTTGATCTGTCTGCTCTTCCTGTGCCAAAATAAACCAAAAAACCCCAAATCCATTGCTGTTGAGTAGAATCCAACTCATAGCGATCCTCTAAGACCGAATAGAACTGCTCCATAGGGTTTCCAAAGCTCTGGTAGCGTAGTGGTTATGAATCAGGCTGTGAACCTCAGGGTCAGCAGTTCGAAACTACCAGCTGTTCCATGGAAGAAAGATGAGGCTTTCTGCTCCCAGAAAGATTTACATCCTCAGAAACCGTGTACAGGGTCACTATGAGTCAGAACCGACTCCACAGCACATAACAACAACAACAACAATCTTTGCAGAAGCAGACTGCCACATTTTTCTCCAGTGGAGCTGAGCACCTGGTGAGTTTGAACCACCAATTTTTCAGTTGGCAGCCAACCGCCAACTAGGGCTCTTATGCTGATATGCATTGTCTTAGTCATTGAGGTTTTATCCTGCACTTCAGAACCTGGTAAAGCAAACCTCTCCTCTTCCTTTCATTCTTCTTCTTAAATTTTACTATGTTAGCTGTTTTCACCAATTTATTTTTTCCAGATGAATTTTATTGTCAACTCATAAATGTCCCACCCCCAAGTTCCTTTGGTATTTCTAAAAAAAATTGCACAATTCTAATGTAAACAGATCGGAAAAAGTTTGTGTGTATATATCATATCTTTCCACCCAGGATTTGGTATGCATCTTCATTGATTCCGATCTCTTTTCTGTCTCTGAGCAAAGTTTTGTAGTGTTTCCATGTAGGCCTTGCACATTTCAGGATTTTTATTTTAATTGCTACTGGTTTTCCACTGTTGTTACTAATTACCATTGGGATACAGAAATATTTTGTTGTTGCTAATGCATCCTTTACTGATAATTCTGCTGTTTCTTTTTTTTTTTTAGTTGGAAATTCCTCTGGTTTAAATGCCTTTCAGCAAATGGAGATTGAGTTAAATGAATGCTTGTAATCTGCAGCACATTGGTCAGGAGTCAGGTGCTAGAATGCACTGTTTCAAAAGAAGACTCTGGCATAGTAGACACCCATTTTTTCTGGAATGGTACATATGCAGACTTTGCTGGAATTAGGCAGCTGGTCTAGGGAGGTTACCTCTGCCAGAGTCTTCTGACCCTATGACAAAAGATGTTTTGTATGCTCTGTGGGGAGGCCTCAGCAGGCTTATCTAAGCTGTTCTTTTCACTGGCATCTGACCTGGCATGGGAAGCCGTTCTAGTCTGGTCTCTTCTGTATACTCTACTTGTTTGTAAGTCCCATAGTTGTTTCTCTTGAGTTTTTTTTTTTTTTTTTTTTTCATGGTGGGTTTTTTGTGTTTTTTTGTTCTTGTTTTTCATTTTTTTCTGAATGGCCAAACTCTTTGTATCGGAATGGGTCTGGGGGGACCTGACTTTCACAGTAGGTCTGAGTTGTGATATGCATTGCACCACTCTTACTGGTTCTGAACTCCCTTGACCACATTCATATTTCACTGTAGGATTTCATAAGAGGAATCCATATTGCTTTATTACCACATGGGGCTAAGAGCACAGGCTGGGTATTACAAAGGCGGGATACAGAGATGAGTGTGCACATTTGGCCGAAGTCGATGGAGTGGAGAAACAAGTCAGATTTTATACCACTAGAATGCTTCTCCTGCACTAAGCTCTTACTTAGAGAAGTGGCGATGGCCCTTGGAAGAACTTGGAGAAGAGATGTGTGCTGATTATTTGGTTAATTTTCACTCTGTACTGAGAGCACAGAGTCCTAGTGTGGTACTGCAGGTTAATGCGCTAGACAGCAAAGTTGGTTTGAACTGCAAGGTTGGCTGTTCAAGCTCACCAGCCACTCCTTGGAAACGCTATATGGGGTCACTATGGGTCGGAACCAACTCAATGGCACTTAACAACAACAACAAGTTTGTGTCATAGACCTTCATAGTCACTGGTGAGATAGAGGAGTCAGCAAGGATGAACTGAAAAAGAACAGAAGCATTATGATAGGCATGAAAGCTCAACAAGTTTGGGAAAAGTTAAACGAAAGATGCTTGGGGATGAGGGAAGAGGACTAACACGCCTGGTGGAGGGCAAAAGGAACTCATTTTGGAACTTCAGGTGGGAGCTGATTATTAGTCATGGTTGGAAGATAGATAAATCAATAATCTGTTTACCCATTTGATCACCCCTACTAAATTCTAGGGGATTGCGGTGGCTCTATAGGCTAACACTGGACTGCGAACCACAAAGTCCATGGTTCAAATTCACCAGTTGTTCTGCAGCTTTCTGCTCTGGCAAAGATATACTGCCTTGAAAGCCCTATACAGGGTTGCTGTGAGTCAGAACCTACTCGACAACACTTAACAACAAATAATTTTTAAGCACCCCTCAAAGACTCGCTCTTAATTCAACTCTATGTCACCAGTGCATAGAAAAATACCAATGCCTAGTTGGTAATCCTTTGAGACGTGCTGGTGGCATAAATGGCTGACTGTGTCTATTTCAAGATTTTCACCACCTCACTCGCTGCCATCCTGTACTTTCGGGCTGCAGGCTAGCTTTGCCTGAACTGTAGGGAAAGGCTGAGGGAAAAAGTAATTTTCACTACACCTTTAGTACAGAAATCTCCAGTACGACAGCCTCCCTTGAGGCACACACATGTGTGCACGCACATGTGTACACAGCCATCTTCTGTGCATCCTGATCGTCACGCCCTCCAAGTCAGGAAGAACCCTAGGAGTCGCACAGTGAAGTTGGGAGCTACGTTCAGCAGACAGCACAACCTGCCTGTAGTCTCACTCTGTCTTTGCATTGATTCCTCACTTTACAACCCCATCAGCCTGGCAGTGAGCGTGGCTAGAATTAAGGGAGCTTGAGTCTGGAGGCAGAAATAAGAGCTTTGTTCAGAATTGTCCAAAGGCACGCTGACTGGCCCAGGTGCCATCTGCCAGTGCCAAAGCCTGGTAGGAGGTAATGCCTCAGAAAGCCCAGAGCTGTCTTCATTAATGACTTCCTTCATTTGGATATTTAGTTTTCCATAACTCATGTCTGCCAAGAGCTAAGAAAAAGTAACAGCAGAACTATGTGGCATCCGAATACATTTTATATGTAAAATCAATTTGGACTTCATTTTGATGTTAACCCCCCCACTTCCTGGCCATTTTATGAACAATCCATTCTTTCCCCCAAGGATTTCCAGTGTTATCGCTGTTGTATGCTAACTTTTCTTTTTTTTTTTTTAAGTCTATTCTTAGGTCTGTTTCGGGGGATTTTTATTCTGTTCTCTTGGTTTGTCAGTCTATTCCTGTACTAGTGTACTGTGTACACTGTTTTCAATTATTGAAGTTTTGTAATGCAATTTAATATCTGGTACAACACATTCCTCCTCATTATTCTCTTTAAAAAATGTTGGCAGTGCTTCACATTTATTCTTCTAGATGAATTTTAGACCAATTTTCCAACATTAAAAAAGAATATGGTTTTTTGTTTTTTTTTTTATTTTTCATTTGAAAAATGTATTAAATGTGTCTTGGTGAACTGACATTTTTACTTTAAGGGTTCCTATCTAGAAACGTGTTATTTCTTTCCATTTACTCAGGTTTTCTGGTGTCTTTCAGCAAAATTGTATCATTTTCTTCCCATAGATCTTTTCCTAAATATGTTATACCATTCCTTGTTCTTGTACCTGAGATATTTTAAGTTCTCCAGATGCGTCATCTAGAGATGTGTTTGGGTTTGCAAGGTTGACATATATTTGCCCCTCTTCTTTTTTTCCTTTGGCTGTCGCAGTGAGGATGGAAGAGAGGCTAGGTATGCTTTTGAAGGCTGTTCCTGGTGCAGGTGAAAGTGAGGCAGGTGTTTCCTGCCCTTCATCCCCTCCTCCTACATGATGTGGGTGGCCACGAAGGAAGGAATTTTCCCTTTTACAAGCATAAGCTTCATAAAATGCTTGCTGATTTTCTTAAATGTAAAAAAAAATGGCAGAAGGGGGACCTTTAGCATAAGTCAGATCTGTGTCTCCTTGGAAAATGGATTCAATTTTCCATGAAATCTTTTAATGACAAAATATGTCTGTTTTCTTTACAGAAGAGGCCCAGTTAACTGGATCTTACCAGAGAGTTTCTGTTTGCTTAGTGAGACACTTCTGAGTTGCCTATTGATTTTAAAAGGAATATTACAGTGCTATAATTATCTGTGTTTGCTCACAATAATTACCCCTCTGCAGAGGAAGCGAGATTGAAGGAAAGATGGCTACCATACACGGAGCAGTCTGTGTCAGGCCCGGGGCCAGGGGCTTCCTCACGCTGTTTCAGTTAATACTACCAGCAGCCTGCCCAGGTGGACCTCTCCACCCTCATCCTGCTGATGAGCCAGGACCGCACGGAGTTAAGACGTTTGCCTGAGGTCACACAGGGAGTCAGTGGCAAAGCCAGGATTCCAAACCTTCGCTCTTAATCACTGTACTAGTGTTCTGTAGTATGACAAGTGACAGATTCAGAACATAAAAGAAAGTGAGAAAATACTTTTGAAACCATACTGAAGAGAAGCTGTAGTCTGTATTTAACTTGGTTGTCACTGTGTCGAGGCCTCATTTGACTTTGAGCATTATTGTTTATAGCTCAGATCAAAGATTGGTTTCTTTATGCTACTCAAGACCAAAGGTGTATCAGCCCATTCAGAATCATCAAAATGATCTTTCTGAAGAGTCAGCAGTGAAGGTTGTCAAAGTTCACGACCTAAGTCCAAAGTAGAATATCATTAGTTAGTTGCTGTCAGGTCGATTCCATCTCATGTGATCTTATGTGTGCCTGATAGAATTATTCCTTAGGGCTTTTAAGGTTAGGATGTCTCTGAAGCATATTGCCAGGTTTGTCTTCAGAAGCGCCTGTGGGAGGGTTGGAACTACCGTCCTTTCATTTAGTAGTTGTGCACTTAACTGTTTGGGCCACCCAGGGATCGGTGCAAAAAGAAGAAGCCGTTAGAGAAAGACAGGAGCCAGGATTTGGCACAACCCTTTTCTACTGGGGTCTGGGGACTGGGAGGCAGCTCTTGGTAACAGAGGGAAGATTGTGAAGATGTGGTGGGAGGAGATCCCAGCAGGGGTCAGACTGAAGTATCAGATGGCTTCCTGTTGAAGATCTGTGGCCAAATGTGGCTAAAACCCCTGCTAGTTCCCCAGAGGAAGTTTGGCCTGGTTCAAAATGGAACACTAGGCCCCTTCTAAAAGACCAGAATCCTGAGCAGGGGAATAGTGAGGGCTGAGGAAGGAGAGCTGAGCAGGTGCTTGTTCTGCTTGTTTCAGATCTGGGAGCTTCATGGGTGCTCAGGGCCGGGGATAAAGGCTGCAAATCCTGTAGTGGGGTACGGTGGGATGGGTGGGTGGTTTGTGGTGATGTGTGATGATGGTTTGTGGGGTGTTGGTGTTGGTAGGGTGTGGGGTGCTGTTAATGTGGTGTGATTGTGGTTTAGGGGTGATGTGGTAGGAAGATGGTGTGTGGGGTCGGGGTGGTGTGTGGTGGAATGTGATGGTGTGGTGTGGTGTGCTGTAGTATGTGGGATGGGGTGGGGGTATATGGTACAGTAGTAGTGGGTGGGGTGTGGTAGG
>NW_006408570.1:4911918-4959362 GCF_000296735.1 Chrysochloris asiatica | reverse complement strand
GTAGCCATAAAGACCTTACAGAGAGGTCTCTGCTTCTTTATCTGGTTCAGAGATGAATTTCACTATAATGCAGTGGAACTGAACCTACGTAATATATTTCATCCTTCCATTGTGGTTGTCCCAAGCACAGGCGTGGGGATGTGTCTGCAGGCAGTTGGCAGGCAGGCAGGGCAGCCAGCAGGCTGGCGCAGTGAGGCCCTGGGGGAAGCCAGGCAGGCACACCAAAGACAAAACACTGAATGGACACATATTCCCTCAGCTTGAATTAGTCAAAGGGTCTATTTCTAGTTTTACAACTGAGGGTGTTCTCTGGAAACCCACATTTGGGTAGTGAAAATTGTACTTTCTGGACTGGACTCCTTGTGTGATAAGAAATGACGAAGCATGGAAAGACGACTTTAATATGTCTTTATCAGTAGACAAACTTCCTAAAAAATTTACATACTCATATCTGTATATAAACCCAGAGTAGTATGACATTGTTCTGAATCATGTAGTCTTTGCAAATATCAAGCAGGGTGAATATGTTTAAATCTAATTTAAATGTTTGGGCTTTTGTTTTTCCTAACTTAGAAATTAAAGCTATAAACTTTGTAGTGAGAAATAAGTTAGAGAGCTGTTTAAGTGACTAGGTACACTTTTTCCAGCCTTTCTAATGGCACAGGCTAGTTCTTAGGCTCTTTTTGAAGGAGGTTAGTATTCGAGCTAAACAAGTACACTGTATACACACGTTGTGGTCTTTTTGTCGTGCAGTAGTGAGGAGAGCAAACCTCTAACGCCAGTCTTTGCTTGTGGCTAGTCCATAAAATAATAGTCTTATAAAAGAGTATGGTGTTTATAGTATGAAAGCTTCCTAGCTCAGAAATGAATGCTATACTCTTCCAGCTTGTCAAGGCTTAGAGGGCCCTTGGTGAATGTAGGGTAACTCCTTCAAGAGTCAAGAGAGGAAGGGGGCTCAGGATGTCTAGTAGGTCACTAACTAGACCTGCCTAGGGCAGGTCCTGAGGGAGGGTGTGAGTTGACCTCCTAGGTCAGCATCATGCATATTGACTGTCCTGTAGCTTTCTGAGCAGCTTTCTTTTTCTTCCGGTCTGTCTTTCCAACTTTTACTAAGACAGTAAAGTGAGAGGACAAAAGGGCAGAGTAGAGCTGAAGGCACTGCAGCTGGCTCACAGTTCAGGGTAGCCCCCTGGCTTCCAGACAGTTCTGCTTTGGGGAGTTGTGTAGGCAGTGGACATTTGTTGAAACCCTCAAGACCCTTAGCACTGCTGAAGATGCAGAGATGTAGCAGAGGTGGACTCTGTCCTTTCTGAGCTTAAAGTCGTCGAGTAGGTGACATAATCCATTCAGAAAACATTTATTAAGCGTGTGTGTGTGTGTGTGTGTGTGTGTGTGCGTGCGTGCGAAGCACTGTGAGAACATAGCAATGACTAGACTGCAGCCCTGCTTTCTAAGGAGTCTGCAACAAATGATTAGGTAACAAATACCAAATCATTCTGGTACCATAGTGAACTTCCCAAAGAATGACATACACTCACCACTTCTCTGAAAATGAAGGAATCAACCGTGGGCTGGAGTGGCCTGGGAAGGCTTTAAGGTGGTGGTTGGCTTCATCAAGAACCCGGAACTGTGGCCATTTGTCATATACCTGGAATCTGCTAGGGCTAGGTTCTAACTTAGTTTCATAAGGTCCAAACTAAGGTTTCAGTGAAGTGTTAATCCATTTCTAAAAATGTAGGAAGTCTTGTGTTTCTGGTCAGGTTTGTCACTAAATGCTCCCTTTACTGTGAGTCATATGACTCCATCCTCACAGCCTTTCTCCCTCTCTTGCTCTGTTCCGTGCTGTTCCAGGCTCCATGTCCCAGATGTAGTCAGCTCCAGCTATTCAGCACACTTGTTAGTGTAGCAATGCCCATGATAATACTTTTTCCTTTTCCTTTTTTAAAGTATTTAACTTTCTGAATAGTCATAGATTTGATTTAGTTGAAAACCAAAATGTGTAAGAGACTTTTCAGTGAAAATTCCTTTTTTGTTGTTCATTTCTAACTATTCTTGCCTTCTCCCTGTCCAACCACTGTTACTAGTTTCTGATGCCTCATTTCAGACTTTCTGTATGTATACACAAGAAGCATGAATAGAAAATCTTCTTTTCCCTCCATGTTTATATACACAATTGCATGAAGTACACATTGTTTGCTCTCCTGTTTCCTTCACTTATCAGTATATCTAGATCTTTCTTATCGATACACAGAGCATGTTTACATTCTTTTTTTCTTTTTTTTTTTTTTTAACACTTTTTTGTGTGAATTGAGTAAAGATTTACAGAGTAGATCACTAAACAAGTCATACGCATTGTTTCATCTCAGCAATTGCTATGCCCTCAATTCACATTCTCTTTTCATAGCTGCATAGTACTCCATAGTAGGGATGTACCAGAATTTATTTAACCAGATTCCTTCTGATGAAGTCATTTGGGCTGTTTCAGTCTTTGCTATGACAGATAACCCTGTAACAAATAACCATACGCTGATGTCATTCCCATGTGCAAATACTATATACAACAATGGTAATAGTTATAGTGATTTAAGAGGCATGGGTGTGGAAAGAGATGTAGTAAAAGGATTCTCGCCTATAAGTCACTGGCTAGATGGTAGACACATGTTAATTCAGGTGACAGGGAGGGCAGTATACAAGGGGAAGGGAGGCATAGGAATAATGAAGACAGGTGAAGACACACAGAGGTCTGCAAGGGCTCAAGGGGATAAAGGTGTAAATAGCCATCTGTACACAACCTTGGAGCAACAGTGTTCTGTGCGCAGATACTTGGGCAGAGAGACACAGGCTTAATGGGTAAGGGAGGGAGTGGAACATATATATTTACATATTCCACAAATATATGAGACTTAGAAAGAGGATATTTGTACATGGGTAACCACAGGGAGGAAGCAGGGCAACTGTTGTTGCAGGGAGGGGGATTACAGTCACTGAGATGAAACAAGGTGTGTGATTCGTTGAATGTAAAATTGATGACCTTGTCTGTAAACCTTCACTCAATTCACAGTGAAAAGTTTTAAAACTAGAAAGCAAATAAGTAAAAGGATTCTCACCCTGGTATGTCCTGTTTCCTGGATTTGGAAGATCTGGGCCACATTGTAACCCAGAAGAGACCTGAAGAAAACCTGATAATGTGCCTATAATGGTAGATACTGGTTCTTATATTAGACACCTGTATTAAAAATAGACATAACAAGAAAACCTTGGATTTTAGGTTCTAATTGGCTTATCCCAGAGTTGCCTGGTTTCAAAAGATGTTTATTTGGCAAGAGGTCTTGGGTGACATCTGCCATCACTGGGCTTGAGCAACTTCATAGTCTTTTAGAACTTGTTCTTTCTGGGGTGCCTCCCAGCCCACTGTGGAATTCAACTCTATTGATTTTGTTTTTGTAGACGGGCCCACCTTCGCTTGTGCCTGGAGAAGTTAAAGGGACTGGTACCACTTGGGCCTGAGTCAAATCGACATACTACATTGAGTTTATTAACAAAAGCCAAATTGCACATAAAGGTAAGTACATCCTGGGGCTGTCTTTCTACTTTTACCTATCTAGGAAGGTTTGTCCGTTGTCAGGAAGGACAGCATATGTACACAGGCAAACTCTGGGTTATATGATCCACTCCCAAGTTTGTCTTTAAGTCAAAACTCATAGGTGAGTCAAAACAGGTGTATGTGGTTCTTATTTAGTCTTACTTCAGTGCAAGAAAAGGCTGAGTCTTTTCAGTAATTTAAACGCTGCAGCAAGTGAAGGTGATTGTGATAAAAATTTGATGCAAGTGGAAGTTGGTTCAATTGTTTGACAGTAAGGACACTTTACATAGTACTAAAGGGCACATATGAGTATTGTCTGTGAGTCAGACTTTTGTAACCTGGGGACTTACTGTATTTCTAGGACAGACTTTCCTCTGAGTTCTTCCAAGGTGCCTTTTGGATGAGTCACAAACCCAAACACCAAACCCACTGCCATCGAGTTGATTGAGACCCACACTGATCCTATAGGGAATTTCTGAGATTGTGAGTCTTGGCGGGAGCCGATAGCCTCAGCTTTCACTCGGAGCAGCTGGTGTGTTTGAACCACTGACAGACTAGCCCACAGGCACCTCTAAATCAGCATGTCCAAAAGCCCACTGGTTCTTTCTTACCCTCCTGCATCAGAGTGAACTGGTCCCATCCAACTCTCCATCCAGATGCACAAGCCACATCTCAGGAATCATCTCTGACAGCTCTTGCTCCATCACCTTTCATATCTAAGCCATCTCCAAGACCCAAGTGTTTCATGGACTTGTCTCCTTCCATCTGAACCTCACCACCATCAACTGCAGCACTCCTAAGAGATCACCCTGTGTCCTTCTGGCCCCCGTCTGATAGTTTCTCCATGCTTCCCCAGAACACTCCTTCCCATCTCAAATCAGCACGTCTTCCTGCTTCCAATCCTTTGCCTGGTCCCACCCTCGCCTCCTTGTCATCGTGGACCAGGTCCTTCCCTTACTCTGCCCTCGTTTCAGTTGCTTACATTTGGCATGCTCTCTCTTACCCCAGGGACCTTTGTACGTGCTGTTCCCTCCTGCTTCACTTGGCTAACGGGTTCTCACCATTTAGATCCTGGTGCCAGGAGCAGTTACTCAGGGAAGCCTCCTCTTCCTTCCTTCTCCTAACATTGGGGAGCTCCCTCTTAGCCCTAGTCCCAGTGGAAACCTGAACGTGGTTTGCTGACTATTTGTTGTCTCCAGTGTTAGACTATTGAGTCCACCAGGAAGGAACCTGGGTCTTTGTGCTCAGCTTCTAGCCTCAGCACCTCACAGGGTATCTGATACAGACTTGAACCACAGTATGTAGCTTGAGTAGCAAAGAGTAAGGTGGATTGTATTTGCGTTCCCGAGAGCTTGCAGCCCAAACCCATTTTCAGAATGTTGGCATATTTGTACCTTATTGTTGATGATGTTAAATGCCATGGAGTTGGTTTCAACTTATAGCGACCCTGTATAGGATTTCTGAGGAACATCTGGTGGGTTTGAAATGTCAGTTGGTTTAATTATGTTTAGTAGGCTAAGTATATGACAATTCTAGGGGAAAAGAACCTCTATTTAAAGTAGAACAAATGCAATCTTCCTAATGTTATCTGAAGAACATGGGAAGCCTGAGAGACATTTGTGAAAACAAGTGCTCTATGGAAATGTGCTTTCAAATCTCTTGGGTTGGACACTTTGGAAGCACAACTTCAGAAAAAAACCCAAAAACCTGGGAACTTCCTTTTTTTGGCTAACAGAAGTTCATTGAGATTTGCATTGACACCAAAAAGGGCCGATGTCATTGGCACATTGCACGTGAACAATGTCGTTTTAAATGGAAGTATCTTTCTAAAGCTCCCGTCACGAGAGTTGTCTTGCTCAGTGATTTAGGTGCACAGGGTGTCACTGAAGAGAAGGGTGGCCAGGTCCAGGGTTCCTGCCTCTTTGATATCAACATTGAGGGGTTCCAGATGCCAGAGCATCAGAGTTTACCCCAGAACCCTGTGATGAAACAAGTCCCATTGTGTTTAATGCTGAAGAAGTTAAGCCAGCTGTCACAGGCCAGCAAACTTCCTGTGTCTGAGAGGAGTTTGAGGAGTGATACACCCAGAGGCTCTTGAAGAAACCTGGCAGACATCATTGCTAGACAGGAAGATGCAGGGTTATTGCCCATTTAGGAGTCCACCTGTGAGCATCCACAATGACCCCTTTGACTTGCAGAAACTTGAAGACTGTGACAGGAAAGCCATTCACCAGATAGACCAGCTTCAGCGGGAACAGCGGCACCTGAAGAGGCAGCTGGAGAAGCTGGGCTTTGAGAGGATACGGATGGACAGCATCGGCTCCACAGTCTCCTCGGAGCGCTCGGACTCCGACAGGGGTGAGTCCTCTCCCTGCATCCCAGGCCAGCCTCGCTTACCCTGCCCGCCCTCTTCCATCTCCCATCTGCCAGTGCGTCACACAGGAGGCAGGGCATACAAGGAAATAAGTCATTGCCTTTGATTTAGAAAATGTGAGTAGTGGGATCTCTAAGAACAAGCCCCTCTTTTCTATGTTCAAGATAATAGCATCCAAAGAAGAGTTGACTTGGGGTTGGCTTGAGTTTCAGCTGGAGTTTTCTGGTCAGTTGTAGCTGGGAGCAACCTAAGAATGCCTTCACCAATTTCTCTCTCTCTCTCTCTCTCTCTCTCTCTTGCCCTCCCCACAGAAGAAATTGATGTTGACGTTGAAAGCACAGACTATCTCACTGGGGATCTGGACTGGAGCAGCAGCAGCGTGAGTGATTCTGATGAGCGGGGCAGCATGCAGAGCTTGGGCAGCGACGAGGGCTATGCCAGCTCCAGCATCAAGAGAATAAAACTCCAGGACAATCACAAGACGTGTCTCGGTCTCTAAGAGACGCTGGTTGCTTTGGCGGCCTCCCTGATGGTTCTCCCTGTCGGATCTTATTAGGTAGTGTACTGGACCTTCTTCCTACAATCCCCTTGCACGTAAATTTCCGTGTACCACCTTTACCACAATCAGCTTTGTCGAAATTCTGAAGGAAGTGCTTAGGATTGTGGGTTTCTGAATGCATCCACTAGCTTCACCTTCTCTACATAAAAATTTGTCTCTGAGAGACTGTACATTCCAATCAGTTTGAAGCATCAAAGAGTTCTTAGACTGAATAACCAACGTTCACATCTCAGCCATTGCCCCTCTTCTTTCCTGCCCTTACATAGTCCACCAGACCTTTCGTAAAGTTTTCTGGCTTACTGTGTTAACTGGCCTAGCAGAAATGTCCGAGTGTGTCTTGTGTTTAGGAAACTTGAAGGAAACAAACAAAGTTGAGATCCTGATCTCTGAACTCCAAAGTCAGCTTTGAAAGCAGCATTTAAGAGCACTTAACCATGACCCTCACCCTAGTGAGGAAGTCAGTAATACCTCCAGAAAACAGACCCTTCTCACCTGCCCCAGGCTCTGTCCCCAGACCTGTGTGTGGAGGGAAACAGTATTTCTCACTTTCAATGGACATCTTGGTAGCATGTCTTTAGGATTGCACAGCTTGTACAAGTTCCAATGCTGTTTGTTCTAACGAACAAAACGGTACAATCTATCTTTGTGCATTGTTCTTGGGACCTTACTCTCCCAAGATACATTTTCCCCTTAAAGTTTGTTGATGCTACTTGTCTCTGGAACATTTTTTTTTTTTTCCTACCTCAGAGATAAATGAGATCTCCATTTCCCACTTAAAGTGATTATGCCTTTTTTTTTTTTCCCCCACCCAAATAAGTGACACTTGGTCCAATTCTAATCTGTTTTCCTATTGAACTTTCAGCAATAACTGAGCTTTGGCACTAGCTGAGCTAGTGTTTGTTATCAGTAAAAGGAAAAGCCCACGTTTCTACTCTCTATGTTGCAAGTGAACAGGAGGGGACGGTACTGTGTTGCCAGAATTCCTCTCCTCATTGATTATTTTTAGACATACCCAGAAACTTCTCTTGGGAGACTTTTGGGTTGGTAGTTTAAAAAGCTGATTTTTTTTTTTTTTTTTTTTGGTTATGATTTCTCCCTTGAGTGGTCTCCCACTTTGTAGCATTTTTATTTAAGCTAAAACAGAGCACATGTATATGTACATAAGACACATGAAATCTATAAATACTATTTATTCATTTTATATAAACTAATGTAATGGAAAATAAATTCTTATGCCTTTGTGCTTTTATAGATGTTCTAGAAACTTTGTACGTAGGTATCTACAAAACTGATTCATTCCCCACTTAATATTTTTTGCATTCATACCTTTGAGGTCTGGATATTTTCAGCCTCTGGCCAATCTCTCTCATTGAATTTGGACCATTTGTAAAAATATGTGATGCTGAAACCGAGTGTGTGTCACAGAGTGGTTAGAACATTCCTAACATCCACAGTCTCACTGCAATCTAAGGGCTCGACAGCTGATTCAGTAGTGGGCAGCCTCAGCAGGCTCCCCTGCTGGCCCTCGCTCTCACACACCCCAGCCTCATCCAGCGCTCCCCAATCTTCCACACATTTAAGGCAGGAGCTCAAACGCACTCTAGGCCCAAGCTCGGTCTATAAATGAAGAGCAATCTCAAACAAAACCAGATTACTTTTTGTTTTTATAAAAATTCTTAAAGATGTTTTAAATTGGAAGTTGTGGATTCCTAAATGATTCCAAAATCATTTAGGATTCTTCTGGGTTTAATTTTGTTTTATTGTTTTTCTTTCATTTCAGCTTTTTGCTGGGGGTGGGAAGGGGGGTGGGGGAGGGGCAGGTGACAAAAAAAAAAAAAAAGATTTTTTTTTAAATTGCTGGAATCTTTTCCAATACCAGCTGAAGATTTGCACTGAAATACATGTATGCCTTTTGCATTTTTAAAGCCTGCTTCCTGAATTTAAGCAGCGTGATAGTGTTCAAAGAGCCAGCTCAGCCTGTAACATGTTTGAAAAAGGTATATCTGCACTTTGAGGTCCCTTTCAAATGCCATTCGCTGGACCTCTAAAGCGTTTTTGTTTAACTGCTACATTCAAGCGCCTCACAAGTCCATGAGGAAGGGTGCTGTTGTATGGCATCAAGAACTCAAGACTTTGGGAAAAGCTTGTGGGCTTGCTTTGGGGGAGGGAAGGGAACAAAAATTGTGGCCCTGTTTGTTTCATTTAAAAATACGGCATCTGCGAGATGCCACTATTTTCTGTGTTTTAATTGTTGTGCCTTTGAGTTAAACTGCATTTTTGTCTTTTGGTTGAAATATGAAATGTACTGTCCCAATATAAAACAGTAATTATTTGACCTTTGCACTGTTTGTCTGGTCCTTTTCAATTTGATTGCCTATACATGTGGAATTTAAGAGATCTCTATATTTTTAATGCACTTGTGATAAACTGACACCAGGGTTAGACAATTACCTTCAAAGCTCGAGGTAGCCCACATCAGCACGTGAGACCGGCTTCTCTCTAAAACTGTAAACTTCAGGACCAGCAAACTCAGCCCCAGGCAGCTAATCCCCTTCCCCAAGAGGCTGATCAGCAGCCCTGATTTGCCAATCTGTCCTCTCTCATTCACTGATTCACCAGCGTGACTGTTAAAAGCTATAGAGTTTTGTTGGTTGTTCTTGTTTTTAAGCAAACTGAATAAACCTTTCTATGAGGGTTGTTGGGGGGAGGGGACGGGCACAGATATAAACCCCAGCCTTTAAGACTTTGACAATTGTACGTAAATGTAGATGTGTATAAATACAGGCACATTCATATTTTTATGTGAAAGTTGATTTTAAAATAACTAAAAAGAACTCTGAACCTGCACTCCTGTGGGTACCATTGCAATGCAAATGGGAAAAGAGAGTCTGTAAGTCTAATTTCCTGCCATGAAAAGATGTATAGGTGTATGCTCATTTCACATCCCAGACAATGGAGCCTTCCCTCGGGTGTTGGCTTTGAGTGGTGGACTAGCACCCAGGTGTTGGTGTTCTTTTGCTGAGCAGAGATCTTGATTCTTCAAGGTGCTGATAGCTACTGTTGGCTCCTTTCTCTAGTCACAGATCTAATGCTAATTTAGTCATTCAAAGAGCATGACATTTTTGAGTAGGACTCAGATTCTCTCTGCTATCATCCAAAACCAAAACCCTCTCAGTGTCAATTCAGAACTAAGCATTAAGTAGGCCTTGGTCTTGCAATTGAACACATGAGTGGTGATATTTTTTAAAGGTGGGCATTTTCTTTTCACCTCCACTTTTTTCAAATGAGACAAAGGATCTTAACCTGGGTTTTCTATGGGCCTCTTTTCCCTATCCCTGAAGTGGCCAAGAGCTAATCCTAGGTTATATAAACTAGGTTGAATTGTGATGATGCTCAAAATAACCCATCTAGCAATATCTTGGGGCTTGATAATGGATTTTGTGGGCTTTTTTAAAAAATTTTTTATTCTTGCCTCTCCTATATATACATTATTTTGGTTTTTATACTATACTATATTGGCAAGAATTCTACTTGTATTGTGCTTTCTAATATATTTATTCCCCTGAATCTGAGTCTTGTCTTTTTATTTTTACTTCCCCAAGTTTCTGTGTCTTCCCTCTTTACCCTCCCTGTGTGTTGAACATCAGGCCATAAAAGGCTAAAAGGCAATTTCCTGCATGTCAGTCTATTCTTTTTCTACATCTAACCCTGATGCAGCATGTTTAGGTAGCTGGCTACTCCTGATTTAAAAATCCTTCCTGGAAGAAGACCCAAAGACCATTTTAGATGAGGTAATTTTTTTTTTCCTTTTCATTCTACGTGATCAGATCTCTGTAGACTGTAGGATATTTTGTTTTCAAAAGATACCAGGGAAGGTACGATACGTGACTTATCATGGTTTTTTCATTATCAGTATTTATTACATGGATGATTTTCTTAATACTATATTCTTCTGAAAGAAAAAAAGAGCTGACCAGCACTGCTCGATTCAGCTATTGCATGGCTGGAGAAATCTAGTGTCTTTGTCTTCTGAAAATCATAAAATGAGAATTAATAAGGCATACCCAATTCTAAGATTTAACTATACTTTAGAATTTTGATTTTTTATTTTGCTGGGGGCTGGGGGGAATTCTTCCTCTTAGCTTTTTCCTGAGAACCAAACTTGCCTTTTACCCCTTGTCTCTGGAATTGGTGCTCTTTGAACATTGCTGTTAACCGTGGATTTGGGGGCATTTGGTGGATTTGGTGAGGGTGGGCATCCTCCTAAATGGTAAACACAGCCGAAAACGGGAGCAGCAGACGAGAGTATGAAATTCTGTTTCCAGCTGTTTCTTTATGTAAATAGTATGCCATTGTAAATCCTGTGTCAAAACCATAGAGAATGGTGCTTTTACTACAGTTAGCACATGCATTTTTAGAAATTACATGTTTTAGAGAATCTTTGCTGTGTATATGTAAACTTCTGTATTGTTCAACTGTTAACAAATAATAAATTATTTCATTATTAAAGAAAGTGTGTCTTCCTGAGGTT
This sequence comes from Chrysochloris asiatica, assembly GCF_000296735.1. Taxonomy (NCBI): domain Eukaryota; kingdom Metazoa; phylum Chordata; class Mammalia; order Afrosoricida; family Chrysochloridae; genus Chrysochloris; species Chrysochloris asiatica. Next base: position 4,948,315 of record NW_006408570.1, on the reverse strand, counting down.
TTGTACCCCCTTGTTGAACCTTTCTTGCATTTCATACCGAAATCCACTGCATTTCTCTTTTAATTTCATGGGCAAGTCACTGGCCAAATGTTTTCAGCCCTTGAGCCTGTGAGAAGAATTTCAACTGTGGGGCTTCAGCTGATCACATTTGTTGGTCAGCATTAGTAACAGTATCAGCGTCACCACGCAGACCCAGTTCACCTACTCATTCGCAGCTCTCTGGGACTGGCTCCCTCTTCATCTCAGACACCTCCCAGGAGACAAACACAAGAGGGGCCTCCAGAGGCCAATGGACTTGCCCATCCGCTAATCTGATGGGAAAGATGAAACAGTTCCATGCAGTATAGTACATTGTGGAATACAGCCATCTGGAGAAGTGTTTTGAGAAATGATAGAGGTGGCGATTTGTGTGCTGCGCCATGGAGAAAGAGTAGAAGTTTACCGGGGAAGGAACATTGAGAGGAAACGAGAACAAGTGAAACAGACAGGTTTTCTGGAAAGTGAACCGCCGTGAGGCTGGGCGTGGCCCCAGGGCTGGGAACCTACCGTGCAGTGCGTGATGTACGTGTGGGGGCAGGAGGTCCCATGATGTAAGACCTCAGTATTGCAAAATTCACTGAGAGGAGAAAAGGAACTGGATTTAGGATTTGGTTCTTTGACTCCTTAGTTCCTTTGGGTAATTTACATCTATATGTTCATGGGTTGAGTACCTGCTCTGAGCCTGCCTCCGTTTCAGACCTGAAGACAAGTCAATAAACAAAACGCACATACAGACCTGCCCTCGTGTAGCTGCCAGTCTAGAGGGACTCGTACTGTGGAGCTCCATTCCTCAGCTTGTCCGGTTTGTTGAGCACGATGGCCATCTTATTGTACCTGTGTTCTTGCTCCCCCAGAAGAGCACTCATCTAGAATCACAGGAAGGAAAAAGATGTGGTTCTCCTTAACCAGTGACTTTTTAGCTAAAAACATTGTGACATTTAAAAACATTGTAATGCTTCCCTAAGCGTTGACTCTGGACTGCATGTCAAAAGGTTAGCAGTTCAAACCCACCAGCTGCTCCCTGGAAACCCTATACAGGATCAATGTCAGTAGGAACTTAGTAACAAGAGCTGACTATGAAGACATTTGGCCTGTGTTGTTGTTGTTAAGTGCCGTGGAGTCAGTTCTGACCCATAGCAACCTTGTATAGGGTTTTGGAGGAGCACCTGATGAGCTTGAACCACCGATCTTGCGGTTCAAACTGACTTTGCAGTCCAGTGCAGTAACACACTGTCTGCAGATTTTAGGAAAAAGGGTCTTTCTGAAGGTTCTACTTTGGAAAAGTGGCCTAGCTCTTCTCTTTCACATCCTCCAAAATTTGGGAGTATTGTCAGTTCTCTAATGCTGTAACACAAATACCACAAGTGGATAGCTTCAACAACCAAAAAATTTTTTTTCTCACTGTTTAGGGAGCTAGAAGCCCAAATTCTAGGGGAAGGCTTTCTCTTTGTTGATTGTGGGGAGAGCTCCTTTGGGGAGAGCTCCTTGACTCCTTTCAGCATCTGTAGGCCAAGTATTCTATAAGATCTCCATGCGTCTTGGCAACGGTCTTCCCCTGGATCTAGGAACTGCACAGTGTAGGAACCCTATGACCAAATGATGTACTCCACTCCCGGCTCTTCTACTTTGATGGTAGTGTCTCTCTGAGCTCTGCTCACTTTTCTCTCCTTTTGTATCTCAAAAGGGATCGACTCAAGATACAACCTAATCTGGCTGCATTAACATCATAGAAGTTTACAGCACATAGGCTAACTACATCAGATCAGATCTGATCACTCATGGGGGTGATCGCATCATATTAGACTTCATCAGAGATGATAACTGCATCTTAACTGCTAAAACACTGAATATCCTGGCCCAGCCAAGTTGACACGAAACCTTAACTATCACAGGCAGCTTGCCAATTCTATCTAGAATGTGTGAGTCAGATTCATCTCTGTGGACAGCCTCCAAGTTGAACTCAGCAAATAGTGAATTCTTAGCAACCTTAATGAAAGCTGGGTTCTACCAAAGCAAGGACCCCTTGTTTACTGTGGCTGAGGAGAGGAAGTTTTGAACCACAGATAATTACAAAGACAGTTCTCTCATAAAGATAGCCTCCCCCACAAGATGACAAATCTAATTTCCAAGTTTCCTGACATTGTCACAGCAACCTGATGTAAAATGTCCTTAGTTATACTCTTTGGGTCCATGAGATGGCTGTCATATTAACAGTTAGCTAACTGGCCGTGGTGCTGTAGGATCAGCACTGGATTGCTAAGTGCAAGGTCTGTGGTTCAAACCTACCAACGACTCCTCAGAAACCCTATACAGGATCGCTATGTGTCGGAACCGACTCGAAGTTACTTAACAAAATTTATGGTGGAGCTCTGTGGCTATGTAGGATAAGCACTGGACTGCAAAACACAAGGTTGGTGGTTCGAGCTCACCAATCGCTCCACTGGAGAAAGATGAGACTGTCTACTCCCAAAAAGATTGACAGCCTTGAGACCCTTAAACAGGGTCACTTTGAGACAGAACCGACTTGATGGCACACAACAGCAATGTTTACTGAGTGCTTACTGAGCCCTCAGTGCTTTGCTTTAGTGCGTAAGTGAACCCTTACATCAAACCTGGTGTGTATGTGTGTGTGTGTGTGTGTGTGTGTGTGTGTGCTATCATTATCCCCACTTTACAGATGAGGAAACTGAGGGAGAGAAAGGTGAGGCATTTTGCCCAGGTCCAGAGAACCTTAAGAATCTCAGCTGTGTAACTTCAGGCCCCATGCTCCCTTACTTGATTTTTGCAAGAGCTGTTTCCAATTGTAATTAATTTTCCATGCTTGGCATTTTGAAAAAGCCTTTGAATGCTGTTTCCTCAGGAGGAGTTCAGGTTGCAGTTAAAGGAGCAGGAAATTGAGACTCCAAAAGACACCTCTTTAAGTCAATGCCCTCAACTCAATCTTGACTTCTGTATGTGCGTATTATGAATAACAGCCTCCCCTTCCTGACCTTCCTGGGGGTTTTATGGCAGTAAACAGCAAGCTCCTAGAGAAAAACATCCCCTACAAACTGATGAGACCTTCTTTTATGTTATTTTAAAAAATGTTTTGTTGTTGTTGTAGTTCTTAGGTGCTGTCAAATCAGTTTCAACTCATAGCTACCCTATCCACAACAGAATGAAACACTGTTCCCAGTCCATGCACCATCCTCAGAAGAGTCTATGTTTGAGCCCATTGCTGCTGTCACTGAGTCAGTCTGTCTTGTTCGGGTGAGAGGGGAGCTTCCTCTTTTTTTAATGACCCTCCACTTTACCAAGCATTATTTCCTCCAGGGACTGGTCCCTCCTGACCACATGTTCAAAGTACAAGAGACGAAGTTTTTACCTCCTGGATTCTAAAGAACACTCTGGCTGTGCTTCTTGCAAGACAGCTTGGCTTTGCTTGTTCTTCTGGAAATGGGGACCCCAGGAAGGAGGGGGGAAGAGTGCTGTTACACTGAGAGAACCACAACCAATGCCATGAAATAAAATGTGTATAAATTGTCAAATGGCAAACACATATATATGCTCTTTCCTGGCCCTTCTTGCCTTCTGAGCTTTCTTTTTTGGAGAAATGTTGCCCTTCTTTTCTCCTTTGGTTAGTTGTATTGAGGGGTACATTCCTCCCTGGTGTAATTGTTCACTTTATAGGTGTAATGTTTGGCTGAAAGTGGATCCCAGGGGTGGGTTTTGTTCCAGGCTTGAAGAATAACTAAGGGTCACAGCCTCCGGGGCTCCACCAGTCTCGAGTCTGGTGATGAAGACGTTCTTCTGCACCATGTCTGTTTAGTTGTGACATCACTGTTTATTCAGAGAATATTTACTAAACAAAACTTCCACTAGATTCTGGAGTCCCCATTATCCATGGCCACTTTGATCTTACTCTTAGCTGTCACTGAGACCTGGATAAGGAACGACCTACCAAACTCTGCATACAGAATCTAGGACAGAAGCTCCTTGTTTCCACTTCAGTCTCATCAATAAGGGGCTTTTGACTTCAATGGCTGAAGGTCCCATGGGCTCCACAGGAAATATTGTTGAAGACTCAGCTTAGATTGGGTGGCAGTCAGCTCTTTACCTATCTGTCCATGTGGAACCCTGGAGCCATTGTATTTTGGGGGCATACAGAACAGATGGAGTGGGGCTGCTGACGGCTGACTAGAGGAAAAGGAAGATGTTGGGTGATACTGAGTAGCTCCCCTTGAAGGCTGACAGGAAGGCAGGCTGCCTGGCTGGAGCCCCCAGAAGCCTCCTAATGTGACTGAGAGAGGCGTCCCTGGGCCATCCAATCCACAGGGGTGGTTAAGCCAGGAGCCAGTGCCGAATCCTGGAAGTGTATGTATGCACACAAGGCCGGGTCCACAGAGCTGGTAGATGGGGATGTTAGGACTAGGGAGGCTTACTGAGGCTGGGAGGGAGAGAGGAGTTTTTTATAGGATACTCTTGGCCCCTCCTGGGGGCAATGGGAGCAATGATAGGCAAAGAAGCGAGCTCTGGGTCAGGAATACACCTGTCTTCAAGGAAGTCCATGGGCATTGAGAGAAGACACCTGAGAGGGCCTAGGGGCAGGAGAAAGCAGGAAACACCAGGTCACCATTTCTGCTGGCCACCCAGATGGCCAGCTGGTAACATATGAAGACAGTCCCCAGCCCTTCACAGGGGTCAATGGACATAGAGATCCAATATCAGCTGGCAATGTCATTTACGTAAAAACAGAACATGAGACAAACTCTTGCCTTCCCTTGCTGCTTTTCCCATCCTCCAGAAAGTAGGAGATGCTGTTATTACGAAGCATGGGTGCTGATCCTGACCCACAAAGATGAGTGGGCTGGCCAAGTGGAAGTAAAAGAAACCTCAGAGGCAGTGCCATGTCCCTTAGACACCCAGTAGCTGATCCTGGGTGGTAACGAAGAACCCAGACTCTGGCCAGATAGACCCATGTCAATTCCAACCCCACCCTTCACTCCGTGTATGACCTGGGGCAAGGGTTATGAGCTCTCTTTTCCTGGTCCGTGATGTGAGGGTAATAATAACTTGTCAGGTTTGTTGGAGGTAGGAAGGATTACAGCAGCTAAAGTATGGAAAGAACTTCGTCTCACTACTCAATACCTATTAGCAATTGTGAGTATTTTACTAGCCATAGAAAGAAAGTTTGAACCCAGGCATATAACTCAGATTTTCAGAAGGCAAAGGTCCAACACTCAGGAAAGAAAGACGCTTGTGAGGGAAAATTACCCTAGAGGGTAGAGAAATGTTCTAACATGTCATCCTGATTATGCTATTTAGACAACAAATAGTGGGCAGGAAGTGGTTAACAGAAAGGGGGAGCAAAGGAGACAGTGACTCAAGGACAGAATGTGGTGTGGACAGTGGGGGGGAGAGGAGTTTTTCAGGTGGCATCTTGCCTGGGTGCTATTCAGAAAGTCCAAGCAAATCCTTAAAGCCTTTCAGCCTTGAAGGAAGTTCAGAAATTCCCCTCAAAGAGAAAGCAGGCAGCACAGAGAAAAAGACTCTTGCATGGGTCTCCCCCACCTTGCAAGGATCCTATCAGAAGACTGCAAAATGCCTTAAGTTCCAACATTTGCATGGGTCCTTCCAACAACAAATTCAGAACAGTAGCTGGAGCTCTAGCCAGACCACAGGTACAGACGCCATATTTCAAGTGGCTATGCCAACTCTCCACATTTTTTTTCTCTCAAAGCTATGGCCAAAGAAGCTGCCAGTCAAGTGCCGAGCAGCACAGGACATGGAATAAGAGATCAAGACAGGGCCTGGGAGGAGGCACTGTTTTCTTTAGTGTCACTCTAGGATTCTTTAGTGTCAAGCACACAATTCTTTCACAACTCAGTGCAGGAAGCCCATCCTTTCTCCTCAAGAACTAGGAACCGTTTACCTCATGGAGACAGTGAATCATTCAAATGGATCATCTTTTTCCTCTTGCTTTGGCTGCCAGGAAGCTCTGAGCCAAATTCACAGCTCACCTTTACTAATTGTGTGAGACCCTATGATTGGCATATTTATGTCCTAACTTCTTTTCTCTGATCTTGCTTTTTCCTTAAAATGTTTCCTATTTCAGTATCCATGAAGTTGGGAGTCATTGCAGACCCACCTTTGCAGAGAACAAGAGGGCACTGCCATATAGAAACATGGCCTGTGTATAACCATAAAAATGAAAATGCTCTGGTCATTCCTTTTGCAAGCGAAGGAAGTGAAGTCAACTAAGAAAGAGGAGATTACGAGGGACTGGGAGTATGTAGGAGGAAGGTGACTGTGGTTTGTGTGTGTTTTTATAGTTGTGGAAACAAACTTGCCAAACACTAGAAGGGTGTCACCTGCCACGGGGCAGAAAGTAATCCCTTCTCTGAGGAACTGGGTCTCTTCTGGGGGTTTCCACCAAGGTGAGAGCCATCAGCAGAGTTGACCTGGGTCTGAATCACCTGTGAGAAGCAATAAGAAAAGCACCCTTTCTCCCCAACTTAAGAAAGTCCATTGTATTGCAAATACATGAGAATATTTTTTTATAGGAATAGCCTTGAATCTGCTTTGTTACTAAAAAAAAAAAAAAACTAGACCACTTGAAAATTTCAGTGTTTTATTAACACGTTCTTGGTGGCCCACCTCACAGTTGACTGACATGCCAGTCAGCATGTTAAGTGCCACTGAGTCGGTTCTGACTCATAGTGACCCTGTATAGGGTTTCCCAGGAGCAGCTGGTGAGTCTGAAGCTCTGGCATACAGAGGTTAAATTTGTGGATACAAACCGATCTGCAGGAAGGCATCCAGTGACAGGAATGAGGCATGGTCCTCCGCCCCATCTCATTCAACATTAACACAATAATTTGGAGTTGGCCGTGGACTCCTGGTGTGGCGTTGTAGGATCAGAAGTGGACTGTGAACCACAAGATCGGTTATTCAAACCCACCAGCTACTCCATGGAAACCCTATACAGCGTTGGAACTGGCTTGATGACACTTAACAACAACAGCATGGATGGCATAGAGGCACTGCTGGTTCCGTGGTAGAGTTTCCCTTCCATGAGAGAATTGGGATTCCTGGTTGATGAACCTCATGTCACTGGAGGCTTGCTATGTTTGCTGCTCTGATGTGTTGTATGTGTGTTGCTGTGATGTTGGTGTGGCGTGTAGGATCAACACTGGACTGCTAACCTCAAGGTTCGCAGTTCAAGCCCACCAGCCACTCTCTGAAATCCTATACAGGGTCACTAGGAGTTGGTACCGTCTCGACAGCACTAAATGACAACATCAATGATACTAAACAGCTTTCATCAGAGCTTTTGGACTAAGATGGGCCAGGAATAAAGGTCTAGAGCTCTCCTTCCAAAATGCAGCCATTGAAAACCCTCTGGTCCACAATGGTCCCATCAATCCTATTGCCATGAGTCAGGGGCCAACTTGACATGGTGCTGTGGGTTAATGCACTGGACAGCAAAGTCAGTTTAAATCACAAAGTCAGGGGTTCAAGTTTACCATCTATTCCTTGGAAACCCTATGCAGGGTCACTACGGGTCAGAACCAACTTGATGGCACACAACAATAATATGGGTGACACATTCTCTAAACCTTGGGTTGACTTCGAAGAAGCAAGTTAACACCCAGATTGCCTGGTAGAATCAAAAAATTCTTGACCAGCTGAAGTGACAAAGCATCTTAAACATTTTCAGAGACTTCAAATATACCAGTAATGGAGGGGAAATGTTATTTACTGGTTGGTTAAAAAAACAAACAAAAACAAAAGCAGACTGTCTCCAGAATGTAGGTACCTCGCAGCATGAAGACCACTTGATCATATTAATGGGGGCCTGTGGCATCCAATAGAGAGGAGGGGGAGCTGGGCACGGCAGGGCTATATAACAACCTCAAACTGGGCTCTCTGCTTCCATCCCTCCTCTGCTCCTCCCCATCTCTCCCCACTGCCCCTGGAAATCCTTTTAAAACAGACATCATTTCCCAGCCCCCTAATGTCCTGTGGGATTCCATTGTACTCAGCAGTATACCCAAGTCTGTGCAGTGCAGGCTTCACCTTCCCCTCTGCTTCAGCCAACCTGGCCTGAGGGCTGTTCCTTGACCCCAAGTGTATCCCAACTCAGGACCTCTGTATGTCCTCTGATTGGAATATGTCCTCCTAACATGTTCATAACTTGTTCCCTCACTTCATCCAGGTCTCTGCCCAAACGTCACCTTATCAAAGAGGACTTCCTGACTCCTTATAAATCAAAAAGCATTGCTGCCAGTCTATATATGTATTATTCCAAAGAAAATGTGTTGGAACATGTCTCTGTGTGATCAGTGGATGACTGAAGACAAGCTCTATCAATAGTACACTTGTCTTGGTCTCCTTAGGGTGCCTTAAAAAATAAAAGTCCTAGAAAAAAATGTAGCTTCTTACAGAATCTGCTGGGCCGGTTAAATTCAAGACAGAGAGGTCACCTCAGAAGGTTATGGCAACTGTTTTTTATTTTTATTCCAAAGGGGTAATCTTGATAGATTTTCTCAAATGACACAAGACAATCACAGGGGCTTATTAGGAAGAAAGCTTAAGGAAATTGAAAACTGCATTGGTGAGAAAAAGGTCAAAAAAAATTGCGCTGAGAAGATTTTCCCATCATGACAAGATACCTGCTCATTATTCAAGGGTAGCAAGGGCTGTCCTCGGAGAATTTCATTGGGAATCCATACTCCATCCATCTTACAGCTGTGATCTTGCCCCTTCAGATTTCCTTTTGTTCTTCAAGCTCAAAGAATGTTTCAAAGGAACATGATTTGAGTCACTTGAGGATGCCCAAACTGCTATTGATTGCAGAGTGCAGAATTCTTTGGGGGAATGGTTACAGATATGAAAACACTGCCTTAAATGGAGGATATGTTGAGAAACAATTGTTCCATATTTGGATGTTTTTGTCTAATAAAGGTTTCTATGATTTTGTAGCAATAATATTTTACCCTCGTAAAATCACATATTCCCATCATTTTCTATCCACTACCCACCTTATTCTGATTCATTTAATGTATTCTTATCCTTACACAGCATATTACATTATTAAAAAAAAGTTTTTATTGTGAATTGAGTGATAGTTTACATGGGAGAGCATTGGTTTTACACTCATTCTATCGTATTTAATTTCATTGCAATGATTACAATCCTCTCCATGCATCATCACTCAACAGTATTTGCTTCTATTCACTCTGGTATTTTTGGATGTACACAAAACCACTTCAGGAATATATAATAATGTAAACAACTAAGGGGCACAGTTTGCAAGTCTGCCTCCTGGCTGCCAGCACTCAGCCCTTCTCTTTTCATGAGTCTAGAGTCCTCCTCAGCCGCTCCCTCTCTCCATGTCATCATCTCTGCCTCCATCTCTGGTGTTGCTGCTTCTCTGGATAGGGTCCCACATTCCACTCATGCTCTTCTGCCTTGGTCCTAGGGGCCTCTGTTCTTGGAATGTTAGATTAACTACTCCCCCCTTTTTGTTACAAACCTTCTACCTTTACAGTTGTGACAGTCACAATTAGTCATGATAACAATTATTCACTATTGAATCTTAAGAATCTTATCCCCATCTTCTTTCACTAGATCCATCTAGACAAGTTAAAAACTATTCAGTGGGGATTCTACCTTCCCCTGCATTCTCTGAACCTAAACATCCTCTTAAAAACTTGTAAGCCAGTCACTTCGTGCCTTTATTGCTCCTCCCCTGCCCACCGATTTTAGGTAGCTAATGTCTAAGTTGCCTGTCCCTACCAACGTTTAGCATATTACTTTTTTATCTGTTGCTTTTAAAATGTGAGAGCAGAGACTGGATTCTCTGTGATGGCTGGGTTCATCACTAGAATCAATAGAGCAAAGAAGGCACTCAGCAGTACTCAGTGTAAGGGCCAAAAGGAAGGCAGGACCCTTTGTAAGAGACAGAGAGCAGGGGCAGAACAATAGCCTTCAATGCCTTCGGGCCCCAAAGGCAGATGGTGAAGCACAGGGGGCAAGGTTTTATTAAAACTTTATAAACAAAAGTTGCAGAAAAGGCCTGGGCTATAGAATACCCAAATGATTTGGTCAAAAATAAAAGAATTTTGATAGAAAACCATTTGGTGAGAACAAGTTGTAGAGAAAACAGTTGAGCCCAAATGACAGTTAGGTCTGAACATATGTTCACTGGGCATTATTTTTCAAAAATTGGAATTCTGATGTAACTCAGAGGTAGATTGCATTCTTTTGTGCATTTTGAGATGTTTCGCTTAACTCTCAAAATATTGCTTTTTGCCCTATATTTTTTACTTCTAGTTAAGGTTTAGAGTCCTGGTGTGGCACTGTGGGTTAATGTGCCAGGCTGCAAAGCCATTTGAACTGCAAGATCGGTGGTTCAAGCTCACCAGACACTTCTTAGAAACCCTATACAGGGTCACTATGGGTTGGGATTGACTCGATGGCACTTAGCAACAAGTTAAGGTTTAGTCAATTATTTTACTTTTGTTCATTTTTTTTTAACAAGTTTATTAGGAAGTATCATGAACATACACAAAAGTGTGCTAAATGTGCTTAGTGACCTCACCACTGTCCACTCAGGAAGCAGAGAGGCCTGCTGACTCCACTACCCATCAAGACACACTCACTCTGCTGCTTTGATAATCACATCGTCTCTTTTCTTTATGATTTTGCCTCCTGAGTAGGCACATCTAGGCACTGTGGTTTAGTGCTACCCACTGCTTTTAGGACATTACATACATAGAATCCTACAGTATATGTATGGTGTCTGGCTTCTTTCCCACAACATTATGCTCTTGAGATCAGTATATACTGTACAACGTTCCAGTTCATTCCTTTTTATTACTGAATTGTAAGGCTAGAAAAAAGAGAAAGACAGAGAATACAGGGGGAACTGTTCATATGACTGTCTACAAAGAAAAGTCTGGGAAAATGTCAGTGGTTGATCGAGGGAGGATAGGGTTCTTTATGAAGGTTCTTTGTACATAGACATATATGTTTACGAATATATACATGTAGTTGTGTTGTTGAGTCACTTCTAACTCATAGTAACCCTGTATAGGGTTTCCAAGGAGCAATGGTAGATTTCTGAGGCTGTAAATCTTTAAAGGAGCAGAAAGCCTCATCTTTCTCCCGCAGAACCACTGGTAGTTTCGAACTGTTAGTCTTGAGGTTAGCAGCCTGACCCACAACCACTACGCCACCAGAGCTCCTTGATAGATATCTATAGATAGAGCTGTGGAATCCTGTTGTGGTGCTACAGGTTAATGTGCTGGACTGAAAGGTTGCTTTGAACCTCAAGGCCAGCAGTTCAAGCTCACCAACCACTCCTATACAGGGTCAGGGTTGCTATGAGTCAGAACCAATTTTACGGCACACCACCATCACCATACATATAGTATGGCACTGTAGGATCAGCACTGGGCTGCTAACCACAGGTTGGAAGTCCAAACCTAGCAGCCACTCCTTGGAAACCCTATAGAGGGTCACTATGAGTCGGAACGGACTAGATGACACTTAACAACAACAACAAATATATATCATAACAAACTGGATTGTATATATATGTGAGTGTGTGTTATGATCCACAGCCTTTTTATTGTCAGTAAAGCACAAGTAAACATTTTCTGGTATTCTCTGCTTTCAGCCAAGAGCCATCTGACATCAGCAATGATATCCCTGCTTCCGCGTCCTCTTTGGAATCTGGCTTGAATTTCTGGCAGTTTCCTGTCTATGTGCTGCTGCAATTGTTTTGAATTATCTTCAGCAAAATTTTACTTGCATGTGATATAAATGATATTGTTCAATGATTTCCACATTCTGTTGGGTTACCTTTCTTTGGAATGGATCTTTTCTAGTAAGTTGGCCAGGTAGCTGTTTTCCAAATTTCTTGTCATAGATGTGTGAGTGCCTCCAGTGCTGCATTCATTGTTTGATTGACCCAATTTTCTGATCTTCTTAGAATGAGTACTCAATGCCTTTGCAGTTAAACACTAAAAATAATTTAAACAATGAGAGAATTAACACAGTAATAATAAGTGACAACCAAAAAGAAGGATCTTCAATTTGGGAAGGTTTCAAGTTTGTGCATGTATGTGTTTTCTCCTAGTTTATTTTCATCCAATTACATCCTCTCTTCTTGTTTGAAGATTTCTGGGACTTTTTTTTTTGTTTTTGCAAATTGGTTTTAAAAAATGAATGTTTACAACCACAATGTCCATGTTTGTGAATTTTGCAAATACCTCTCACACTATTAAGTTAACAAAGACCTTATGTGTTGGACACTTTAGCTTTCCAAATTCATTTTCAGCCATTAAACTTTGCTTTGTTTTTTTGTTTTTTTTTTTTGTTATCATAGATGAAAATATAAATTCATTTAAATCTAATCTTTATCTTGACCAAACTACTACAGCTGACTGGATAGTGTTCATTCTATTGTGCATAGGGTGAGTCTGAACAGACTCGATAGCACCTAACAACAGAAACACTACAGCTGATGAAATTCAACATTACCATTCAAGCTGGCTGAAACTTTAACCTCAGCCACTTAGCATTTCAGCAGCATTGGGAAATTTTTGTAATTGTTAGGTATCATCCAATCTATTTTGACTCATAGTAACCCTATCTACAACAAAGCAGGACACTATCCAGTTCTTTGCCATCCTTAAAATCATTGTTATAGTTGAAGTCATTATTACAGGAATTATATAAATCCATCTTTTTTAGGATCTTGTGCTTTATCAACGACCATCTACTTTGTTGTTGTTGTTGTTGTTAAGTGCCATCAAGTTGGTTCCGACCCATAGACACCCATAGGGTTTCCGAGGAGCAGCTAGTGAGCTTGAACCGCTGACTTTGCAGTTCAAACAAATTTGCAGTCCAGCACATTAACCCACAGCGGCACACTAAGCATGATATCCTTGTCAAGCGATTGATCTCTCCTGGTAATACAGCCAAAGAATACAAGACAATGTCTCACCATCCTCACTTCTTTGGAACGTTCTGGCTGGACTTCTTCCAAGACATATGTTTGTTCTTTTGGCAGCCCATGGTATAGTCAATTTTCTTTGCCAACACCATAATTCAAAGGCATCATTTTTTTTTCTCTTGTCCTCCTTATTCATTATCCAGCTTTCACAAGCATATGAGGCAATTGAAAATACCATGGCTTAGGTCAGGCGCACCTTAGTCCTCAAAGTGACCTCTTTGCTCTGTAAAACTTTAAAGAGGTTTTTAGCAGCAGATTTTCCCAATGCAGTACATCGTTTGATTTTTTGACTGCTGATTCCATAGGTGTTGACTGTGGATATGTCAAATAAAATCTTTGACAACTTCAGTGTTTTCTCCATTTATTGTATTTCTTATTGGTTCAGTTGGGGGATTGTTGTTTTCCTTATGTCGAAGCATAATGCATACTGAATGATTCTCGTTACTTTCAGCAAGCAAGGCTATGTCATCTGTATAACATAGGTTATTAATGAGTCTTCCTCCAATCCTAATGCTTCATTCTCTTCCTATAGTCCAGCTTCTGGGATTATTTGCTCAAAACACAGATTGAATAAGTATGATGAAAGGATAAAACCCTAATACACACCTTTCCTGATTTTAGCCCACATAGCATCCCCTTGCTCTATTTAAACAACTGCCTCTTGACCTATGTACAGATTCTGCGTGAGTACATTAAGTGTTCTGTTCTTCCCATTCTTTGAATTATCCATAATTGGTTGAGTCACATATTTGAATATCTTTGCATAGCCAATAAAACACAGGTTTTATTTCTGGTATTCTCTTCTTTCAGCTAAGATCCATCTGATAATAGTAATGGTATCCCTCACTCCACACCCTTTTCTAAATTCAGCTTGAACTGTTGTCAGTTCCCTCACAATGTATGGCTGCAAAGTTTGTTGTTGTTGGTTTTAATTTCTTCAGCAAAATTTTGCTTGTATGTGATATTAATGATATTGTTTGATGATTTCTTCTTTGAATGGGCACAAATATGGATCTCTTGCAGTCAATTGGTGAGATAGCTGTCTTCCACATTTCTTGGCATAGATGAGTGAGTGGTTCCAATGTTGTAACTGTTGTTTGAAACATTTCAGCTGATATTCCGTCAATTTCTAAAGACTTGTGTTTTTTTTTTTTATTTACCAATGCCTTAAGTGCAGCTTAGACTATTTCCTTCAGTAGTTTTGGTTCTTGACAATATACTACTTCCTGAAATGGTTGGACCCTGGTGGCCATGTGGTTAAACTCTTGACTATCAACTGGAAGGTCAGCAGTTTAACCCCACCAGGGAGTCTATAGGCGAAAGATGAGGCAATCTGCTTCTGTAAAGATTTACAGCCTTAGAAACCTTAAGGCACAACTCTACTCTACCTTACAGGGTTGCTATGAGTTGGAATCAACTCAAAGGCCATGGATTTGGTTTATTGGGAAAATCAATCCCTCCTAATTTCAATTTCATCATCAGTCAAATGGGATAAAGCCCACTTTGTAGGAATTTGAGGAGAACTGGAAAGAAATGACCACATCAGCACCCTGTGAGTTATCTCAGACCAGAGTTTCTCAACCTTAGTACTCTTCACATTTTTGCTGGCTAGTTCTTTGTTGTGGGGGTTGACCTATACATTGTAGGATGTTTAGCAACACCCCTAGTCTCTACCTACAAGATGGCAGTAGTTCCACCCTTGAAGTTGTGACAATCAAAAATGTTTCCAGATATTGTCCAATGTGCCAGGGACCCAAGTCACCCCTGGTTGAGCACCACTGCCTTAGATGTCCCAGAATGGATGTTTCCAAATCTATCAGTTCCTTCTCCCATTGCCCTTAGGTTGGTCCTTGGGGGACTAGCAAAGTCTCATGGGCCAGCATAGACTTCCCATGAGACAACCTCCCTCCAAGTGGCCTCCTTCCCTGTCCTCCCTCCATAGGCTGCCAGGATGCACGGTAGGGTAAGACATTAAACTATTAGTGCGTTCTTTTTCTTCTTGATTTCCCCCCCTGATTTTTCCATCTCTGACTCATCTTGTTGTTGTTACGTGCCATCAAGTTAGTACTGACTCATTGCGACCCTATTGCACAACAAAATGAAACTCAGCCTGGTCTTGGGCCAACTCACAGTCATTGCTACACCTGAGCCCATTTCTGCTGCCACTGTGCCAATCCATATCGCTGGGGGTAGTTTTCTTTTTCTCCAACCCTTCACTTTACTAAATATGATATACTTCTTCAGGGACTAGACCCTCCTGACAATATGTCCAAAGTATGGGAAACAAAGTCTGACTATCCTGGCTTCCAGGGAGCCTTCTGACTGCATTTCTTCCAACACAGATTGGTTTGTTCTTTTGGCAGTCCATGGTACTTTTAATATTCTCCTCCAACACCATAACTCAAAAGCATCAATTTTTCTACAGTCTTCCTTCATCACTGTCCAACTTTCTCATGCATATGAGGTTACTGAAATACCATAGCTTGGGTCAGGCACACCTTAGTCCTCAAACTGACATCTTTGCTCTTCAACACTTTCAAGAGATCTTAAGCAACAGATTTACCTAATGCAATAAGTATTTAGATTTTTTGACTGCTGCTTCCATGAATATTGATGGTTGGTCTGAACAAAATGAAGTCTTTGACAACTTCAATATTTTCTCCATTTATCATGATGTTGTTTATTGGTCCAGTGGTGAGGATTTTTGTTTTCTTTACATTGAGATACAATCCACACTGAAGGCTGTGTCTCTGATCTTCATCAGTAACTATATAAAATCCTCTTGGCTTTCAGCAAGCAAGGTTGTATCATCTGCATATTGCAGGTTTTTAATGGGTCTATTTCCAGTCCTGATGCCATGTTTTTCTTCATATAATCCAATTTCTTGGATTATTTGATTAACATATAGATTGAATAAGTATGGGAAAGAATATAACTCTGACTCACACCTTTCTTAATTTTAAACCATTTGGTGTTGCCTTGTTCTGTTCAAATAAATGCCTCTTGGTCTATGTATAAGTTCCTCGTGAGTACAATTAAGCCGTTCTGGAATACTCATTCTCTGCAATGCTGTCCATAGCTTGTCGTGATCTACACAATCAAAAGCCTTGTGTAGTCAGTAAAGCACAGGTAAACATCTTTCTGGTATTCTCTGCTTTCAGCCAATATCCATCAGATGTCAGCAATGATTATCTCTCCTTCCACATCCTCTTCTGAATCTGGCTTGAACCTCTGGAAGTTCTCTGTCAATGTATGCTTGCAGCCATTTTTGTATTATGGCTCATCTTAGGGCTGTCTTATGTTACTGGGCCAAAAGCTGATATTCCCTGTTGGACACCCTGCTTTGATGCCTTTGGTATCTTCCTAAACCCATGGATGAGAATATGTCCTGGACAGGGAGCTGTTGCCTCTGAATGAATAAGCAGAGATGGGGAAGGCAGATCTGGCTTGACAGGCAGTGGATGGCAGCCAGTTCTGACGAGAGCCGGTTCCCACATGCCACTCAGTGGCTTTCCTCTGAGGCCTCCTCCCTGAGGAGATGGTAGGACATCAAAGGATGTCCTTGAGAGACGGGGCTCCTTGTGCCATGCATGGCATAGAAAGCAGCACAGCCATGTGGTGTGAAGGGACCATGTAGACAGGGACACTGGACATCTCATGGACTCTGAGCATCCGTGACTTGAAGCACCTGTCAATGCTTCAGTACTGCCTGAGATTCTGGAAACTTTCCCAAGTCCAGAGGAAGGAGAGACCCCAAAATGCGTGCCAGTGAAGTTCTTACCAGTCTGGCTGAAAGGGAACTCAGGGTTGGACTTAATTAGCTTTACTTGGTATGGTGCTATGGGTTAATGCAAGATCAGTTTGAACTGCAAGGTCGGTGGTTCAAGCTCACCAGCTCCTTTCTCAGAAACCCTATACAGGGTCGCTATGAGTCGGAACTGACTCGACCACACTAAACAACAGCAACAACAGTGGAAAAGCATTATTAAAAATGACGTTTCTAACAAATCTGAGTTTGTGGACTCAGGTCAGACCCATTAGAAAGCCAGATCCCTGCCCACAGCTCTTCCATAGGCCCGTAATTCCTAAGGATTGGTGGTGGTTGTGGTGGTGGTGGCCACTGATTCAGCTTTAACTCAGGGCAACTCCGTGTACAACAGAAAGAAAAGGTGCCCAGTCCTGCGCCTCTTTGTGGTCCTTGGTTTGCTTGAGTCCTTTGTTGCAGCTGCTGTGTACTTTGAGTGCTTTCCAATGGAGGGGGCTCATTGTCCAGAATTCCATCAGATCTATTCTGTTGTGACTCATAGGGTTTTCACTAGTAGATCTCCAGGCCTTTCTTCCTAGTCTGTTCACCATGGGTGACCTGCTGATATTTGAGTGCCAGTGACATAGTCTCGAGCATCACGACAGTACGACAGATTTTAAAATGGGTGCTGGTTCCTCTACAGGTTCGCCGAGTCAGAAACAACTCAATGGCACTTAACAACAATGGCTCTTGAGATGTTCTTGTTGCTGTTGTTGTTGTTAAGTGTTGCTGTTGACTTCCATCAAATCAAATCTTAACTCAGAGTCACCCCATGCACAATGGTATTGAAACTTTGGGACGTATAGGGTTTTCATTCTGATTTCCAGGTCTTTCTTCCTGGTCTGTCTTAGTCTGCTGAAACCTATTCAGCATCACAGCAATGATGCCTCCACGGACAGACATGAGATGTATTGGCCAGGAATCAAACCTAGGTCTTCCCATGGAAAGCGAGAATTCTATTATTGAACCACCCCAGTGCCCTGGCTCCTAAGGATAAACTGAAACCAAACCCATGCTTGTCAAGTCAATTCCGACTTATAGTGACCCTCCAGGACACAGTAGCACTGCTCCTTAGGGTTTCTGAGGTTGTCAATCTCTATGGATGTACAGGCACCAGTCTTTCAGTTAGCAGCCAAGTGCTTAACCCACGGTGCCACCCAGGCTCCTTCCTAAGAATGGTGGCGGTGGTTGTGTGACATGGATTTGTTCCGACTCATAGCAACCCTGTAAAGCATTTTCCAAGGCTGTAAATCTTTACAGGACCAGAAAGTCTCATCTTTCTCCCACTTTCTAAGAATTGTTGTTATTAAGTGCTGTCAAGCCGGTTCCGATTTATAGCGACTCTATATAGTTCTTCTGAGGAGTGGCTGGTGGGTTTGAACTGCCGACCTTGCAGTTCAAACTGACTTTGAAATCCAGTGCTTATCCTACAGCTCCACACCAGGACTTCTTCCTAAGAATTGTTGTAAAGTGTCATCGAGTTGATTCCGACTCATAGCGACTCTGTATAGTGTTTCTGAGGAGTGGCTGGTGGGTCTGAACTGCCAGTCTTGCAGTTCAAACCGACCTTGCGGGCAGGTGCTCATCCCAAAGCACCCCACCAGGACTCCTTCCTAAGAATTGTTGTTGTTGTTAAGTGCCGTCGAGTCGGTTCCGACCTATAGCGACTCAGAACAGGGTTTCCGAGGCTGTAAATCTTTACGGGAGCAGAAAGCCTCACTTTTCTCCCACGGAGCAGTTGGTAGTTTCGAACTGCTGACCTTGCAGTTCACAGCCAGATTCGTAATCACTACGCTACTAGAGCTCCTTGATAAAGGCCCCTAATTTCCCATAGCAGGGAGAGTAGATGCTCTCTGTCCACCCTTGTTCATAGGGCACACGTCACTGATTAATAATAGCACCTTTCTGGCTAGGTCTGGACACAATCCCAGAATCCTTAGCAGCACTGCACACAAGACAACCCCATCCGAGTTGGTACTTGAGATGAAATCTACTATGTTTTCTCTGTGTTAGGGTCAACATTTATTGCTTCTTAAATCTGAATATATCATTACATGTGCATTTAATGAGGCAGGGGTTCCTTTTATTTTTTAAAAAAGATGATTATATTTATAATTCACTTTATAATTAAGTGCATCTGAGAGCTGAAGAAATACGGTATCTGCTATCCCTCCCTGGTCTCTTGGAGTTTCCTCCAAGGTCTCCCAGGGTGCTCCACTCCTGGTCTTCTCTGTCTTCTCCTCCAGGGACTGGGCTGGAGAAATGCCCACCTCCCTGTTCCTTGTCTCCCTCCCTTCCTCTACCCAGCATCTTCCCACTCATCTTTCAAGACTCAGCTCGTACATCTCTGCCATGGAGTCCCTCCTGCCTAGGTAGGTGACATGACCCCTATTTGTGACCCATGCTTCTATACTCTCAGGCCCTGGACTCACTGGCCTGGTGCCTCCCTCTTCCAGGGTCTGAATCCTGGAGGGCAGAGCTCACTTCACACAGGCCCCAGTGCAGGAAGATGTTTTAAGAGGAAGGAGCTCAGAGATAAGAGAGACAATCTGTCCCCAAGTGAGTCCCACAGGCAACTGGAGAATTTGCCATGGTCCAGGTTCAGAGGATTGCGGAGTTCATTGGCCTACACTATCTAAGCAGTCCAAGACAAATGAAACTTGCGAACTGATTTACAACCCACCATGACTGGCTGGTCAGAGGGACAGGACAAGAGCTAGCCCTCCTGGCAGGCAAGGCCCCATTACCAGGGTTGCTTGGCAATGGTGAACAGTAACAGGAGCAGTGACTGATGGGAATGGAATGTGTGGTGGTGGCAAGCTCTGACAGCTGAGGACCACGTGGGCAGGCCAGGTTACCTCTCTAGGATACCAAGGCTGGCCCTGCCTTCAGGATAGTCACATGGGAAGGGCTTGTGGCTGTCAGTCTCAAACTCCAGCTGCCCTCCTAATGTGTCCTCAGATCAAGTAGGACATCTGACTGGTCCTCAAGGCCAGCCTTGCACCCCTGGGAGTCTGATTCTCTTTTTTAAGAGGATGGTACCTGCCTCTCCTGACCTCATAATTATCTTTCTATAAGACATCCTTCTGTGGTTGCCAAGGACTACCCATATCTTCACCTTATAGGTGATTAATAATTGTTTGCTCTTAGGTTTGTTTTTCACAGCTAATGGGTTAGCAATTCTGAAACTGCTTTCTGGTATTTTAGGATTGAGCAATTAAGTCACCTGGAGTTAGGTTTCTCAATGTGAGAGAAAGGAGTTGCAAGTACAGAAAGGGGAAGGGTTATAACAAACCCTATGGTACTGGGTTTGAATTGGAGGCATCATTGGTGGTGGTTATACGCTGTGGACTTGTTTTAATTTTCTTCAGCTTCAGCCTGAAATTGCACATGAGCAATTAATGGTCTTTTCCATAGTCTACACCTGGCTTTGTTTTGGCTGATGATATGTTTTGGCTTTTCCACCATGTCTTTCTACAGATGTAGTCAATTTGATTTCTTGTGTATTCCATCTGGTGAGGCCTATGTGTATAGTCATCTTTTATGTTGTTTATATATTTGCAATGAAGAAGTCATTGGTCTTGCAAAATTCTATCATGAGATCTCCAGCATCAGCTTTGTCACTAAGGCCATGTTTTTCAACTACTGGAAACTGGCAGTGGTGGTGATGTGCCATGAGTTGGTTCTGACTCAGTGACCCTGTATAGGATTTTCAAAGCTGTAAATCTTTACAGGAGCAGAAAGCCTCATCTTTCTCCCATAGAACAGCTGGTAGTTTTGAACTGCTGACCTTGAGGTTAGCAGCCCAACTTGTAATCACTAGGCTACACATTTATAATATATAATAGAAATATGTGTAAATGTACCACTGTATGTTTGTTTTTCCCTTAGCTCTGACTATTGAGAGAACCTAGGAGTAGCAAGCCCCCAACAACAATGAACACAGTTAGCACCTAATAATGGTGTTTTAATGGTAAATGCCACTGAAAGGACCCAGGGTGCCTGGAGAAATGGCTGGTTCCAGGACTGGTGCCGAGAACGTACAAGTGTCCAGAAAATAAGGTCAGGCTCAGATTATGGTGTGGACATGCACTCCGGAGACAGAGTCTACTCAAAGAGGCTCACACAGCCTAATCTAAAACAATGTGTGCATTAAAATCAAAGATAGTAAATGAAGTATAACTCATTGAATAAAACAAGGATCTGTGAGTCTGCAATGAGATCCATAAATTAATAAAATAGTTCATTGATTAATTAAGGGAAAGCTCTTCTTTAGAGTTGAGCGTCAGCATATGTATGAAGAAAAGATAGGATGGAAGATCACCTTTTGGCACCCACCACCATAAGAATCGATTCAGCTAAGGGTCATAAATGTAGTGGGAGTATCAGTCTGATGATAAGAAACAGGATCTTTCTATAGTCTCAGAGTATCTCCCCACAAGGTATAAATTAATTAGACAGGGAAGATACTTACTCTACAGTGGAGAAGCCTGGCAGGTAGCAACTTGACCAAGTGCCCTAAGTTATCACCTGTAATGGGACAAATAAGCATACTGAAACGATGTTCTATGAACAACACACCTCGTCCAGGTATTCCTGCCAACAATACATGTTGTTGTTAAGTGCTGTTGAGTCGGTTCCGACTCATAGCAATGCTTTCTAGGGTTTTCAAGGCGCGGCTGGTGGGTTTGAACTGCTGACCTTGTGGCCCAGTACAGTATTCTGCAGCATCAGCCTGAATCTAATTACAAGAAAACATCAGATGTCCCCAAATTGAAGGACATTCTAGGAAATAAGTGCCAGGCAGTTATTATAAAATTTATAAACGACACAGTGAGGAAATTGTCCAGATTAAAGGAGACTAACAAAACAAGACAACTAAATGCAACATATAGCTGGATTAGATCTTGGAGAAGACCAAAAAAACAAAAACAAAAAACCAATGTGTTTCTTATTATAAAGGTCATTATTGGAACAACTGGAAATTTTTGAGTAAGACCTACAGATTATATGACAGTATTATTACATCAATATTGATTTCCTAACTTTAGGAATTTTATTACAGTAATATATGAGAAATCCTTGTTTATTTTTTTTCTGGGAAATAAACACTAAAGTATTTAGAGGTAAATGTGTATAATATTTGCTACTTTCAAATGGTTCAGAAAAGCAATTTTATATATACATACACAGAGAGAGAGAAAATGACAGCGGAGAATGATAAAGTTAATTGGTAAATTGTTAATATTTGGGGACACTAGGTAAAACATTTGTGGGTTCTTTGTATGGCTCTTGCAACTTGTTTGTAAGTGTGAAATTATTTAAGTAGCTTATTAATAAAATATGTGTTTGCTAGATACAGTCGTGAGGACTCTCTGGTACAGCTGGGGCAATCAGAAGGCATCGGTACTATGTGTTGTCCCTTAACTAGAAAGACTAGAGTGTTCTAGACCGGCATTTTTCAAACTTTCATGTGCATGAGAATCAACTGGAGATCTTATTCAATACAGATTTTTATGCCACTCTGGGTAGGGATGGAGATTCTGCATGTCTAACAAGCTCCCAGGCTTTGCATATGTTGACTTTCTTTTGGTCTGGGGACCATCCCTTGAGTAGCAAGGGATTATATACCACTGAGGATTATACTGTTGTTGTTAAGTGTCCTCAAGTCGGTTCCAACACATAGCAACCCTGTATAGGGTTTCCAAGGAGCTGCTAGTGAGCTTGAACCACTGACCTTGAAGTTCAAATAGCTTTGCAGTCCAGTGCATTAACCCACGGCGCCACACCAGTCTCAAACCTTAGAATCACAGAAGAGCTGTCTTTATTGATCTTCCTGCTAATCCTCACGTGCTGCCAGAAGCATTGATGGCCTGCATCTAGCTCCTCTTCCCCATCAACTTGAATTCAGTTCAGATGCATAACTTCCAAACTGGCCTGCTTGCTGTTCCTTCCCTCTACCCTGGACTCCAGGTGGAGTGAAACCAGGTGGATCTTCCTGTTCCTCCACTGTTCAAACACCTGCTGGGTATGCCAAGTGAGAATTCCTCACCCAGGCTTCAAGCCCTCTGTGATGTAGCCTCAACCCACCTTTCCTGGCTTCTCTCCCAGCTCCCCCTGGGAGACTCTGCTCCTAGGAGCGTCGCCGCCAGCCATGATCCTGCAGTCCAGTTTCCACCCGTCACATGTTTGCTTTTGCAGTCTCTCTCACACCCACGAAGCGCCTATCTCTAGTCTCGCTCTGGGCCACCAGGTCAGAGCTGTGGGGACTTATGTTGCAAACACTGCAGACTCCCCTCTTGCTGGGGAGAGGAGGAGAGCTCACAAGGAACCCGGGGTGGACAGTTGCCTAAAATAGGGCTCAGCTCCCTGCTGTGGGGGGAATAATAGGGTGGACTGGATGGGAGGGGGAGATGAAGGCAAGAAAAGAACAGTCTGGGTGTCGCCCTAGAATTCTGACCTGGCAACCCAACCCCTTGTGCACTGGCTTCCTCTCTACTCTTCTCCCTCTCTCCTCCAGCCCAGTGAGTGGCTAGACCCTGGAGCACCCAGAGGAAAATAGGACACAGGAAGGTGCTACCTGGGTCATTCCTTCAGGAGAGGGTCTGCTGAGGAGAGAAGCAGCATGTGTTAGGCCAGCAGAGAGGGGGATTGAAAAACAAATTTGAGGAGGGGGACACAAGACCTGGAAGGCATGAGGACCCTCTCCTCCTCTAGTTATCCCTACCCCCTTCTCAAGACCTGCTTTCCTAGGAAAAGGCCTCCTTCTGGCCACCACCACCCTGTGCCCCAAGTGCCCTGGGGCCCACCAGCTAATTCCAGTTAAAATGTGTGACTTCCCAAAGTTAGTAAACTGTAGGGATTAGGGTTGAGCAGGGAAGAGGCGCCTGCATTCCCAGGGAGAATCACAGCTTGAGTCTAGGGTGGAATGGGTCAGAAGCGGTTTAAAGCACTTTTAAGAGGTCAGAAGGCAAGTTCCTTCATAGGAAGAAGGGAGCCTCAAGTTCTGGCTTCCTACTCAGGCTGCTTGTGTGTCTCTCTCTCAGGGATGACCGAGTGGTGCCCTTCCAGAAGAGGCTCATTTCACCCTCGTGAAGGGAAAATGGCCCTTCCCACCTACCAGAAAGAAACCCTCTGTGCCCTTCAGTCTCTCCCAAGATTGCTGAGTCCCAGCAGGTCTGAGTCTTTGGCCTTGGACCATCACCCAGTGCCTATTTATGGTCAGCTCAGAGGGCATGGTCACCACTCCTGAGAACTGGCTCTCCAGATAGACTTGGTGAAGAGTTTGGGGATAGAGCTCCTTTGTGGAGACTCCTACCCACTCAGCTTCTCCTTTTGGGTTGGTAAGCTTTCAGTTTCCCAGCTCTGCTCACTCTTGGATGGAAAGGCAAGAGGGACTTGGAAGAAAATATGAAGTGGAACTTCAAAAGAGATGAGCACCCAATTCCTGGATGGATTCCAGTTTGCCAGCCTCTCTAGTGACCAGGTTCTGTTTCAAGTCATTCTAGGAAGAGGGCATCCTCCCACTTCCAGAGCCCCCATTGCTGGATCCCCAATGTAGCCCCCTCCTCTGTTGTCCAGAACTCCCTTGGGCTGCCCCACACTGGTCAACTCTTGTCTCTTGTCCGAGCTTTCTGCCTCCAAGTTCTAACTCCCAGTGAGGCTGTAAGAAACTTGTTGCCAGGCAGATACTTTCCTGCTTGTTTACAGTAACCACAATTTCTCAATCCTTAATCTCGACACCTCTCAAATAACATCAGGGTCACTTTTGAGTATAGGGGGCCATTTGTAAGCCAAAAGATTGCAATTCAAATTGATTAAAGGATGATCTGATTACAGTTGAGAGTAATTATGAAGAAAATAAGTAAAAAATATTTGAAGAGACTGCCGTACAAAATTCAAGATATAGAGCATATTCATTCCTCTTATGTCTCCAGGCTAGGGCCATAAAAGGCACTACTATACTTGGCTCTTGTACCCCACTGACATTGATTCCCTGTTCTCCCCTCCCTTGCACATCTACTTCAGTCATCACCAATCAACACATGACATGGTTTTTCCATGACTCAGTCTTTATTGGGTTTTGAAGTAATTGAATTATTGGCACAAGGCTCAGTTGAGTTTCAAAGCAAATGACAGAAGGAAACATACCACTGCACAGGTGAACAGGGAAGAGTCCCAGACAAATTGTGACCCTCACCCATGAACTAGGGACTTGCTCACAGGGACCCTACCGCCATATCCAGCCCAGCTGAGACAGACATGCAGATGACTGAGCTATACCACAGGTCTCTCCATCAAAGACAACCATTTCTTCTCAAACCTCTTCCAGCCTTTATGTCTTTGCCATCAATAAACACCTTGACAATCATAGGAACCCTCTCCCCTGAAGAAAGCCTGCCTACTCTCCCTCACCTGTGCCTTTTTAAATGGGAACCTCCACAACCAGGGGCCGATTAGGGCCCTACAGGGGGAGGGTGATGGCAAGGGTTGGTTTTAGAAGGTTGGCCAAGCCCAGAGACTTTCCTGAGGATATATAACCCCCCTACTCTAGTGGGTCTTCCCACCAAGGTTCAGAGGGCAGGAAAGGGGACTTCTCAATAGGACAGCTGCTCGCCATCCTCCTGTGAGGAGGGTTCCTCCTCTATGAGCTCCAGGTCAAACTCATCTTCCAGGGATCCCCCGACTGGCAGAAGGCGGAACTTCTTTCCTTTCAGGGTACATGTGCGATGCTCGAAGTCCAGGACAGCATTGTGGTCCTGGAGCACATCAGTTCCGATGATGGCCTCTTCGGCACTTGCGTTGGCCACTAGGAACTCTGCCTTCAGCTTCAGCTTGCCCAGGGACATCACTGTATCCCAGACACCCAGGATCTTCATTTCAGCACCATTGGCCACTTTAACCACATTCTCGAAGGGCCTCAAGGTGTCCAAATCGCCATCAGTGACTTCTTCCCACAGGTTTGGGTGGACCACGGAAACCTGGGCTCCAGAGTCCACCAGGAATCTCACGGGCACTTTGCCAATTTTCCCCTTGAGGTAGTAGCCCTTACCCATGCTGTTGGCAAAGACGATCTCTCTGGGCTGGTGGCTGCAAGGGCCCCCGAAGGTCTTCAACAGGGTCTCTTTCACAACTTCATAGTTTCCCTGGTCTTCAGGATTGAGTCCTCTGTACACCTCCCTGGCATTTCCCCTCAGAGATTCTTTCAGGAACCTCAGCTTGGTGACAGAGTCCCAGTTGCTGAGGGTGTTCATGACCTCGAAGCGGTGCAGCCAGAGTTGTGGGGTGAAGTTGGTGCCATCAAAAGCCTCTGGGACGAAGGCATGTTCCCGGCGGCTTCCCTGGCTCCTTGCTCCTCTTGCTGCCATGTCTCTGCTCTCCTCTGGAACTGCAGCTACAACCCAAGCCAAATAGAGAAACCCACAGAGCAGTGTTGACGCAATCACGCTGGAAAACAAGGCCTTCTAAACAGAGTGCTGCTTACTTGCCCGGCTGTGGGCAAGTAGAAAGGCCAAGGCGACGCGGTTGTCTGATGGACTGCTGGGTTAAGAGGCAGACAGTGCTGTGGTCGGTTTGCTCTGCAGAGCCTTTTTGATGTCTGGCCTGGGCCCCTGGGGCTCCCCATTCTCCTTTGTTCTGTAGGCTCCACCCCTTCTTGGCCCGCCCTCCTGCCAGCATCCTGCCCAACTAGCAGGATCAGTGCCTCACCCTCCCTCCCATCCATCCACGGGATGGGCATAGGCCATCCCACATAGCCAGAAAGGCCTGCCACAGTCAGAAGGGGGCCTTCCCAGGTACCCTCCCCAGCCCGTGTCCCAGAATAACACCTGAGGATACTCAGGATGTTATGACATCCCAGTTTTTGTCATTAATCATTGGAGGAAGGGGGAAGCAGGGACCAGGTGTTCCATCCATTTTCAGACTGTGAAAGGAACTTATATGAACCTCCTACTTGATGTTGGGCACTCAATGGGTATTCTCAAGCATTCTAGCCCAAATATTAGATCCCATGAGATGTTCTGAAGATGGAGATGAAGGAGGGTCCCAGAATGAAGAGTATGTAGAAATCATTTTTCAATGACATAGGACACACACAGACACCCACACATTTTCTGTGAACTCAGCTGCTATAGAAATTTTCCATGATTGATGATGGCTAATTCAGAATCTGCACTTTTTGGAACTAGTCCTCAGCCTATGGGCTCTCATTAAGAGCCTGAAGTGGGCTGGCAGACCTGGAAGAGATGGAAGATCGGGCTCTGGGAAGGGCCCATCTTCGGGGCCACATGCATTATCTCGACCCTGTCTGGTCTTTCTTATCTTCCAGGAACCCAGGCCTGTGCCTCCCACCCCAAGGCCTCTATATGGAAAAAGGGATAGGGAATTTCACTACCTTTTTGCTCTGAGAGAAGGGCTCACTGGTAGACACACTGAGGATGCCTGCAAAGCATAGCGATGAATCCAGGGGGCAGAGACCTGGTGTGGGCCTGCACAGGGAGATTAGAGCTGCGGAGGCAACCCCACTTAAATGTCATCTCCCATGGAACCTTCTACTCTGTCCTCAGGCCATGCAACTCACATCTGGTTGGTGGTGTGTTACAGTGCACTTTGATGGTCTGCTCACCAATCTATCTCCTGCTGTAGTCAGAGTCTGAGTGTCATACAAAATCTGGTCTTTGTGATCATCTCCAGCCTCAGAGACAATCTGGGGCAACCCAGGCATGGCCATGTGCTGTCACCAAGCAGAAGAGATTAAGGACACAAGAAGAGAATTTCTGGTACACCTGTGATTCTGGGGCTATTTTTTCCTGGCCTAAAGCCTGTGCCTCACCAGCTTTCCATGCCACATGGCATCCAGTGCCTAGCTGAATCCCAGGGTTCACACCAAAAGGCCTTCAGTCCCTGCCACTGGCTCCAGTCCCAGCAGACTCCAGACCCGACTACCTAAGACAGTGAGCCAGCCAAGAGGTAGTTGGGTTAACACCTCTCATCACAGCTCACTGGTCAAGGTGGGGCCACTGTGACATTCCAGGTGCCTAGAAGGGGGGAAATGGAGTCACTGGGGAGGTATCAAGAGCAGGTGGGTCTCCAAGAAGATTGCTCAATGAGAATCTGCATGCAGGGAAATGGCTCAGCCACCTGCAAGACCAGGAAGCCCCTTCTGCAAGTAGACTTCTGCGGAAAGACTCCCAGACCTCGGATGGGTGTTGATCCACTGCCCAGGGAGCTAGCCCAGTGGCTTCCTGGCTCCCTGTGTTCATCACCTGAAAACATCTGGTCTTCTGATGGCCAGGTGCCAAACCAGGCACCAGGGTGGACCAAAAAGGAAGTGGGAATGAGTGAGGAGGTTGGCGCACCAAGGCAGGGCAATTTGTCAGCTGTAAAACTGCTGCATACCCCAACCCTGCTGTGGACACTGAACTCAAATCTCCCCACTGCTCTGGATAGAAATGGGCGGTCCCTGGCCTTTTACTTGATTGGATCTGGTGTTCATTTGGGCAAAGTCAGTGCACATCCTTCACCTCAGTAAGCACTGTGACAAACTGAAACCCCAAAGCAGAGGGCTGTCTGCCCAGTGTGGATAAGAGCACTGTACAAATCAGGACAGGGCTGCTGCTGACCACAGGTGGGAGTTTCAATGGGCAGTAGGCAAGAGATGATAGTTAAATACTCAGAAATTTTGTAAGCCAGTTGTTAAACTGCTGGTAACTGTAAATTGGACATGGTGAGAGTATTGACACCACAGAAATTGGCAAATGCTAAAACAGGACCTTTTTTATTTCCCTGAAATGCCAGTTTATCTGCACAC
This sequence comes from Chrysochloris asiatica, assembly GCF_000296735.1. NCBI lineage: Eukaryota > Metazoa > Chordata > Mammalia > Afrosoricida > Chrysochloridae > Chrysochloris > Chrysochloris asiatica. The sequence continues at coordinate 4,919,656 of NW_006408570.1, read as the reverse complement.
TCCTACGTGGGGGATTTGGTCACCATCCCTCTGGGGCGGGCAAAGTCCCGTGGCTGGTGATCAATACGTTTAGAGTAATCTCCACTCCTGCTCAGTCACATGAGGCAAATCACCTTTCTAACTAAGGAGCTCAATGCTGCCTTGCTCCACCCTTCCCCACAGTCTTTACACTTTGACTTAGGCAGTGACCCTGTTTGGGGTGGCCCTCCAGGAAGTGTCTGTCCACACAGTGTGATATGGGATCCTCATGACAGAAGCACAAAGGAGCCACTTAGTTACAATGGCAGATAGACGGGTCAGAGCCAGCCTTTGGCTGAACATAGGGGTGGGTCTCCGCTAGGATTAAGGGCATGGTGAAGGTAAATTCTCAAGTTCCCGTAATCCTTGGGAGATGACCAGATCTGAAACTCCCAAGTACCATACAGGGACCTTGGAATTGCTATGTTAATAGTGCACTGAGCTAAACTAGCTGGGGCAGCCTGGTTCCTCTGCCTCCTCCCAGAACCTAGGAAATCACAGCTAATTATTGACAACTATAGGTATTGGGGCGGAACACCCTCATTATTACCCATTAGCATCTCCTGAGTGTGATGCTTAACCAAGAGAAGGCAAATCAGGACAATAAACAGGAAGAGCTCAGGGAATCCCCGCCCTCCACACCCCCTCACAGAGATTTCTGGGCTGAGTCCTGCCAGACTGCAGGGTCCCTGTACTGCTTCTCCTCCTCTGGACAGCTGTGCAAATAAGCACAGACCCAAGCAGGGTCCATCAAGGTTCCCAAAAATTGAAGCCCTCCGTGGACGGTGAGGACCACACTGGCATCCAGAGACACCTGCTCTGCAGACTCGTCTGAGAGCACAGCAAAGGGTGTGAAGAGGGTCAGAAGCTTGGAGTAGAGGGCAGGGTGGGGACACTGAGGGCACCTGGACACTCTAAGGAGATGGCGTTTTTAGCATAGAGTTCATGGAGACCTATGGACCTCAGTGCACCCGAGGAAGCCCAAACCCAAATAGAGTAGGCTCAGGAAAGGCTGAGACCAGACGTGCACAAACCACAGCTAAGGGATCTATCCCGGCTGTATGGCCGGCTCCTCTCCAGGCCAACTGCATCAGTCATGCCAGGAAACTGGATGGCAAGAGCAGATCAGGAAATCAAGGCCTCTTAAAAGTAGCACAGGACGGCTGAGGGGAGACAAAGTTACAGGGCCTCATGCTGAGAACGGCCTTGAGCTTGGTTTGATATGCTGCTATTGCTGTCTGGAGTTTGTTGAGTTTGGAACAAATTGCTCTATGTTTCCAATTTGCGCTGGGTGCCACAATTTACACAGCTGGTATTGTCTCTAACCAGTCTGATGGTGTTTTCTCTCGAGACACATACACTCTCACACACACACAGACTCACACACATCACACACATCCACACTAGTTCCTGACCTCACACCACACAGACACTGCACACAAAAACACGTTCTATGCACACACAATTCCCAGTTCAAAACGGCTCAGGGCTCATGTAACTTCCATGTAGAATTCAGCCCCCGCCTTCTTTTTGTCTCACATAGTGACCTGTGTGCACAATTACGTTGAGTATTAAAATCACATTTATTGGAGACACCTGCTGTTTATTAGCCTCTGGACACACTTGCTGTTTCAGAAAACTAGGCAGGTCCCCATTGTCGTGGCTTACAAGCTAATGAAAACAAGATAGAGATGTTTAACAGCCAAGTTTTGACAAGCTTAAGACCCATGCACATATGAAGGCTGACCCATTTAAAGCAGCCCCCAGTCACAGCTACAGCTGCTTTGAAAGGAGCTGGTTTTGAAGTGGGTCATCCTGCCTTCTGTTCCCTCCCCTCTTGTGGGGCCGAGGGCATAGATGTCCTCCGTTTATCCCATCTCTGGGTTTACCTGCACTGGTTCTGCCTACCCCCTCCTGCAGCCCCTGTCCCAGAACCTAGCTCAGTCCATATTCTGCATCCAACATTCCGCTTCAGTAAGTTTATGTCACCAGGACATGAAATTGGACAGAGGGGCAAAGAGGTAAACTCTGCATTAAAAAAAAAATCTAGTTAGAAATTTAGATCCAAGCTCAAGGGAGCTTGGGTGAGCACTTTGAAGCAAGGTGTGTTGATAAGACTGAGGCACTGTTGCTTTGGTTGTTAGGTGCTGCTGAGTTGGTTCTGACTCAGCGACCCGGTGCACAATAGAACAAAACACTGCTCGTCCTGCACCATGCTCACAATTGTTGTTATGTTAGAGCCTATTGTTGTGGCCACTGTGTCAATCCATCTCACTGAGGATCTTCCTCTTTTTCACTGATCCTCTACTTTACCAAACATGATGTCATTCTTCAGGGACTGGTCCCTCCTGATAGCATATCCTAAGTATGTGAGATGAAGCCTTGCCATCCTAAGCACTAACAGTTCCTTATTCCCAAGCCATAAGCCTTCATAATGCCGCTGTTACCAAGTCAGACTCGCCTAGGACTTACAGTGTGTCCTGGCAAAGGATTCTTTTGGGCAGGACAGCTTGTCCCTGTCTGAGGGCGTAGGAAGCATTAATCCCCTTCTTGGTCCCTGTTAGACTTTCTCAAGATGAGCCTCCCTAAACCAGGCCTCAATGGACAGGCAAATGTTGCTTCTGAGACATAGAACATTCCTGCCTACAGGGACCTTTACCAGTTCACCACCACTGCCATTTGGTGCCCTCCCAGCTCCTTGCCCATGCAGCTTAAGAACTGGGAATCCCGCCCAGCTCAGTCCTCCAGAAGCCACCCTGCCAGCAGCCAGCGATAGTTTATGCATGTCGTGGCCCTGGAGGGTCCTAGAGGTGCCTGGGGAACAGTGTGGTCTCTGTGTCCCATTGCCCCTACGAGCCCTCAGACCCAGGTCCTGAACCAACCAAGACTTACAACAACTTCCTGACTAACTCCCTAGAAGTCCAATTTACCAGAACAGGTTCTTTCTGTATTCTCATCTTTCAATCAAATATGAAGATTACTTAAGGTGTCCAGAAGGTCTTCACAGTCCCCTCTTCACAGCCCAACCCTCCAAACTGGTTTCCCGCCTTCTACCACATTCTTGGTGCCCTCAACCTAGACCAAGCTTCACCCCTTCCTGTTCCAATTATTGTGAGCCTTCCTGGGGGTCACAGAAGCTCCAGGGGTTCTTCCTGGCAAGAGGGAACAGTGATACCTGTTCGAATCCCACGCCACCCCTCCTGTCTTCACTGCCCCCTCCACTTAATTGAGGCTGGGAATGGTACTTGTAAGACAGGTCCAAACTCCTTTGGGGACATTAAACCACTTTTGATAAACACCTGAGCAATTTATGAAATGTTAGACAATCAAAATATACAGATTGGGTAACCTCTAAATGCAAGTGGGCTTGCTGACGCTGGGAAATTTGATTTTGCGTTAGACATATGGAGGACTTTTGTCCAACTTAAATACCTCAAAGGCAGCTTTGAACTGATCCTGAAATAGTTTTAATTGCTGCTAATGATAACTGGTATGGTGAGCAATAAAACACAAAATCTCCTCAACCCAGAGAACTGCTTCTTTTGAATCAATTGCCGACTTAGTTTTGCTCCTAGCATAGAGAAGATGGAGTGGGGAGGCGGGAGACCATCCCCCTGGCAGGTCCCTGTGGTCTCTCTCTTGTATCATTGGAAAGAAGTGGGGGAAAGGGAAAAACAGTGGAGCCTTAACATGTATGCAAAGTTCTAGATTACTAGTAGCTGCACTATTGTTGTTGAATGCCGTCAAGTCGTTTCCGACTCATAGCAACTCTGTATAGAGTTTCCAGGGAGCATCCTTGAGGTTCAAACCGACCATTTTGTCTGTTGCTTATCCTACAGTGCCACACCAGGACTCCAAGTAGAAGCATTCACAAACATTTATTGAGCACCTACTGTGTACCAGACACCATGTTGGTTGCTGTCATTAGTGCAGGGCACTCCAAGAGTCAGCAGTGCTGATGGGACACAGGGTAGGTTTGTGCAATTCCACACATACTTGTTGAGGCCAGCTCGGCCTCACATGGAAAGATGAATCAGACACAAGCCCTCCCTCACAGAGTCCACAGAGGAGTGGGGGAGACGGAGCCAAACACAGATACTCAGAATCCAGAGAGATGAGTGTGCAGTTGGAAGGTTCCCAACAAGATGGTGGCTCAGGGCACTGGCAACTCCTCCTACAAGAGGTCACCCAATATTGCCCAGGAAAACCAAAAATAAATGTCAAAGGGAAATCTGCACCAAGAGTTAAACCAAGGAACGAGGACTTCCACAAGCAGACAATGTGTGGAAGGAATTGGGAAGTTAGGACTTGGGAAGTGAGCCAGCACACGTAGACACACAAGGCAGGAAAGCTTTTGGGGATGGGGTTAGTCTCTGGATTGGACAGTCCAGTTTAAAATATATATATATGTGTGTGTGTATAAATTGTATGTGTGTGCATGAGTAGTGTATATGAGCCCAGAAAAAAGACTGGAAATAAATACACTCGCATGGTGGTAGTAGTTATTTCTGGATAGTAGAATCATGAATGATGTTTTCTTCTATAAACATTCTGAAACTATATTTATAATAAGCAACAAGTTATTTAAAAATAAAGAGACTTGTTTTTGGAGTTTTCTGTAGGCTTGGAATGATTTCCAAATAGAAAATTAATCATTGTCAACACTAAATGATAGGTATAAAGGGGTTCATTTTCATTTCTCGCTAGTTTGGGGCGTGTTTGAAATGTTTCCATAGTGAAAAGTAAAATAACAAGAAGACCAAGGCTCTTTGTCGAGATCTTCCGAGGCTGGCCTGCCCAGTCTTGGCCCTCTCCTTGGACTATCTGTGTGTCACTCACAGTCCACCCACTGGGCACTGGAGCTGCTGGTCACCAGTGGCCTCTGGTATGCCTCGGTGTCCTTGCTCAGCATCCTCTGCCATGCCCATGGCAGATTCTGTGCCAGCTCTTCCTGCAACATCAGTCCTGCACCCCACACTGGCTCAGACAGTCCTGCACCCCTCAGTCTTACCTGCCCCTGCCCCCTATACAAAGTGTGTGCCTCCTTCCCGGGTTTCCATCAGCTTCTTATGGTAGGTTTTCTGAATCTGCAAACTTTCATTTCCCTCCCCTCATCAGAATCAGCAGGCACCAGTCTTTCCCATCTTAACACAGAAACTCCTCACATGACTCTGAATTCACTTTTATTAAATGACTACCTCTCTCCTTCCCTCCCAGTTTCTAGAAGGGCTGATCTGCAAATTCAAGGCACGGTGTGCAGCTGTTCAGGTTGTTCACTGCACAAATATGTTCCACTGTGGGACATGTTGAGGTTAAAGTCCAACTTGCCTTCCTCTTACCAAGCCAGTGAGCTGGGATGAGAGCTGCATCTGCCTGGAGAAAGGAGAGCCTCTTCTAATGTGTACAAGCTTGTTATATGGTCTGGATACAGCCTTGCTTACTCTGTGTCACTGTGTCACCTCCGAACTGTACCAATCACTGTCATTTAGATTCCAATTCATGGCAACCTGTTGTGTATCAGAGGAGAACTGTGCTTCTCCATAGGGTTTTCACAAGCTGATTCTTTGCAAGAAGATTTTCCAGATCTTCCAAGGTGCCTCTGTGTAAACTTGAACTGCCAACCTTTTGGTTAGCAGCCAGACACTTAACCATCTGCACTATCTAGGTAATCCTGTGTCACCTCCACTCAGTCCCAAAGCCCCTGGTTTCTGTGCCTACAATCCACTACTGCAACCTTTGTCCAGGGCATCTGTGTCCGTCCATTGACCATCTCCTGTGGCCCCATGTCAACCTTCAGGGAATGTGATTTTCTGTAGCATTTTCCCTGTTGCCTTTCCTCTTAGGTCTTCCCCACCCCCACTGACTTCTGTTCCTGGATCTTCTGCCTCTAAGACCACTCCCTTCTTTAGTGGGCCCCTCTCATTCTGGACACACTTAGTAGTTGCTTCTCCAACTCCATCTACAGCCTCTCACTTCCTTTCTACACACTGTTCCCCAGGCCAATGACACCCACATCTGTACCCCTGATCTAGCCTCTCTCCTCTGCTCCAGTTGACACGTCCACCTGGAAGTATTACTTTCAACATTGAGCACATTTTCTTCCTGACCTGCTCTGCTTCCTGTATTCTTTATCTGCACAAAGGCACTCTCAGCCAAACGTTTCCAGAGTCAGGAACACTGGGGTCATCCTCACTGCCTCCCTTCTCCCACTGCCCATCCTACCCACCCTGCTATTCCTCCTGGGCCTCTCCCACCCACCTCCATTCTCACCCACACTGTCCTAGTTCAAGCCGGACTCTTGCAACAGTCCCAGCCTCCTGTCTCTTCCCTATTAATCTACTTCCTTGGGGCTCCTGAGTCATCTTTCCAAGATATAAATCTGATCATGTCATTCTGCCCAAAATTCTTCTATAACTCCTCATCCCAAAATAAACCCATGGCATGTGAAGTCCACTTCCTTGGTTCAGACTTCATACTCCACCTATACTAAATGGTTTGTGGGTCCCCAAACATGATGGGCTTTGTTGTATCTTTTCTCATGCGACTCACTCGGCCAACTATGACCCTGTTCCCCTTGCAGACCTCAATTCTTCCCATAGAAGTCAGCCAAAGCATTGCAACCTCCAGGAAGCCTCTCTTGATTTCCCCCACAAACCTGGCACTGCCTCCTCTGAGCCCCCAACTCCTGTGTCATTGTTAGCTCTCTGAGTGGGAACACCAGCATGACCGAGGTATGGGAAGCCTTGGTATTTCTGGGCCTTTGCTCATGCTGTTCCTTCTGCTCCTGGATAACCTAGCGATCCTGCAAATCCAGCTCACATTCATCCTTTCCCATAGTAACCCAATGTAGGGTTTCCTAAGTCATAAATCTTTACCGGAGTAGACCATCTGATCTCTCGCTACAATGGCTCCTGCTTCTACTACTCTGAGCATGAGGCCTACAGGCTGGTCTTGATTCCATAGACAAGTGACATTTTCCATCATGATCCATTATACATGTGCATCAAAATACACAAAGATACATTATATAGATACATATACATACAGCTGAGACAAAATGTATTCTTATGTGCAATATGCTCTGATACTGTCTATTTGATTTCACTTCTGTTTGTAAGACTGATGATGACCCACTAGAGCAACCTCCCAAACCACTTATGGGTCCCAATCCACCATTTGAAAACCTCCAAATGGTCAGTGTGAATCACCAGGGACTGCAAGCAGAGGAGGCACACGGTTAGAACAGTGGGTTAGGTTAGCAAATTAAGTAAATTCTCAAATTAATTAAAAGGGTTTTTTTTGTTTTTGTTTTCAATTTTCCAAACTGTAATATATGTTACTTTAGGAAAATATAGTAAGAGTGAATTACTAGATTAACAACAAAAAGAAAAACAACCCAATCAAAAAATGGGCAAAGGACTTGAACTGCTAGTTCACTACAAAGGATATATAAATGACCAATAAGCACATTTAAAGATGCTCAGCAAAATTAACCATTGTTGTGTGTCATCAAGTCAATTCCAAACCACAGCAACCCAATATAACAAAGTAGAACTGCCCCAGAGGGTGGGTTTCATAGGCTGTGATGTTCTATCAGGGAACCACTAGTAGATTCAGACGGCTGATCTTTAGGTAGCAGCCCAGTGTTTAACCACCGCACCACCAGGGTTAAACTGCTCTTCATTGCTGTTGTTGTTAAGTGCTGTTGAGGCAGTTCCAA
>NW_006408570.1:4909766-4911818 GCF_000296735.1 Chrysochloris asiatica | reverse complement strand
TGGGGATTGAACCACCAACATTGTAGTTAATAGTCCAGTCCTCATCACACAGCGCCATACAAAAAATGCATGAGGCATTTTTTTAAAAACATGTTGCTATCAAGTCAATCCCGGCTCATAGTGACTTTGTGTGACAGAGTAGAATTGCCCTATAGGGCTTCCAGGTCTATAAATTCTTACAGAAGCAGGCTGCCACATCTTTCTCCCATGGAGTGACTAGTAGGTTTGAACCACAGAGCTTTTGGTTAGCCGCCAAGTTCTCAACCGTGGTGCCACCAGTGTTCCTATTCATTAGTCGTTACCTAAACCCCCTGCCATGCAGTGGACTGCAACTCATAGCAACCCTATGTAGGGTTTCTGAAGCATAAGTCTTGACCAGAGTAGAAAGCCTCCCCTTTCTCCAGAAGAGTAGTTGGTGGTTTTGAAACACCAATCTTGTGGTTAGCAGTCCAGTGCTTATCCTACAGTGCTACACCAGGGCTCCATTGTTGTTGTTGTTGTTAAGTGCCATCAAGTCAGTTCTGACTCATAGGGACCTTGTATAGGGTTTCCAAAGAGCAGCTGGTGGGCTTGAATCCCTGACCTTGCAGTTCAAAGCGACCTTACAATCCAGCGCATTAACCCACAGTGCCACACCAGGACTCCTATTAGGAAGAGGGAGATGCAAATCAAAACCATAATGAGATATCTCCACACAGTCATTAGAATAGCAATTTTTTTTTTTTTTTTTATGGAAAAACACAGGACATGGAGAAATTGGGCCTCTTCAATTGTTACAGGGAATGCAAAATGGTACAGTCACTATAGAAAACAGTTAGGTGCTTTCTCAAAATGTGGGACATAAAACCACCATGTGACTCAGCAACCCCAATCCTAGGTATATACCCAGAAGCAAAACTAGGTAGGCAAACAGAAATCTCTACACCAATATGTTGCATGCAGCACATTTTTTAAGAGCCAGAAGGTGAAAACAACCAAAATACCCCACAGCTGATGAATGGATAAACAAAATGTGTGATATACAAACAATGGAATATTAGTTATAAAGAGAAATTCACTCCTAATGCATGCCACAACATGGATGAAACTTGAAAACATTATTCTAAGTAAAGTCAGTCAAAAAAGGAAAAATACTGTATATGAAGTTAGCAAAATTATAGAAACCAAAAAATTATTATTGCTTATTAGGGGTGATAGGTATGGTCTTGGTGATAGAAACAATGCCAAGAATACATGACAGTATTTTGCAAGATCTGTTTACTAAAATACCTTTTTCTCAACAACATAAATGATGGCTATAGATGTGAGCCTCACCAGATGGAATACACAGGAATCAACTACATCTGCAGAAAGAGATAATGGAAAAGCTCCATATTATCAGTCAAAACAAGGCCGGGGCAGACTGTAGAACAGACCATCAATTACTCATATGCAAATTCAAACTGAAGCTGAAGAAAATGAAAACAAGTCCTCGAGAGCCAAAATACGACCTTGAATATATCCCACCTGAATTTAGAGATCATCGGAAGAACAGATTTAATACATTAATCACTAAAGACTGAAGATCAGAAGAGTTGTGGGATGACATCAAGGACATCATACATGAAGAAAGCAAAAAGTCATTAAGAAGCCAGAACCACATCCAGATCACCAGAGATGAGAAATCCCCACTTAAAAGGACGAGCTGACGAGCCTGGAGCGGTGAGAAGAACAAAAGATACATCTCGAATGGAGAACCTACAGGAAAAATACGATACAATGGAGTCAGATGGACTGTTACTACGGGAACAAATGTTGCTTCCCTAGGAGACATTGGGGCAGTTGGTCGGGTCCTACCAACGTAGGCCCCCTCCCAAAACTGAGACTCGGAGAAAATGCACGCTCAGATTGGTAAACACACACATCATCGTTGGGGAGAAGTGGGGTAAAGGCAGCAATGAAGCGGCGAACTAAGCCTCGCAATATTCAGAGGGCTTCTGTGGACCCGGCTGGGGACCTGATTGGCAAGCAATGCAAGGAGACCCGAGGACTCCTTTGCCCAGAGTCAGTGAC
>NW_006408570.1:4877218-4889448 GCF_000296735.1 Chrysochloris asiatica | reverse complement strand
GGAGAAGGGCAGCTTGGACATTGGATACTCAAATGGGGAGGGGGGCTACAAAGGCAAGAAGTGACTGGCTTACAAGCTTTCAAGGGGGAACCTGATGCTAGGGAGCATGGCGGACGGCAGAATCTCCAGTAGGTACTATTCAATCTATCTGGGCGGAGCTGATGAAAGGAGATACAGATGGGTAACTCATGATACTGTAGTGAATAATGCTTATCAGGACGGATTGTGAGGGTTGGAAATGCAAAGATGGAAGTTTTGTAACAAGGAAGGGAGTGATTAATTCTCCAGGATAGGAACGGAGGCCTCTGGGACCATCAACGGAGAAGAGCCGAGAGCGGGACCCTACCCAGAGAAACAGAGATGCCTGAGATGGACACAGAGATGAGGACGTGGCGTGATGAAGTGACTGGGGACTTTGGACCCAGAGAGGGAAAGGGACTGTAGACCGAAAACTAGGGGGAGGAGGGGAAAGTATAGGGGGCGGGTTTCTGGGATATACCCTTTGGGTGGTTGATGATGCATAGAGGAGATTGGAACCATGGCAGTGAGATGATATATGATGGAATGAATGTAAAGCTAAAGTTCTCCCATGTAAACTATCACATAATTCACAATAAAACATTAAAAAAAAAAAAAACCTAAGGTAATAAATATTCAAAACTTTCAGCAATTGGCAAATGAGCATGAATGTATTTCCCACATGAATGGTAGTTGATATTTTCATTTGCATCAGTTAGTAAGAAAAATCTGACACAATGAAGACATATATATATATATTTAATTCTATCCATTGCTATCTAGTCAATTCTGCATCATAACCGCTCTGTAGGATAGAGTAGAACCACCCATGGTGTTTCCAAGGCTGTAAATCTTTACAGATGCAGACTGCCTCATTTTTCTTTGGTGAAGCAGCTAGTGTGTTTTAATAATGGCTAGATTTAGCCATTGCCTCACAAAATTTTGAAGATTTAACAACCAGCTCTTAGATGTTGGTATGACCTGGCTCTGACTCCCACTTCCAGCTCCACCTTGAATGGCAGTGATGGTGGTTGTGTGCTGTGGAGTAAGTTCCGACTCATAGAGACCCTGTATAGGGTTTCCGAGGCTGTAAATCTTTTTTTAAAGCTTTTTTTGTGAATTGACTGATAGTTTACAAGGGAGAACATCGGTTTTGCACTCATCCTATCGTATTTAGTTTCACTGCAATGATTACAAGCCCCTCCATGCATCATCATTTAACAGTATTTGCTTCTATTCCCTGTTTTTTATTTTGCTTTGTTTTATTTTTGATGTATATAACAACACTCAGGAATTTAAACAACCAAAGGGCACATTCTGCAAGCCTGCCTCCTGGCCACCAGCAAACAGCCTTTCTCTTTTCATAAGTCTAGAGTCCTCAGCTGCTCTATCTCTCCATGTCTCTGCCTTCATCTCTGTTTTCGCTGCTTCTTTGGTTAGAGGCCTATGTTCCGCTGATGCTCTTTTCCCTTGATGGTGCTAGGGTCCTCTGTTCCTGGAATGTTAGATTAACGACTCCCCACTTTATTTTACAAAACTTCTACCTTTACAGTTGTGATAATCACAAATGATAACAATTACTCACTATTGAATCAAAGAGCCGTATCCCCATCTCCTTTCACCAGACCCATATAGACAAGATGAAAACTATTCACTGGGGATGTAAATCTTTACAGAAGTAGAAAGCCTCATTTTTCTCACATGGAGTGACTGGTAGATCTGAACTGCTGACCCTGTGGCTAGCAGCCCAGCTCATAATCTACTATACAACCAGGCTCCTTCCACCTTGAATAGATCCCTCAAAAAGCTCTGCAAAAACCTGCAGGCCACATCCAACATACATTCCCAAGTCTGATCTTATAAGCAAAATAGAATTCACCTTTTTTCTCTCAAATCTGTTCCTCTCTACAGCTGCCATCTTGGTGTTGTTGTTGTTGTTGTTGTTAAGTGCCGTCGAGTCGGTTCCGACCCATAGCGACCCTGTACAGGGTTTCCGAGGGTGTAAATCTTTACGGGAGTAGAAAGCCTCATCTTTCTCCCGTGGAGCAGCTGGTAGTTTCGAACCGCTGACCTTAAGGTTCGCAGTAAAGCTCCACTATTCACCAAGGAACCCAAGCCAAAAACCACAGCATCATCCTTACCTGTACTTCTCCTGAAACCTAAACACCTGCTCTCTATCTCCTGCCCTGCTCTGGATCACACCCACCACCACCCCTCACCGGGACCACTCATCACTTCCTCCTCAGGCTCCCCTCTGTTGGGCACTGTTTACTCCTGACCATCTTCTTCATGGCATCAAAAGCACTATGACATCCTGCCATGTTCCAAACCGAGCAAAGTCAGGCTTCTGGCTGCCCAGAACTCAGCAGGCATTGTCCCTTGTCCTCTGTCACGTATCTCTAGATCCATCTCTGGCACATCCTGCACATTCACCATCTGCTCCAGCTACAGAACTGCTTAAAGTTCCCTTAACACATCCTACTCCCCCAAGCCACCACATCTTATACCTACCTGTCTCTATCCTGAACCCTCTTCACTATTGAAACCCTGGCTTCATAAATTATTTATCAATCTTTGGGACTCATCAAAAATACTGTCTCCCCAGCGAACACTTCTGCCCCAGCAGAAGTCATTCATTTGTTAATTCATGTGAACAAATAGTGTTGATCTTGTGCCAGGTTCTGTGCTAGGTGCTGGGGATGCAAAAATGAGCCAGGTTCTCAGAATGATCTCAGTATATTGGAGAAAATATGAACAAGACAGTAAGCCTCCTGGTAGATAGAGATCTGTGGAGGATGCTGGGAAGGGCAGAGGAGGAACTCCTGGGGATGGTAACCCCATGGGTAGGAATGGTCCAGGCAAAGACAGGCAGTGCAAAGGCCCTGAGGCACTTGGGGAACTACCTGTGATTCAGTTTATCCAATGCTCTGAGGCCAGAGAGGATCCAGTAGAAAAAGGCAGGGCAGATCCAGAGGTGATTTATCTTCACATGGAGAAAGCAAGATAAATGGTGATGTTGACGGCGAAGGCAATGGGGAGTAATGGAATACTTCTTGGTAGGCCTTTCAGAAATGACAATTTCTGAATGTAATGTAGAGAAATAAAATGAGGATCAAGAACTGGGTTAAAGGATAGCCTGAACCAAGATCATGGCAGTGGTGATGGGCAAGAGCATATGGGAAAGAAGTTTAGAAGGCAGAATCAGTAGTACCTGGAAACAGCTTTGCAGGGTGACTATAAGTTAGTTCATCTTGGCATATACTGGGTTTGAGGTAGTTGTGATACATCCAAGGAGAATAATCTGTTTGTCAGCTGAATTTTGAAATCTGGATCTGAGGAAAAAATTCTGACAGGACTTGAGAGATAGAATTTGAAAGTTTTCAGTTTATTAGCACTTGGGAATCATGCCCCTATGGAATGAGGGCTCTGACTGAAAAGGAAAAAAAGCTAAGATGCGTCCCAAGGAGCACCAGCAGTGAATGAGGAGACAGAATATAAGTCATCAGAGAGGAAGGAGTGGGAAGGGAGAAAGGGATCCTAGAAGACAAGACAGGAGACAGGTTCAAGGAGAAAGGGTGCTTAGCACAATCACTGATGACAAAAGTTGGAAAGGCACCTGAGGAATCTAGCAGCTAGGGGTTCACTGTTGGCCCTGGTGACACTGGGTGAAGAGTGGCTGGTGAGAAACTGGGCAGGGCAGTGGCAGGGAGGAAGGTCAGCAAAGGGAAGGAGAAAGTTAGGAAGGTGGGATGTGGGGTCAGGAGAGAGAAACATGGGATAGGTCCATAGCAGAGCTGGAAGGGTTAGCTTTGAGCAGGCCGACAGCCATCTTTCATGAAGACATGCAGGAAGCCAAAGCAGGGATTCAATTGTCACTTCAGGTTCTCTGGAAAGCAGATTCCAACATGGAGGTAGAAGTGTAAGAGACTTGTTGGGGGTAACTCCAATGAGAAAGAGAAAGAGAAGAGGCACAGGCGTTGGCAGGGAGAGCCTTCAGGCTGAGATACAGGTGGGAGGCTTGGATAGGAAGAGCCTGAGAGGGCAGCTCTGAGAAAACCTGGCTGGTTGAGCAGGGGCTCCAGGACAAAGGGTCCCAGGCTGAGCAGAAGTGGCCAGACCCTCACTCCCTTGTCAGACAGTGACACGCCTCTGTGCCAGGAGGCCTGAGAGGAGATCTCTTAGTGAAGTGGAACTGTGGTGGGAGGGTCTGAGGTAGGGGGTGTGGGGAAGCATGGAGCAACTCTGAGCAGCGCGGGAGCAGAAATGCTGGCTGCTTGAAGTTCAGTTGAGATTGGAGGCCTTGGTTAGCAGTAGCTTCAATTCCTCCTTGGGCTTGGATAGCAGTGAGTTGGTGGGACCCAAAGTTGAGGTGCCCTTGCTAGATCAAGGGGACAAGGTGTGGAAGGTTTAGGGATGAGAGTGGTTGATGATATGGAATATGAGCTCAGGACAAGGAGATGAGGTGAGTTGGGAGACTATAGGTGGTAGAGGTCCTGGGGTGGCAGGCGAACCAAGTGGTGGGAATTATAGAATGAAAACCCCAGACACAGAGAAGTCTGAGTCCAAGAGTGGGGAATCGAAAGTGTCTGGGAGCAGAAGGGTAATGACCAACCGTGGAGAGGTTGAGGAGTCCCTCTGCTTAGCAGGCACGGAGCCATGAGGCTGGTCTGGTCTCAGGATATCGAGTTCTAGTCTGGCATGTTCTTATTCCCATTATGTGCCTGTCAGCTGCCTGCAGCCTTGTGTCTGCTCTTGGGAGCGGGCTAGTCCTTCCGGCACAGACCAAGCCCTGCTCACATGCCTGCAGCCCCCGGCCAATGCTGTCTGGGGACAGTTCCAGGCTAAGGCCTGATCCTCAGGTGTCAATCAGAGACCACAGGGAAGCTGAGGGAGCTGAAAAGCCCTCAGTCCAGCCCTTGAAAGGCACAGTTCCCTTTGAGGATCTAGGAGGAAAGCAAAGGAGAGTATTTAATGGAAGGCTTGATTGTATGGGGTGTCTCTGGGTGTTGCAAGCAATTAAGCACTCAGTTATTAACTGAAATGTTGAGGGTTGAATCCATTTAGAGGCACCTCAGAAGAAAGACCTGGTGATCTGTTTCCAGAAAATCAGCCCTTGAAAATCATATCGAATATAGTTCTACTCCTATTGGTTTTGACTGTATGGAGGTGTCAGGGAAGGCTTTCCAGGGGAGGTGATGCTTGCACTGAGAACTGAGAATGGAAAGGAATTACCAACATGAAGTGGAGGGACAGTAATAGAGCTCATAGAAGAACCTACTTGCCCAGCAAAAGCCAACCCCCAACACTGTAGGACACTCTGTGTTTCCTTCCTGGTTGTGCCAGGCCCCATGGTCTTCCCTCAGGCTTTGAAGGGTTCCATCACTTTTTCACCACAGGGCCCCTGTATGCCTGTTCCTCTATTTGGAAAACCTTCCCTGCCTCCTTCCACACCCTCATAAGACCCAGAATTACTTGAAGAAAAGACTGTAGCCAGCTGCACTCACCGAAAAGTCCTTGGTTTTCACCCTGGGGCCCTGTCTTCATTGCTGAGATTTAAAGGCGCATGAGGAGACCCACCACCTGTCTTGTCAGTTTGTTGTACTGTGGCGGATGGAGTGTTACTGTGATGCTGGAAACTACACTACTAGTATTTCAAATACTAGCAAGGTCACCCATGTTGGACAGTTTCAGCAGTTTTCAGACTAATTCAGTGTAGGAAAAAAGACCTAGTGAAACCCCTAGAGATCACAAGAGAATATCATCATGTAATGTGCTGGAAAATGAGTTCTTTAGGTTGAAAGCACTCAAAATACACAGTGGTGACTCCAACATGCCAAGGATCATGGAGGTGGCATAGGGCCATGCAAAGTGTGTCCTGTTGTACATGTGGTTGGAGCCAACTCAATGACAACTAGCAACAACAATGAAGAAGACATGAGCCAGAATGCCCCCTGCAGTGCAGGACACAAGGTAGGTGCTCACGAATTATCTGCTGAAAGGCTGGCCAGATGAGTCAGAGGACTAGGCCCTGGGCTGCTTATTTAATACCCCCACCTCCCAATGATGGGTGATCATGCAAAACCAGGCTCAAGTTGTAGAAGGCTTTGGAGCCAGGGGCAGAAGTTAGAGACTACACACCTCAGGGCAAAAAGGGTTACACCTGTCCTTGCTCAAAAGTCACAGGAAGTTGCTAAATGGACCAAAAGAAGAACCAGCTAGCTTGTTCCCTTGGTCCTCCACCTCCCCCAGTCTCCACCAGCTGTTGCCTCATGGAGGGTCAAAACAGGAAAGATAAAATCTGTACGACTCACAGCTCCAAAGAAACATGAGTTAGAAATGTGACCCAGCTGCGGTTAGCCCCACCCTAGCCGATCTGGCCCAAGAGGTCCCAATCCTCTACACCCATGACCTGGAGGTAGAGTGGGTGGCATAGTCACAAGATAGGTGGCCTCCGAGATCCCTGGGCTTGTGTTTTGAGACTCTTTTGTGATCTCTCATGAGAACCAAATCTGGTTCAGTCCTGGAGAATGGAACAAGCTGGTTTCATCTTATCTGACAAGTTGGATTGCAGGCAGTGAGGGATGGAAAATTCCAAGAAGCCGAGGTGATGTTTCTTCTTGGAAGACAGACCCACTCACAATGCCACCTCCCAGCGCCTCATGACCTCCAATCTGATCTTGGTGAGGTAGCTTTGTGATGACAGAAGACGCCCCCACCCCACCCAGAGCCTGCTTGCAGGAGTCAGCTCAGGAGCCCGTGAGGCCGAGCAGGAAAGCTTGGCACATTGCAGGAAGCCAAGGGCACAACACTCAGACATGTCCCTCAATACAAGACAAAAATCTCTAGAACCTGACACAGGGCCTTGCTCAAAGGTGATTTTAGATAATTGTCTATTGCATGCACTCCAGAATTATTTGAGTGAGTGAATGAATGAATGAACGACTGGCATTAGCACTATTGTGAGGGGCCTTTAAATCCTGTACACTTCTGAGTTAAGAAAGTCCTTAACCAGCCTCTTTCTTTTTACCCAGACACCTCCCCTCCACCACTGGGCAGCCACAGCTGACTCCCTTCTTCCTCAGGGCACAGAGTCCTCGTCAGGAAGATAACGCCATGTCTTCTCTCTACACAGCTCCCTCTTGCCCCTGATCACCCCACTGTCCTAAGTCTCTGTCCACCACTTGTCTGTCAGTTTGCCGTACCATGGAGGCTTGTGTGTTGCTATGATGCTGAAAGCTACGTCATCGGTATTTAAAAACAAATCTGTGTTGGAAGAAGTACAGCCAGAATGCTCCTCAGAAGCCAGGATGGCGAGGCTTCATCTCTCATACTTAGGACACATTATCAAGAGGGCCCAGTCCCAGGAGGACAGCGTGCTTGGTAAAGTGGAGAGTCAGTGAAAAAGAGGAAACCCCCCAACGAGATGGACAGACACAGTGGCTGCAATGGCTGAAACAATGGTGAGGATGGTGCAGGACCCGGCAGTGTTTCGTTCTGGTTGGATCCTACTCAACAGCACCTAACAACATCATGTCTCTGTGGTTTTGCCCTGCTCTAAGCACTCAGAGAGCCCCAACCCAGATATCCCTATGTGAAACTGTCTAAAATAGAAAATGCTAGAATACCTCCCACAACATACACGCAGGAGTACAAACTAGGGGAAATAAAAATAAAAAAAGAAGTCGAAATTCAATTTCACTGCATCTTCTTTTTTTCATTAAGGGGATTCCCAGCGTCTCAAAAGAACATCACAACCACCAAAGCAAACAAAACGAAGACAATGATAGTAAAACCACTGTGAGTGGGGAATCACCAACAAGGGGAACTCTGTTCCCATCTGATAGTTCTGTAAAGTTTCAGGGGGTTACTCCTGCTCCTCTGCTCAGATAGTAAGTTGTGCAAGGGTGGAAATGCTGATGAAAGAGCACAGAACTGATAGGCAGGGACCTCAAGTTCCAAATCCAAAAGCACCCCCAAGGAGCTGGATGACTTTGGGCTGTTTCTTAACATTTCTGGGTTGTAATGTTTCCATTTGTAAAAGAAAGGATTACCTATAATTGTATGAAAATTTTATTGTATCTTCATGGTGCTTGGCGCAGTATCACCTGGGATGGGCTTAAAAAGTACAAATGGGAAGAAATGCTCCAATGTGAGTTTATATAATCACTATACCTCAAATCTAGTCTTAACTGAGATTTGGACAAGGGAAATACCAATTCAAATGGGTTCTTCAGAAAAGTTAGATAGAGCCTATCTTTGGAGGACCACAAGGTCTTGGGATTTCTCTTTCTCCATTATCAACTTTTAGACCATGGGGTGAAAGAGAGAGGTGGAAATTAGAAGAAGGATGTGACCAGGCTGAGACACAGGCAGGAAGACCAACCTGGATGAGCCTTGGACTGTGGTCAGCTCTGAGAAAGCCTAGATAACCCAGCAGGGGAGCTCCAGGGCAGAAATGGTCGGTCCTAGACACAAATCCAGCACTCAGGAGGGCTTGTTCTCACCCCCAGAGGACCTCTGCTCCTACAATACTCTCTTCATCTCTCTAAGACTTAGGGGGACACAAGAACCTGGAAGTCTTTTCAGGGAGGGTTTTTCCAGACTGCTTCTGAGAGTGGTCATGTATTCATCTCAGGACACTTGCCTTCCATTTCCCTCTTCCCAGCTTATGGGACACACCAAGAGGTCTAGACAGCAGAGCTTCAGAGTCCCAACAGGCTCCACCTCTCACCACAGCACAGCTGTGGGAAAGCTACTTGGCTTCTCTGGACCTCAGTTTCCTCCTTCATAAAATGAAGACAATAGAATCAATTCAAGAAGCAGTTATGTGGATTAAATGAGATAATCTTGTAAAGCGCTCAGGCCAAGCCCATGATGATTACACAGAGTTGCAGCAAACCTGACAGATTGGGTCAACAACAGGCCTCAGTAAAATCTGTCAGTGTTGATGCTAAAGGCTACCTACCTAGTCAGGTCATGTGACGGCCACTGGAAAAAGCTGGTGATGGTGGTGGTGGTGGTGTGCTGTGGAGTCGATTCCGACTCATAGCAACCCTGTACAGAGTTTCTAAGGCTGTAAATCTTTATGGGAGCCAGAAAGACTCATCTTTCTCCCACGGAACAGCTAGTAGTTTTGAACTGCTGACCTTGATGTTAGCAGCCCAACTTATAATCATTACGTTACCAGAGCTCCTCCGGAAAAGGCTAGAAGGCAGAAATAAATGAAAAGTTTGCACCCTCCCAGAAAACGGCAAACGCTGTGACTCTGAGTGCCCATGCTGCTTTTGGGGTCACTGACCTTGGCCACTCCCTGCACAGAAGAGGCTCACAGACCATGGCTGATCTGACTGATGCCACACAGCAAAGCTGTTACAGAATTTGGACTAAAGTGCCAATCTTCCCAAGAATCTGTGGCCAGATTCTCTTCTTAGACACTAATTTAGGTTTTGTTGTTGTTGTTAAGTACCATGGAGTCAATTCTGACTCATAGCTGACCCTGCACAGGATTTCCAAGGCTGTAAATCTTTACAGGAACAGAAAGCCTCATCTTTCTCCTGTGGAACCACTGGTAATTTAGGTTTCGTGGTTATGTGCCATGGAGTCAGTTCCAACTCACAGCAACCCTGCACAGGGTTTTCAAGGCTGTACATCTTTACTGGAGCAGAAAACCTCATCTTTCTCCCGCGGAACAGCTGGCAGATTCGAACTGCTGACTTTACGGTTCGCAGCCCGTTTCCTAACCACTATGCTACCAGAGCTCCTTAATTTAGGTTTAGGTGGCTGCATTTTTCCCTTTTCTTCCCTTTCCAATAAGGCCTTGGATCTGTACTCTTTTGGGCTCCCCTGCCTCAGGGCAGGTTTGTGGTTCGTCACCAGGCAGAAGGGTGCTCAGATGATTCTCTCCTTTACGACTGCTTTTGGTTTGTTCAGGGCTCTGTGGGGTGTGTCTTGAGGTCTACCTGGGCGAGAGGAAATAAGTGGGAAAGGGAGTGGGAAAGGAACAGAAATGGGGGAAAACAGGTCTCAAAGGGAGGAAGGCACAGGGACCCATGCTGGTCAGGAAAGCATGAAGGCTGCCTAGAACAAAATTTGAGCCACAAAGGTACCTGGGTCCATGAGTGTGTACAGGGTACAGAAGTCACCCTCCCCAGGTCATCCTCCCCTCATCTGGGGCAGCACAATCAGCTTCCTAGATTCTGGGGTGAAGTTCACGAGGAGGAGACCTAATAATGAGTGAGCCAGGCAAGATGGGTGCTTTCAGCTAGACTGAGTTGTTTTAAGAAACATTTCTTGCCGACTTGGGATGATGGACTAACATTCATGCTCCCCACATGAGCCTCTATGGTTCCCTTTACAACACTCTTCCCTACAACAGTATCAAACATTTGTACGAAGCTTTGTGAAGTACTTCCACATTGTTGACCATTCAGCCTTTGCAACAGGCCCCAAATTATGCTCATTTAATGGATGAAAAACTAAAGCTCAGAGAACAAACAAGATGGTGGATCGCGTAAATGTACAACAAGGAGTTCAGTCAGCAACAACACAGAATACAGGACCAAGCAGGCTCAGGGGATGGTCCCAGAACTCTGAACCACATATAAGGGAATATTTAGAAGGTTGGAAGACTTACAGCTGGGGGAATTGGTAGCAGAAGCAAGAAATCCATTGCTTTCTAATCCAAGACGCTCAGCTGCTCCAGGAGCCGCCATCTTGAGTGAGACCAAGCGGGGGAAGGATCAGAGCAGCCACGGACGCCTGACAGAGCTGTGGGAATAAAGGTGTGGACATTCTTTTCTTTTGGTACCTGTTCACTGGTCCCTTGCTGTCTGCACACCTCCATTTTGGTGACTACAGGGGTACCTGAGCTAGTGGACACCCCAGCCCCACCCTCAGAGGATCGTACTACGCATGCACACAGATCTCCTCGAAATTTAAAGAGACAGTTTCCACTTAAAACCAAACGGCCAGAGCTGGCCTTCAACTGTTTATAACTAGAAAAAAGGCCTGAATAGGGATTGTGGAACGGCACAGGCAGACAAAAAAGGAAATAGGCTGAAAATTAAATCCTAAGTTATGTCACAACGACCAACAGTGGCATCTTGAAATTTCTCAAGAAGAAGAGTGAAAAGGGAAGCCCATTTCCTGATCACATCTACCTGGAAGCAATCAGAAAGCATAAAAAAAATCAAATACACACCCATCTAAGTATTAAGGCCACAGATAACCCCTGAATATGCCCCAAAAACAGAAGCAGACAACCATATCTGCACATGTTCAGAAACGAGATAAAGTGACTGAGGCAAATGAGCTGGAAGGAGACCTACACTCCATAATGAAAGATAGGCAGGCTTTGGAAATGCCTGAGAAGGAATTCAGAAAAATGATTATAACATATATCAAAACACTATATAATGGAGTTGAGAAAAATAAGAAGTCAGGAAAGCACTACAGGAACAATCAAATAAGATAGATGGAGCATTGGAAACAATTCAAAACCTACAGAAAGAGGTCCAAACGATTAATAATAGAATATAAGAAATGGACAATACACTGAAAGGGCAAAGGGGTAGAATTGAAGAGATAGAAGCCAGAACTAGTGAGCTAGAAGATAAATCTCTCAACACTACTAAGATAGAACAAACACAAAAAAGGATAAATCTGAGGAGGCCTAAGATTCATGTTGGACAACAAGAAGAGGAATAACTTAAGAATTATTGGCATTCCAGAACAGGAACAATCACACAAGGCCACAGAGGAAATAGTTAAAGAGCTTCTGGAAGAAAAATTTCCTAACATCCTGAAAAGTGAAAAGGTAAGCATTCAAGAAGCCCAATGAACCCCAGGAAGGAAAGACCCTAAAAGACAATCACCAAGACATATAATAATCAAGCTCTCCAAAATGAAAGATAAGGACAGGATCTTGAAAGCAGTTAGGGAAAAGAAAACTGTAACATACAAAGGCAAGCAAATCAGATTAAGCTCGGATTTCTCAACAGAAACCATGCAGGCAAGAAGGCAATGGGGCAACATATATAAAACCCTAAAAGAAAAAAACTGCCACCCAAGAATCCTCTACCCAGCAAAACTGTCAGTCAAATATGACAGTGTAACCAAAACATATTCCAGGACAAACAGAAGCTAAGGGATTTTGCCAAAGCCAACCCTGCTATGAAAAACATCCTAAAGGAAGTTCTGTGGACTGAGAACCA
>NW_006408570.1:4869125-4875912 GCF_000296735.1 Chrysochloris asiatica | reverse complement strand
ACAAAAAAAGAATTTTTTTTTTTTTGATAAAACAACGGTAAATTGCTTTAATTTGATGAACCTGACCTATACTCAGGGCAGTCATTGTTTCATTGTTAAGTGCCATCGAGTCGGGATCCGACTCATAGCGACCCTGTATAGGGTTTCCAAGGAGCAGCTGGTGAGCTAGAACTGCCGGCTTTAACGGCCCACAACGACATTGCAGTTTACTGCATTAACCAGCAATGCCACACGTAGTTACTCTAAATACCAACAGAGAGGGAAAGAGTCTGCACATCAAGTATCAATGCTCTCCCCTCTGTACACAGGGTTGATAGGGGCGGGCAACTTAGACACTGGCTACCTAAAATGAGGGGGCGATAAAGGCACGAAGTTACTGGCTTACACAGTTTCAAAAGGGAGTTTAGTTTAAGAGTATTGGAGGGAAAGAAAGAGTCCCCACTGAATAGCAACCATCTTGTCTAGATGGGTCTAGTGAAAAGAGATGGGGATAAGATTTGTAAGATTCAGTAGTGAATAATTGTTATCATGACTAATTTCGACTGTGACAATTGTAAAGGTAGAAATTTTGTAACAAAAACAGGGGAGTGGTTAATCTTACAGTCCAGAAACAGAGGACCCTAGGACCATCAAGGGAGAAGCACACAAGCAGAATGCGGGACCTTATCCAGAGAAGCAGCAGTGCCCCAGATGGAGACAGAGATGGGGCATGGAGAGGGAGAGTGGCTGAGGACTCTAGATTCATGGACTAAGAAGAGAGGAACTAAGAGCTGGTGGCCAGGAGCAGACTTGCAGAATGTGCCCTTTGGAGATGTAAATTATTATATATGCCTAAGTGGGTTTTTTTGTTTGTGTGTTTTTAAAAGGCTAAAGTGGATAGAGAGAAATACTGTTAACTGATGGTATATTGAGGGGATTATAAACATTGTAATGAAACAAGGTGTATAATTTGTTGAATGTAAAACTGATGATACGCCTTGTAAACTTTCACCCAATCAACAATAAAAACCTTTAAAAAAAACCAAAACCTCAGCACATGGAACCAATACCCTGGGACATGCTTCTAAGCTGGAACTGAATCGGCCCCCAGGGATGGCAATAAATGTGTCGTGAAACAAACTGTATATAAATTATTTAATGGAAAGCAAATGTCCTCTGTAAACTTTCACCCAAACCACAATAAAATGTTAAAAAATAAACACACACACACACACAAAAGAAAAGAAAATGTAATTGACTTGTTCAAGTTCGCGTAGGTAGTAAGATAACTAGGATGAAACCCAAATTATCTTAACTCCTAGACCAGAGCTCTTTGCAGTGTAGCAGCTATTTTCCACCCTAAATGGTGTACACAGTTGGCAGGACTCTACCCACTGGGCACTCACCTGGGATGTTGTGGGCTTGAGCTCCAGCCTGGGCTGAAGCAGCAGCTCAGCTCTCTAGGAGAGCGCATTTCACCATAGTCAGTTCCTTGCTTTGGGAAGACTTCCTCAGAGATCCGCCAGTGCAGGGAACATCTAGCCAGGCAGGTCTGCTCATTCAGGGGTCTGGCTTGGAGACAGCTTTCCAGATACTCATCTGACTCTTGGGTTTCAGATCAACCTGAATGGAAACTAAACACCTAAATTGGCAAAAAACCCTAGAGATGATTGTTGTTAAGTGCCGTTGAATCGTTCTGACTCATAGTGACTCTGTATAGGGTTTCTAAGGAGCTACTGGTGAACCGCTGACATTGAGACTCAATCTGACCTTGTAGTCCAGTGCATTTTCCTGCAGTGCCACACCAGGACTCCCTATAGATGATTGTTGTTGTTGTTGTTAAGCGTCTTCAAGTGTGTTCCCACCCATAGCGACTCTGTATAGGGTTTCTAAGGAGCATCTGGTAAACTTGAACCACCAACCTTTCAGTTCAAACAGACTTTGTAGTCCGGTGCATTAACCCACAGTGCCATATCAGGACTTCTATAGATGATTAGGAAATAAAAAACAAACATGAAAAACTCTGTAAACTCACTGTTGTTGTCATTGTTAAGTACCATGGAGTCGGTCCCGACTCATAGTAACCCTACACAGGGTTTCCGAGGTTGTAAATCTTAACAGAAGCCGATAGCCTTGTCTTTCTCCCGCGGAACTGCTGATAGTTTTGAACTGCCAACATTGAGGTTAGCAGCCCGATTCATAACCACTATACTGCCAGAGCTCCTTCCTCACTAGCAATTATGAAATGCTCATTAAATTCATACTATTGTCGCTGTTGCTGTTACGCCTCTTAAGCTAGCAAAGTCTTTTTTTCCCTTATGCTATTGGTAGGGATAAACTTTTAATTCCATTTTTCCACAAACTTTTTGAAGTCTTCTCATATATGTTTATATGCACACATACGTTTGTGTGTGCACATACTTTTTAAACAGTTTTGAGATATATATACATAACTTTTCTTATAAGCTTAAAAATATTCGCACCCTAAATATAATATGACGTCTTGGATTGGATCCTGGAATAGGAAAAGGACATCAGTGGAAAAAACTCATGAAATCTAAATGAAGTCTAGAGTTTAGCTAAAAGTAGTATACCAATGTGAATTTTTTTTTTAGTTTTGACAAATATACCCTGGTTAGGTAAGATGTTAACATTAGATGAAACTGGTTGTATGGGAACTCTCTGTACAATCTTTGCAACTATATATAAATATATAAATATTATATATTAATATATAATTATATAAATATAAATATAAAATTATTGCAAAATACAATGTTTATTTGAAAAATGTCCACACTCTTTTACCAAGAATTTCATTTCTAAGATATTATCTCAAAGCTTATCAGAGATGCAGATGGAGGTTTATGTAAAAGAATGTTGCACCACTTGTAATAACTACAAAAATTTGAAAATCAGCTACATATCCCAAAATAGCAGGCTGATTAAGTTATGGTGCATCCAATGATAATACAATGTAACCAGAAGAAGGATCACACTATAATAATATTTAATGACATGGGAAATGCTCATAATAGAAGGTAAAGAGAAAGAGTTAGGACATGAAGCTATATCATTTAAGTTCAATATAATTTTTTTTTTTAAATACACAAGCCAAGAAAGCTGAGAAGGAAACATGGATATATTCAAATAGTTGTTAACTGGTTATACAATTAGAGCAAATCTGATTTTTCTGAATGCATTTACATACAACTTTTTTACAATTAACATATATGACACTAGAGGATAAGCAGTGGACTATAACTGGAAAGTCTGCAATTCAAACCCACCAGGTACTCCTTGGAAACCCTATATAGGATTGCTATGAGTCAGAACCAACTCAATGGCACTTAACAACAACAAATTCAGGAAAAAAGGCATTTTTTTTAAAACCCTGCCCATGGCATTTCCTCAAATTATTAAACACAGATTTGCCATTTAAAAAAAGAGTTGCCATTAAGTCAATTCTGACTCATAGTAGCCAGTGGCATAAGACAAAGTAAGTCTTCCCACAGGGCTTCCAAAGTTGTAAATATACTGCAACAAGGTGTATGATTTGTTGAATGTAAAACTGATGATCTGCCCTGTAAAGTTTTACTCAATCCACAATAAAAACCTTTAAAAAGTCACAGTGCCTATTCCACTACTTTTCCCATCTTTATCCTCAAGTATGTCTGCTAGGCCATCACACCAACCATACTAAATACTTCCCGCAGCTTCTTCCAGCCAACTTTCTAATCCAGATTCCCTACAAATACTGTGCATTGCTTTCCTGGCATGTTCACCATCAGGGTCTTCTTTGACCTTCAGTGGTCTGCCACTCAGACTATACTTGTTTAGAATGTCAGCAGCTTTTTTTTCAGGTTCTCTTCTATCTTGAATTCAACAACAGCACATCCCCTTGACTTTCCCTCCACATCCATTAAGAACTCTACGTACGTTACCTCACTAACTTTTTCTTTAACCAGGTCTTTAAGGGACTGCCATTTCACATCAAAAGGTAGGTTTGTAATGAAGCCACTGTATCTTTTAGTCAGGTTGGCATAAGGCTCAAAGCGATTACCTCCTCTTTCCATGCCTTTTCCCTTCCTCTTCTCATTCTGAGTAGGCTGTTCTCTTTTGCCCTTGGGGCCTGGATCCTGTTGCTCTTTGGGCGCTGCACTTCTCCTTCATGTTGGGCTTCATTGCTACCACATCCGCTGACGCTTTGACCCCTGCTGCCATTTTTCCCAAGGTTTTTTTTTGAGGTGATGAATGTTCAGTTATTAGACAGTGATGATGGCTGCACTTTGCAACTATACTATAATACACTGAATTGCATACTTTACAAGCGTGACTTTTGTGATATATGAAGTTTTATACCTTAAAAAAAAAAAGAGAACGAAATCCTCTATACAAAAGTCGCATTTAATTGTTTCTCAGAATCTTCCTTTAAAATTTCGTTTTCCCTCCTTTTCACATTCAAGGGAGCTTCAAAAAAGTTCTTGTAAAAATGAAACTAAAAAGCAATGAAGGGGCTTTTGGCAAGTTGGCGGAGTAGACAGACTACTGGACCCTCCACAACAAACATACAGGAGAACAAATGAAACAAACACAGATGAAAATCCTGGAAGCCTGAACTTCAGAGGAAACATTAGTGAGTAGATTGAGTGTTTGCTAAAAGGAGAAGCTAAGTAGGGACAGTGAGAGAGGGAGAGTGACTGGGGAACAACTGGCCAGACCAGCATGACCATCTTAAACTTTGACAACAGAAGGTGGCCTGACAAAGCAGATCAACACAAGCAATGGAAAAGATGCAATCCTATGCTTCCCTGGTGACCAGAGGTATGTGGCCAGCTCCCACACTCATTTCCTGTCCTCTACTTCCACACAGATCCTGCTCTTCTGGAGTTTGGGGTTCCAAATCATGTGGTTGGGAGCCATGCCAGTGTGAGATGGGGGCTTATTATGCTGCTTTGGTACCTGAATTCAGACAGGCTTGGCTGCAAACCTACAGAACCCACAGAGCCATCAGACTAGCATTTAACCAGTCACCCTCCCCTCAGCTGTCCTGTGGCTCTAACAGACACTGAAACCAGCTCCATCAAGGGCCTCCACAAACTACTTCTGGATGGAGTGCCCTGAACACAGACAGCACCTAGGCTGATAGGAACTCCATCTAGGACCAGGAAATCTGCTGTCATATCCCTCCACATCTACTTCGTGGGCTCCTTGGTTTACAGGATCCCCCTCAGAATTTTCTCCTCTCTAGGTCCAACAGCTGCACTGGGTTTCTTGGTGGTTTTTTTTCCTTTTGTTATTTCATTGATTTTACTCATTTATTCTTTCTTTTTTTCTTTCCATTCTTTTGAATATTATCCTTTTCAATCTCTGCTTTTGTTTTTTCTTCTTTTCTTCTGTTTCTCATTTCCCATCTTCTATTTTTATTTTCCCTTTGCTCTTTCTTTTCTATTCTCTCTTTTCATCTTTCCTCTCCCTGGTTTTTCTAAGTGTGTTTTTCTTTCTTTCTTTTTTCCTTTTATTTTCTCTCATTTTTCTCTTCTATAGCCCAATTTTCCTGTCCCTTTTTTTTTTCTTTTTAGTTATTATATTCATTTATTTCTGGTTGCTGGCAGTTTTTATTTCTTTTTCTTCTTTATTATTTTCTATCTTCATTGTTGATTGATTGATTGTTTATTCTGTTTTGTTTTCTTGTGTGTCTGGGGGTCAGATTTCTCCTCTTTCCCACATGACAGGAGATAGAAAACTGTCCATACAACCCAATTATAACTGTACCTTCTGCAGTTCCACCCACTGGGCAAGAGCCAACACCAGCTTCTATACCACCTGGTCAACTATCGACAACAGCCAACACCAGCCAAACCTACACTAAACTGAGGTGCCCATAGGATGAACAGAACAATTCACACCCTTTCATTCTCTAACTACACCCAAAATGAAACAGTTAGTGAGAGCTTAAGAATACATCAACATACAACCATCAATTAAACACAAATATACAATACCCAAATATCCTGGTTTTAAACTTACACAAAGAGATAAGAGAATAGCATAAACAAATGACCAAGATACAGAAACAGAAAATGTTTCTAAAGTAATGGAACTAACTGGGAAATAATTCAAAAGAGTGATGCTTAAGTACCTTCAAAGAATTGACAGAAAGACTGAAGATAGGAAGGAGAACAGAAGAAACTTTAGAATTCGGGAAAACACTAAAAGAACAAACAAAATAAATGCAAATTTTGAACCATTTCAAAACCTGCAATTAGAAATCCAGAAGATTAACACTAAGATTTCAGAAATGGACAATACAATGAAAGGGCAAAGAAGTAGATTCGAAGCAATGGAAGCCTGTGTTAGTGAGCTTTAAGATAAATCTTTCAGTACAACTAATCCAGAATAACAATCAGAAAAAAAGAATGAAGAAATCTGAAAGAAAGTCTAAGAGTTATGTAGGACACCACAAAGAGAAATAATCTACAGGTTATTGTATTTCCAGAATAGGAAGAGACAATAAAGAGCACAGAAAAAACCGTCAAAGAGGTGTTGGGATAAAATTTCCCTAACATCATGAGAGATGAGAAGACAAGCATACAAGAAGCTGAACAAACCCCAAACAAGTTAGATCCAAGAAGAAAATCACCAAGACATCATAAATTATCCAAAACCAAAGACAAGGAAAGAATCCTGAGAGCATCTTGGGAAAAACTAAACGCTATCTACTAAGAAGAACCAATAAGACTAAGCTCTGATTTCTCAATAGAAACCATGCAGGCAAGAAGGTAATGGGATGACATATACAAAACTT
>NW_006408570.1:4865775-4867410 GCF_000296735.1 Chrysochloris asiatica | reverse complement strand
CATGTTTTTTCTTCATGTAACCCAGCTTCTTGGATTATTTGCTCAGCATACAGGTTGAATAAGTATGGTGAAATAATACAACCTTGCTATACTCCTTTCTTAGCTATTAGAGAGATGCAAATCAAAGCAATGAGGTATCATCTTACTCCAGCATTAACAGCAAACTTCTAAAACAGAAAACAATCCTTTATTAATCCTTTCAAATAAACAACTTCTTGCCTTGTGATTTTTTCTATTGTTGTTTAATTTCTATTCTATTTATCTCTGGAGAGGGTGTGGAGAGACTGGGACCCTCTTCCACTGCTGGTGGAACTATAGAAGGTGCAACCACTGTGGAAAATGGTATGGTACATGTTTAAAAAGTTGGAATAGAAATACCCAACAATCCCTTCACTTGATATATATCCTCAAGAAATAAGAACAATGACACAAATAGGTACGTGCACACCCATGTTCATCAAAGCACTATCCACAAAAACAAAAAGATGGAGACAGACTAAATGACCATCAGCAGACGAATGGTTAAACAAATGCTGGTGCATATACACAATGGAATACTATATAACAATGAAGAAGAATAATGAATCTGTAAAACACCTCACAACATGGATGAATCTGGAGGACATTATGCTGAGTGAAATTAATCACACATTAGACAAATATTGTATGAAAACACTGGTGTAAAAAGTTAGGAAACAGTTTTCTTGGTAAAAGAAACATTCTATGATGGTTACCATGGAGGGCTAGAAGAATGGGAGGGAAAATTATTCACAGTTTGAGGGTAGACATGTGCTAACATGGGTGATGGGGCAAGCAATATATAACAAGAAGGAGGTTGGCAAAGGAAAGATAAAGGTAGCAGGAGACTCAGGATTAAAGGAAATAGAAGTAAATATTATGCGCTAATGGTATGTGGAGAGGATTGCGTCATTGTCATAAAGCAAAATATGTAGCAGTATGAAGGTAAAAACCACTGGGAATATGAAAGGATAAGGGCATGAGACAAACAAAATGGCTTACCAGTTCTGAGAAGACAGACCTGCTTCTCATCCTCAGGCAGGGCTGTAGCTGGTCACTGTGCTGTCTGAGGCCTCTGAATTGTGACTCCACAGGCCTGGAGATCCTTTGAAGGCAACCTCTGCGGAGGACACTGCTGCTGACAAAATAAAAGGAGCTAACTGGGATGAGTAGAGCAAAAAGAGCTGGTCCCTCTCCTTACTCCATGAGGGCTGAAGGAATCCTCAGAATTTGTCTTCAGTTATTCTCAGTTGAGACTTTTGCTCCATTGGCCACCTAAAATCTCCTGGGAGCCTTCCTAGGAGCATATTTTCTGTTGCATTTGGCCAAGAGTAAAGTAAAAAGAAGAGCCGGTTTTGAAAAAGTAAAAGTAGGAAGAAGCACATGGAGATTAAACATTGGCTTATGATTCTATCCCATAGGTTGTACAGAACTTTGTGAAGGGAGGTAAGAATTTGGGCCTGAGAATCTTGGGACAGGAAGGATGGGGCAAAAGGTCACTGGAGCAGACAGGCAGCAGCTTGTGGCTCTGAAGAGGAGCAGGGCAGCCCTTTGAGCAAAGCTGTAACCCATCTACTCAGGACTGGCAGGGAAGACAGTGTGTTAAAATTAAAATTT
>NW_006408570.1:4859923-4863247 GCF_000296735.1 Chrysochloris asiatica | reverse complement strand
CACCTAACAACAACAACAACAACACCAGCTCCCCATGGTCCCACGATCACAGTTCAGAAGTGATAGTCTTGTCTTTTACTGATGGACACTCCAAATATTTGGGAAAGTTAGGTCTTATAACTTTTTTGTTTTCTTGAAGATCAAAATCCAGTTTGCCCTGAGAAAGTTTGCAAAGTAACTCTGCAGCACTCCCATGAACTTATTAACTATCAGTTCCTGTTAAGGACTCAGTTACAGGCTAGGCTGAGATGTGGAAATGGTCAGAAAGCAAAAGAACCAGTTTCCACCTTCAAGACATTTAAAATAACTTATGTGAAAATAAGAAGACTGAGAGGCAGATTACTTCTTAATCTTTAGTCACTGAAAATCTTATGAATAGCAATGGAACAAGGACAGATATAGTACCAGAAAAATGAAAACATTATTGTCAAATATAGTGCCAGAAGATGAGCCCCTCAGGTTGGAAGACACTCAAAATGCAATTAGGGAAGAGTTTCCTATTCAAAGTAGAGTTGACCATGACAACGTAAATAGAGTAAAGCTTTCGGGACTGTCCCTTACTGATGTCGCACAACTCAAAATGAGGAGAAACAGCTTTAAATTAATAGTCAGAAGATGGAATTCACAAAGTACGAATCTAGGAAAATTGAAAACGGTCGACAATGAAATGGAACACAGAAAAATTGATATCCCAAACATTAGTGAGTTGAAATGGACTGGTATTGGCCATTTTGAATATGAAAATCATATAGTTTGCTATGTTGGGAATGACAAATTGAAGAGGAATGTTGCCGCATTCATTGTGAAAAAGAACATTTCAAGGTCTACCTTGAAGTATAATGCTGTATGGAAAAGGACAATATCCATAGGCCTACAAGGAAGACTAGGCAAACCACTATTATTCAAATTTATGCACCAACCACTATAGCCAGTGATGATGAAATTGAAGAATTCTACCAACTTCTTAAATTGATCAAATATGCATTCAAGATGTATTGATAATCACTGGTGATTGGAATACAAACTTGGAAACAAAGAAAGGTCAGTAATTGGAAAATATGGCCTCGGTGAATGATGCTGGAGAATACATGATAGAATTTTACAAAACAGGGTGGGTTTTCCTTGGCCATACACAACTTCCCTTCCTACTCCTCTGGGCTTCTGGATGATTATCTTTGCCTTGAATGTACTTCTCCTTACATGTAAAAACAAAAACAGAAACAGCTCTCTCTCTCTCTCTCTCTCTCTCTCTCTCTCTCTCTCTCTCTCTCTCACACACACACACACACACACAGACATACACACCCCTAGACCTGCTCAAAATTCTCCCGTGGCTCCTCACTGCACTTGGGATAGAATCTCAAATCTTTTCCTTCTGGCCTTTGGCTGCTGGAGTCCTGCCTCCCTCTTTGGGCTCCTCAGTTGCCACATGTGCCAGGGTTTCCTCACCTCACGGCGTTGTCTACTCTACTTCCACTGAAGAGTGTTGAGAACACTCTTCCCAGCTCTCCTTCTGGAAACTCTGACAGCCTGCAGGCTTCAGCATAAGCACCATTTCCTTAGGGAAGCCTGCCCTCCCCATCTACATGGAATCCCCTTTCATCCTCTCTCACCAGGCCATATTGTTTTCTGTCACACCATCTATCCCAGTCTCTGTAATCATTAAGTCTCTTTGTGTCGTCCTTCACTTCATGCCCAATTCCCCACGCTGCAATGTGTTTCTTGGGGTCTCTGTTTTAGTCACACTAATTTCCCAGAGTCCTGTGAAAAATCTGACAGGTAGTGATATTTATTTCTAAATAGTCAAATGACACCCCTTTGGCTGTAGGGTGAAATCTAAAATCTTAGCACAGATGTCTCTCTGCCTGACATCCCTCAAGACAGCCACTCCATCCCTGACTGTCCCAAGGATCCTGGGTTTCAAACAGACCAAGCAATTTGCTGTTCTTTTGATCTAACCTGTTCTTTGTCATGTCCATGCTTACCCATAAATTTATTTCTGTCAAAGAGTGGCAAACTCCTGTTCCTCCGTCAAGGTCCATTCTGACATACTTCTTAGACTTCCACTGGCTCCCTCCTACAGCAGGCTGTGTCTCTTTCTTCTTTATTTTCCAGGCTCTCTAAATTCTCCTGGTGTTGTGGTTGAATGGCATCGAGTCGGTTTCCAAGGAGCACCTGGTGCGTCTGAGCTGCCGACTTTGCAGTTAGCAGACCAGTGCTGATCCTCTAGAGTCACACCAGGACTCCTGGAGAAGCTCTTAAATCCTGTCTTCAGGTCCTGGACTCCTGGTATGGTGCTGCAGGATCAGCACTGGACTGTGAATCACAAGGTTGGCAGTTCAAACCTACCAGCGGCTCCTTGAAAACTCTACAAAGGGTCACTATGAGTCAGAACTGACTTGATGGCATTTAACAGCAACAGTATTACAGGTCCCTGTACACAGTAGGCACTTAAAGATCTTACTGAACAGTTTCTGTCCCATTGTTGTTAAATGTCTGTATAGGGTTTCCGAGGTGCAGCTGTTGAGCTTGAACCACCGACCTTGTGGTTCAAACAACTTTGCAGTCCAGTACATTAGCTCACAGTGCCACACCAGGACTCCAGAAACTATGGTTTAGAACCTGTTGTTGTTGTGAAGTGCCAGCAAGTTGGTTTCAACTCCTAGGGACCCTGTTGTTGTTTCCAGTGCCATCGAGTTGGTTCTGACCCATAGCAACCCTGTAAGGGGTTTCCAAGGAGCGACTGTTGAGTTTGAACAGCTGACCTTGTGGTTCAAACCGACTTTGCAGTCCAGCATGTTAACCCACAACACCAAACAGCAGGGATTTCCTTGTAAGGTAGTGAGCTCCTCGCTCACAGGGCATTCTTGAAGCTGAGGTTACAGACTGCAGTGTTGCTCTAACTCTTGACTGTAATCCAGTGTACACATACATAAATATTTTGCTGGAAATAAAAGTTTCACAAAATGATATCCTTTTTTTTTTTCTCAGTATAATTTGGTATTTTCTATTCTATCTCATTTTCCATAAATGTTGGTTTTGAACAGGTGTGAAAAGCACTGTGGTGGAAGCAGGTAGTTGGGTGGTACAAATGGCTAAGTGCTAATCGAAAGGTTGGTGGTTCAAATCCACTCAGAGGTGCCTTGAAAGAGAGGCCTGGAGATGTGATTCCAGAGGGTCTTGGAAACCCAACGGAGCAGTTCTACTCTGCACATATAGAGTCACCGCCACAGCAACTAATAACAGTGGAAGCCAGGCTGTTTGATTGCCTGACCTCTCTGCTGCCTCCCACCTGAAAATCTTTGCCATCACTTTGTCTTCAGT
>NW_006408570.1:4844174-4859088 GCF_000296735.1 Chrysochloris asiatica | reverse complement strand
TCTTCTTATCAGCTGGATGCTTCACTCTCCACTCTAGTCCTCTGTGGCTATATCACTGACTCTGGGCCCAAGAGTCCCCAGGTCTTGCCACACTGTTGGCCAACCAGGTCTTCACCCGGGTTCACAGAAGTCTATTGAACTTTGTAGGG
This sequence comes from Chrysochloris asiatica, assembly GCF_000296735.1. Taxonomy (NCBI): domain Eukaryota; kingdom Metazoa; phylum Chordata; class Mammalia; order Afrosoricida; family Chrysochloridae; genus Chrysochloris; species Chrysochloris asiatica. The sequence goes on along the minus strand of NW_006408570.1, from coordinate 4,858,939 downwards.
CTTAGCTCACTGCTTCATTGCTGTTTTTTTCAGTGCAGCTCTTGATACCCATTGGTGCTCTAAGTAGCATCCCCATCTAAAGGGGGCACCTGTTGACAGGATACCAGCTTTAGGTAGAAGGGCTCCCAGGCATAACTACTCTGAGAGCCAAGTCCTGTTGTTTATTCATAGAACAAATATTTACTGAGTACCTAGGAAGTGCCAAGCATAGTCCTATCTCTTGGGAGACAGCAATGAATAAGAGGTTAAAAACCCCTGTCACACAGGGGACTTACCTTCTGGATAAAGGCTTATTCACAGAGCTTATTGACGCTCCCTCCCTGAGAGCAGGGTACCGGACACACACTGCAGTTCTACAGAACAATCTGGGTAGAGATCTGGGAGCTGTCATAAACAGAAGGCCACACGCAGGTTCCCCCACATTCCTTTTACCCAGAAAGTTTCCCTTTTATCTGTTTTTCCGTCTTGAGGATGTTGAGATGAATTTTGTTTGAAAAAAGGCCTCCACTGATTCAAAGTATGCTTTTCTATACCACTGTCATCCTACTTCACATGATACTGGTTTAGAGATGTTTCCATGGAGAGTGAGTGACAACAGCGTCCTCTTTGAGGAGACAGGGACCTGAGCTCAGAGGAGGAATGTGAATACTGGCACCCGCGCCTTTTGGCCATCCATCCCCTGGCTGAGGTGGTCAGTTGTCTCTGGCTTCATGTCCTCTGGGCTCTTAGCTGAGTCAACTCTGGTCTTGTCTAGAGTAGGGTATGGAAACAGCATCTGCTTCTGGCTTTGGAAACTTGGCTCCAAGTCCTGGATCCTCAGTCCTTTAGGAGACACTCACCCCCAAGCCTGTTATCTTAGCTGTAAAGTGAGACAGCACTGACACCACCCATCTCCTGGGCATGATGCTGCATAGCCCTGAAGGGCACCCAACAAAGGACATTGAGTGGGACAAAGAGGGTGCTTTATTGCTGGGGTCCTAAAGCTTAGGAATGGGGAACTGTGGGCCCCACCTGTGTCTAGGAGGTCCTGGTGTGGGGCCCTAAGCCATCAGACCTGCCTGCCTGACCTGGCCAGTCCCATTGGCTTGCTTGCTTGGAGCCCAGAGGGGGCATTGATACACAGCTGTCCCAGAGCAAACAGCCAGGACAACACAGGATCTTTGGAAATCTCCCATGGGTGCCCGAAAATGCTTTGGAGTCTCAGCTGTCTCAGGGGTTGGTTTCTAAAGAAGGAGGCTCCAGTCTACAGCCCCCTGGAGTCTTTTCTCAGCGCCCGCTGCCCAGGTGAAATGGTCCCACTCTGCACTGCCCTCTCCCCACGTGACAGCTCTGTGCCTCCCACATGGGGTTTCGACTTCTTGATGACAGGCACCCAACCTGCTCACCTCTTCCCCCAACCTGCTCACCCAACCCCCGCACATAGAAAGGACTCAGTCACTGCTGGTGAATCAATGATGATGACGATGATGACTACGCTCCCAGAGACGTAGCCAGTACACTTACTGCGGGCGGGGCACACTCCTGAGTACCTTGACTAACTCATCTCAACCTCACAACAATCCTACAGGTGTGTAACTACTACCATTGTCTTTATTGTTATAAATATATCTATGGCAAAACATCTGCCAAGTCAACATTTTCATGTATACAATTTAGCAACACTAATGGAGTGCTGGTATGGCGCTGTAGGATAAGTACTGGACTGCTAAGCAAAAAAAAAGGTCAATAGTTCAAATCCACCAGCCGCTCCTCAGAAACCCTATACAGGGTCGCTATGAGTCAGTACTGACACAGTGGCACTTAACAATGACAACAATTATATACATTGTGTTGTGCAACCATCACTGATATTTGTTGTCAGATTTCCTATCACCATAAGCAAAAACTCACTGCTTCCTAAGCAAGGACTCCCTCTTTTCCCCTCCCTCCCGTCCTTGGTAACCACTAATTACTAATTATAGTTCTGTTATTGTATGGTGGTGGTTGTAGGCCACCAAGTCAGTTCTGACTCATAGAGACCCTCTCTAGGGTTTCCAAGGCTGGAAACCAGACGTAGTTGTTGTTGTTAAGTGCCATCAAGTCGGTTCCAACCCATAGTGACCCTGTATAGGGTTTCCGAGGAGCCGCTGGTGAGCTTGAACCACTGACCTTGCAGTTCAAATGGCTTTGCAGTCTGGCACATTAACCCACAGCGCCACACCAGAACTCCTTGTGGGGAACCTTTTTTTCTGCCAAGGGCCATTTGAATATTTATAACATCATTTGTAGACCATACAAAATTATCAGCTTGAAAATTAGCCTGGGGAGAAGAGCCGTACCCAGAGAAGCAGTGAAGCCTGAGATGGAGGCAGAGAAGATGACGTGGAGAGATGAAGCAGTTGGGGACTTTAGATACAGAGAGGGAGAGGGGTTGTCTGCTGATGACAGGGGCAGGAGGAGGGCAGGCTTGCAGAGTATAACCTTTGGTTGATTGATGATGCATGGAAGGGATTGTAACCACGGCAATATGGCAATGAAACAATATACAATAGGATGAATGTAAAACTAATGTTCTCCCATGTAAACTATCACATAATTCACAATAAAACATTAAAAAAAAATTAGCCTGCTATATTTGGTCGAATATTTAATGAACTCACTTAACAACATGATGGCTGAAACTGTGGTTGCTTTGGCAGGACCAGAGCAAATGATTTGAGGGCCTTATATGGCCCAAGGACCAGACGTTCCCCACCCTTGCTGTAAATCTTTGGCTGCTGGTGGTGGTTGTGTGCTGTTGAGTTGGTTCCAATTCATAGATACCTTGTATAGTGTTTTCCAGGCTATAAATCTTTATGGGAGCAGAAAGCCTTGGATAATCCATTTATGCTATCAAGACTCCTTTATTACTGTATAGACTATATTATAAATTATATGTACATTTGCTAGTCTAAATATTTCATATAAGTGAGACTAAGATCCTGATCCTTATTGTTAATGAAGAGACTGAGGTACTGAGAGCTGAGAGGTTAAGTAACATGACAAAAGCAAGACTTAAATTGTCTTAGGAAGGGACTTTAGAAGTTGTCAGGTCACTTCCTACTGGGCTTTGAAATCACCTAAAGTGTCCTAGTCGGGAGGCCACTAGGAAACCTGCTGACAGAGAAGACCACACTGGACACCTTTCTCAGCCAGTTGGAACTGGATCCTGCCTCAATCTAGAATGCTCTGCTGGTCCCACCTCCATCCTCAGGGGTACACCATTGTCTCTTCCTCACCCTAGTGGCTCTTCAACTCACCTCTTTCCTCCAAATTAACTGTCCCTTGCTTCATCACCCACTCTTCAGTCCCCAGACTGTCTCCATCTGGCTGTTTCTCAGGATGCTTCCTGCCTGGTTAGTTGCCCAGATGGGTCTGTGTCCCACGATGGACTCCACATGCCCCCCCACCCCCCTTGTTCTAGGTCCTGATTTCCTGCCGGGTTCCCCATTCTCTTGAGCCTCATGCTCCTGGTTCACACAGAGTCTGTGGAAAACCAATACCCTCAGGCCCTAGCTCCCCAACTATGTACTTAGATGACCAATTTTGTTGAACTCAAATATAAAATGCTACATTTGCCCTTGTAAAACTTCCTCTTTTTTTTTTTTTCATCCTGACAGGACTGGTTTGAATCCTGACTTTGTCACCTCAGTGTCATTTATTGTCCTTTCCAGGGCTGTGCCATTTGCAGTCTGGAGAAGCTTGCCTTCTTGGTCTTTATTGGAGGAGAAAAGTGTTGGACAGGAGGACAGGTTTGAGGTTTTTTTTTTTTTTTTAATATAGGACCAATAAAGGGACTTGTCTCTGGCTAGACCATCTCTCTCCACAAGTGCTGATTGGGAACTCAGGACAACCTGGATGACTGACTACCTTTGGGGAAAGGAGGAGGCTTTGCTTCTCTCTTAATGATCTTGGCTTTGTTCTACTTCCCTTCTCCCAGGTTGAAGGCTATTCTCAAGGAAGGTAGAGTTGGAGGGAAATTGGGCACTTTTTCTGACATCAATACTATGTATCTCCCCTAGCAGAGGGTCTGCCTTTGCCTTGCTCATCCTCTTCCTCCAAACAGACTTCAATTAGGAAGCAAATGTGCAGCCTTCTCCTTGCCGGGCTGGGCTTCCCTTAAGGCTACTGCTGGGTATGGACTTCGGTCTTTGTAGACACTGACATGCATGCCCATGAGGACATCCCACCCAAGGTATCAGGTAAATGTGAAAATGGGTTCAGTGCCAATCTGAGCTCACCTGTCTTTGGTTGCTGCCCCCACCCCTGTGATTTCATCACCAGCATCTAATTTCTATTAATCCTGGTGTGTCGCTGTAGGATAAAACCTGCCCACCATGACCACAAGGTTGTTTTTAGCTACAAATTCGGGGATTCAAACTCACCAGACACTCTTTGGAAACTCTACACAGGGTCACTAGGAGTCAGAACCAACTTGGCAACACTTAACAACAACAACAGAGAGCTTAAGTTTAGGGAGGTTTTTCTCTACCTTTCACATCATATTCCTACTGGGGAAAAAAACATTCTTTAGGCATCTTCTTGCGGACATCTCTTTGACCAATCTCTACTCCATTTCTGATGACATTAAGATGGCACTGGGGACATATAAAACCTTTGAAATCTTATCTAAGACTATTGATATTATTATTTTAGGGATGCCCTCCTGGGAACCCCCCCCCCCCCAATTAGGAAGGAATTCTTGTGGTGTAATCATTAAGGGCTCAGCTAAAGAAAAGGTGGCAGTTAGGACCTACCAAGTAGCTCTGTGAGAGAAAGATCTGGTAATCTGCTCCCCTGAAGATTACAGTCTAGAGTCTAGAAACCTTATGGGCAATTCTACTGTCACACAGGGGTTTGAAATCAACTCACACAACAACAAACCCCCTCCACAGCAATGGTTTCCTCATTTGGTAATCAAATAGCATTTGCAAACATCAACATTAGAATGTATAATGTGCTATGTATGCATAATATGTAATAGCAATCTATTGTTGAGAATGAAACTTCCCGGTGGTGTGACAGAACCCAGTGCCACAGTCTTCTACTTAATGCTCCCTTTCTCAGGTGGTATGGAATAAAAAATCTTTGCCTCAGAAATAATGTGACTTTTCTCGAGGCCCCTCATGGATTGTAGTCACTCAGGGTCACTCACAGAAGCATGGAGCAGGAGGGAACAGCCCACCAAAGAAAGAGACCTGGGTTTGCCTTGGTAAGTAGGCTATCCTCAGGTAAAGAGGAGAGGAGGGTGAGCTTGCTTTTCAAGCTCCTCACCTCATTGTTCCCTAAAAACCTCTAGCCTACCCCAACCCAAATAGTCAGTGGCTTTGTCCTTGTGCCTTCTAGTCATTTGGTTCACCCCACTCAGGTCTCCAACCCCAGGGAGCGTCAAGCTCAAAGGACCCTCTCCACACCTACCTATGAGCCTTCAGGGAGGTGTTGTCAACCAGTCTGAAAAGATTTCATTCACAAATTCTCACTGTTGAACACAGAAATCCAAACATAACAAAGGCATTTTAGGCTCAGAGGCAGTGAAGAGTAGGCTGGAAAGACTTGTCCTGTGCACCTGAGATCACAGCATGCCTCAATCTCATTATACATGTATGCATGAGAATGGCCAGCCCTAGTCAGGAGCTCAAGAATGCCATATTTATAGAGAACCGCTGAGGTTCTCAAGGAGCTCTGGTAGCAGAGGAGTTACGAGTCGGAGTTACATGTCGGGCTGTTAGCCTCAAGGTCAGCAGTTTGAAACTACCAGTGGTTTTTCAGGAGAAAGATCAAGCTTTCTGCTCCTGTAAAGATTTACAGCTTTGGAAACCTTGTGCAGGGTCACTGTGAATCAGAACAAACTCAACGACCCACCCACCGCCACTGAGGTTCTCATGAATTGGTGGTGTTGGTTGCTGTAAAGTGGGCTCCAACTGATGGCAACTCTGTGCATAACAAACCAATCCTGACCCATCTTCATGATCATTAGTATCATTGCTCACCTTCCAGCACTATATCGAACAATATTCTGTTGTATGTATGATCCATAGAGTTTTCACTGACTAATTTTTAGAAGCAGATCACCAGACCCTTCTTCCTGGTCTCTTTAGTCTGGAAGCATTGTTAAAACCTGTTCACCATGAATTACCCTGCTGGTATTTGAAATACCAGCATTGCCTCCATCATCACATTAACACACAAGACAGCAAAGTAGAACAAAAAGACAGGTAGCGGCAGCATAAATTAGTTTTTTAAAAAACTTTTTCATTGTGAATAGAGTGAAAATTTACAGAGCAGATCATCAGTTTTACATTTAACAGATCATATAGTTCGTTTCATTATAATGTTTGCAATTCCCTCCATGTACCATCAGTTAGCAGTATTTACCTGTATTCACTTTAACATCGCATTCCTCCCTGTGTCTTCCTCTACCATCATCTTTCTTTTATTTTTAAAACTTTTTATTGTGAATTGAGTGAAGAGCAAACCATCAGTCCCCACATTCAACAAATCACACTCCTTTTCTGAAATGTGAAACAACACTGTCTTAATCACTTTGAAAAGAAATGCTAAAAATATAACCCACCATGCGTTCACCCTTAAAGCAATGCCCTTTCCCACTGACAGGGTTATTGTTATAAGCATTCCCTATCCTTCTTCTTAGTCTCTTAGTTTCTCTCATCCATGTGTTTGCCTCTAAACACCACCTGCCACCACCACCCTTCCAGGCTGTTTCTTTTCATCTGCACTAGGTGGGAGATCAGACAGACAGCCTTGTTAGAATAGTGTGCTAAATAAGTGTCAGCAAAGCTTGGGGCCCTCAGAAGAATAAAGCCCTTGGTTTAGATGCAGCTTTAGCTGCATCTGAATCCTGTTCTTAGTAACTTCAAGTTCACTGCTAACATTCAAAGGCAGATGGGGCTCTAAGACTCACTGGCGCCGGAAGTGCTTTTTTTACCACCTGTCCCAGGAAGATATATACCACCTGTCCCAGGCTGGTGAGGCTCCTTGTTATCACAGCTCTGCCAGGGTACCATGCACAGCACCCCATGCCTGCTCACTCCATCTGTCTCCATGAAGAGTTCCATCAAGAGGAAGAGATGCATGCTTCTGTGGTAGCAGACACTGGGCTGGTGTCTTTCTCTCAGGTCTAGAGGGTTTCCTAGACTTGAGCGCACACACCCTATTTCCACAGCCCAAGGCAGCATCTGTGACCATGGCTGCTATATGGCACAACTGACGGGCTCAGAGGTGAGACACCACAGAGTGAGGGCCCCTGTCAAGTGGGCACCACCGGGGCATACCGCTGTCAGCACTTTGTCTGCTAGCCCTGGAGGAGCACAGAATGGCAGCGTCTGGACAGTGCTGCGTCCAGCGGTAGATTCGGCAAGGCCACCCAGGGCCACCTGGCCGACCCTTGCCATCACTGAGACGCGGTGCTTCAGAGCTGACCTCACACCACATTTTCCAGCCTGTGGTTGTGACATCAATATAGTGGGTCACTACAGTGTGGGATTACCCAACAAGTAAAGTAAGCACAGGCTTACTTGTGTTTACTTCTTAATCTGTAGTGAACAATTCCACATGTTTTCACAACTTCAAATATTCTGCTCCTAATTATAGCAGGAATGCCACAGCATCTTCCTAGAGAATCAAAGTCTCTTTTCAAATTTACATTCCATTCCCTGACAGGGATGGAGAGCCCAGTAAACAAGGTACTCCCTCCTCGATGTTATGAAATCCATGTGAAAAACTATTTACTACAGATTAGTAAACACAAGTAAGCCCGTGTTTACCTTGCTTATTGGGTACTCTGCCCCTAAGGAACAACCCTTTAAAAACAATCAGAAAATAAGATATCCAAGTGCCTCAGAAGTATAAGGCTAAGTACTATTTCACACATTTTTACTTCAATTTTATATATCTATATGTGGGTATGTAAGGTAGTGTGCTGGTTATGAGTCAGGCTGCTAATCTCACAGTCAGCAGTTCAAAACTACCAGCAGTCCCATGGGAGAAAGATTATACTTTCTGCTCCCGTAAAGATTTACAGTCTTGGAAACGCTTTAATACAGGGTTGCTATGAGTCAGAGCCCATACTACCACCACCACCATATAGGAATGTGTGTCATGGTTGGAACATAAGAGGTATTTTCTCACTGTGCATGATGAACAAGGAAGCCTGCAATACAATGTCTAAATCATACCTGTCCTTAGATGTGGCTACATCTTCTTCTGATCTGTCCCTACCAACTTCAGACCCCACCACTGGGGAACAAATGGATTCTGTTCTGGACCCCAAACCCAGCCTTCCCTGGAAGGAGTAGAGGAGCAGGGGCCCCCTTCTCAGAGGCAGTGGGGCTTGATGTGGAGCAGAAGTTGAGGTGAGAGGAAGCCAGGGCTGGTGGGAAGGCTGAGAGGGAGCGTGGAGAAGATGCTGAGTGAGTGTGGGCCAGCAGAGAGGCCTGTGAGGGACACCTGGCTTTTCAGGGGAGGTAAAACCAGGGGCTAAGGCTAGAGGAGTGGGAGAAGGGGAGAAGGAAAGCCCATCTGGTTTTCAAGATGCATTGTCAAAGTTATTTAAGAACTTGAGAGTGAGGCAGTTAGGAAATTGGGCACTTTGGGTGTCGAGCCTAGTGTCCCCATCTCTAACAGACGCAGTGCCTGTTTGTTGCTTTTGCCAATTTAAATTTCAATTTAAAACACAGTTCCTCAGTTACACGAGCCCATTTCAAGTGTTCAGTGGCCACATGTGGCTACTGTACTACGCAGCACAGAAGAGTACTTTTCTATCATCACAGAAAAGGCCTATTGCACCACAGTGCTCTAGAGGGAACAGCTGAATGATGTAGTCCAGGATTGCCTTCCCTCAGGGATCCAACATCTTTCAACATTTCTATTACACCTGTAATTCCAAATGCAAATGCCTCTGGGAGAGGTACTGGGTTGGTTTACATTTGTACCAAAGAGTAATTGGTTGATACCAAGGGACTAAAGAAAACCAGCATCTAAGGAGACCATTTACAGAGAATGAGTGTGTGACTGGTGGGGATGTGTGTGTGAAGGGATGTGGGAAGGTAAATGTGTCCCTAGCCAGATGTGTTGCCTGTCAATGAGGTTTTAAACATCTCTCCTTCAAGGGATGTGGAAAACTTCAAGACCTGTGAGAAGAGGAAATGACCCAAAGACATTACTCGGCTTCAGGTAAGGGGACTGATTTTTTTTCTCCAACAACATTCCTCAGAAGGAGTTTATTATATGAAGACGATTTCTTCTCTATTTCTAAAGAATATAGAGTACAAAGAGCAGACACTGCCAGACAGAGTTCCTGTCCTTTTCCTCTGCCCTCTGTATTTGCTCTGTGACCAGGTGCCTGGCCTTATCTATATCCCGACACTCCAAAAATCACACTGCCAGCCAAACCTAACCCAAAAACCAATAAGGTCCCCCAGGAACCTCAACTCAGTGATCACAAAGGGAATTACAGGCATACATGGGAAATATTGAGAGTACACCTCCAGACCACTGCAATAAAGTGAACAACAAAATGATTTGTTTTCTCAATGCATATAAATGTTATGCTTACACAAGGCTGTAGTCTATTAACTATGTAATAGCATTATGAAAAAGTTTGAAATACTGTGATTATCACCAAAAATGCCACACAAAGACAAGAAGTAAGCACATGCTGTTGGAAAATCAGCACCAATAGACTTTTTCAGCAGAGGGTTGCCACAAACCTTCCATTTGTGAAAAATGCAATATCTGCAAAGCGCAATAATGTGAAATGCAATGAAACTAGGTCCCACTCCTGCCCAACTCTTCCTCTTCCTGTATCCTGTCTTCTGGCTCATTCTCCACCTGCCTACTCAGTGGCCCAGGTCAGCACCCTGTGAGTCATCCCAGACTCCTCACTCCCCACGTAGGTCACACATCTTGGCCACCTCTTGACTCTGGCTTGAGTGTGCCTGCTTTGCTTCCTCCCAGCAGTGTCCTGATCGTGGACTTTGTCACGTCAGGCCTGCACCATCACAGAGACACTCCACCCTCCTTGCTTTTAGGCCCAGCCACCTCTGATCCAGTGGTTCTCAACCAAGGATGAGCAAGAATGACCTGGGAGGTGCAGAAAAACCTAGATTCTGACTCATTAGATCTGGGCTGGCTGAGCAGGTGTGTTTTGTGAAAGAGCCCCAGGTGATTCTGATGCATACCCTGAGTTAAGAACCTCCTGGTTATTAATAACAACAAAAACAACAATTAACATTTTTTGTGCACTTACATGTAATGTCTCATGTAACCTTCATGACAACCCTATGAGGTAGGTGCTATTACATACACGCAGTCCCCAGGTGACAAACCTCAGTTTGACTTAATATTATGTAAATTCGCCCTAACTTTGAAAAGATTCAGCCACCCCCTATTCACAACAAAGTCTTCATCATAGTCACCTTCACCTGAGGCATATACAGCTTTTAAATCATGGAAAAGTCTTTGTCTTTCCTTGCACTAAAGTAAGGCTAAATAAGAACTCTATGCACCTGTTCCAGCTATTCTACAAATTTGACTTAAAAATGTACTTAGGATCTCATTCATAACCCTTGGACCACCTATTACTCCCATTTTGCAGTTGCTGAAACGGAAGCACAAAAATTCCCAAAGACCGTCAGGAGGAGGACCAGAACATGACTTGCCTTTCCTAACCTGTCTGCTGTCTATATTGCGATATAGAACCAAACTTGTGACTCCCTCCTTAAAAGTCCTTAATGACAGCTCTAAGAAAACACCAATAAATGGCAGTATGAGGACACACTCACAATTCTCCTCTCTACCCAACCTTCCACCAAATCTTAGTGTATATGCTTGTTTTTGCTGTTGTTAAGTGCCATCGAGTCGGTTCCGACCCATAGCGACCCTGTACAGGACTTCCAAGAAGTGACTGGTAAGCTTGAGCCAATGACTTTGCGGTTCAAATCAACTTTGCAGTCCAGCGCATTAACCCACAGCACCACATTGTTGTTATTGTTGTTGTTATGTGCCATGGAGTTGGTTCCGACACATAGCGACCCTATTCAGGGGTCCCAAGGTTATAAATCTTCATGGAAGCAGAAAGCCTCATCTTTCTCCCACGGAACAGCTGGTAGTTTCGAATTGCTGACCGTGAGATTAGCAGCCTGATTCATAACCACTACGCTACCAGAGCTCCTTCAAACAAATAGCGACCCTGCATAGGGTTTCTGAGGAGCAGCTGGTGGGCTTGAACTGCCAACCTTATGGTTCACCTTATCCTACTACCTACTAAACTGTACTGTTTAAAAAAAAGTGTGACCACACAGGCTGATGTTGATGTAGGAACAGACAATTCAGTGGAATTGATCAGAAATTCATGAATGAACCCAGGTATTTATGGGGACCTACCTTATAATAAAGGAGGAATTTTAGATCAGCAGGGTGATAGTTGATAATTTTGGGGAAAAGAAGTTAAATCCTTAACTCTCACAAGTCTTCAACATGCCACAAATGTAAATAAATAATTAAGAGATCATTTATGTAAATATATAATTTTATATGGGAAAAAACCTTTCTGAGCCAGATACCAGCCCAGTTCTAGAAATCCAAATGCCAATGACTTCTCTACCAGGAGCCAAAATTCAACATCACATAGGGAATTACAACAATCGTTGCCATCATAGTCCCTCTTCCCTCACTCCTCCTCAACATATGCCGGCTAATTCTCTACCTGCCTACTCAGTCGCCCAGGCCAGCACCCTGTGAGTCATCCTCACTCTCTACCCAGGTCACACGTCTTAGCCACATCTCGAGTCTGGTTTGATTGTGCCAGTTCTGCATCCTCCCCAACACTGACTAGCTGGACATTTAAGATTTATGAATGCTCAAAAAATGAACCAAACTAAAGGGCAAACAGCATTCTAGAATAAAATATTTCTATGTAGTAAAACCTGTGAAAGTCAGAAGCTGTATAAGGTAGGAACCTGTCAGAGAAGGAAAACTCAAATCTTTTCCACTAAAATGAGTGTTAGAAAAGGTAGTAAGATTGTATCCTCACAAAAGCAGAAAACTTGAGAGGCCAGGTAAAACAGGGCCTTTGAGTTAGGGAACCACAGGTTTTGTTGTATTTGAAAGATAAAGCGTTAGTAGCCTGAATATACATTTGTTACTGTTGTTAGCTGCCATCAGTCAGTTCTGACACTAGTAATCTTATGCACAACAAACAGAAACAATGACCAGTTCTGCTCCATCCTCATAGTTGTTACGTTTGAGCTCAGCCCATTGTTGCTGCCACTGTGCCAATCCAACTCCCTGGGGCTCTTCCTCTTTTTCCATGACCTTCTACTTTACCAAGCATTTTGTCCTTCTCTAGGGACTGGTCCCTCCTATAATATACCTGAAGTATGAGAGATTAGGTCTCACTATTGACCGCACTTAACAACAATAACAACAATCCTGACTTCTAAGGAGCATTCTGGCTCTCCTTTCAACACAGATTGGTTTGTTCTTCTGGCAGTCCATAGTACTTTTATTTCTTCATTTCTTACATTTGTTTTAGTTTCTCTATGCTCAAGATCAAGTTTCAGAGTCTTTTCTGACATCTATATTTTTTGTATATTATCAGTTTTACATTCAACAAGTCATACACTTTGTTTCATCTCAATGATTGCAATCCCCTCCCTGTAAAAACAGTTATCCCACTGCCTCCCTGTGGTTCCCATTTGCATTCCTCCTCCCAGTCCCTTTCCAACTTTGTCCATTCCATAGGTAAATGTTGCCCTTTTCATCTTGAATGACTGACCAATTCATGGTGAACATACCTTACTAGTGTTGTTGTACCCACTATATACCTATCTACTGCTTGGCTGAAAATTGGGTCATGAGGGTGAGTTCCTTTCTGGATTTGAAGGGTGGTTAAGGGCCATAGTCTCAGGTTTCTCAACTCTTTCTGACCAGTAATCCTGGTCTTTTTTTTTTTTTTAAGCTTAGTGGTTACGAATCCAGCAACTAATCTCAAGGTTGGTAGTTTGAAACTACCAGCCATTCCGTGGGAGAAAGCTAAAGTTTTCTGCTCCCATAAAGATTTACAGCCTTGAAAACTCTACGCAGGGTTGCTATGATTCGGAATGGCACACCACCACATCACCAATGTGAATTGAGTGAAAATTTACATTCAACAAATCATTTACATTGCTTCACTATATGGCTGCAATCCCCTCCACTTACCAACAGTTAACAGTATTTACCTCTATTCACTTTAACTACTGAATTCCTCCCTGTTTCTCCCACTACCCCATCCTTCCTCTGTCAACCTCCTTCGTGTATATTGCCTGTCCTATCACCCATGTTAACGTGCCTATCCTGTAGCCCATCAAATTCATAGTGAAGTTTGGGTGGAAGGATAATGAAAACATTAATGTTTTACAAAAAGTTTACAGGGACAAAGCCCCCAAAGGAATCAGCAGTTTACAAATGGATAACTTGCTTTAAGAAGAAACCAGACGAGGCTGAATCTGAAACCAGAAGTGACAGGCCACCAAGTCAATTTGCAAAGAAACAATCTTGTTTGTGCCTTAACTGAAGAGGAACCACAGTTAACAGCAGAAACAACAGTCAACACCATAGACATTTCAACTGGCTCCGTTTTTACAATTTTGACCAAAAAAATTAAAGTTGAGAAAACTTTGTGCTCAATGAGTGCCCCCAAATGTTGCATCCAGATCAGCTACAGACAAAAGCAGAGTTTTCACTGAAATTTTTAAACAAATAAGATCAAGATACAGAAGCATTTCTTGAAAGAATTGTAACAGGATATGAAACATGTTTTATTTTCTCTTTTCGTTGTTGGTTGTTTACTTGTTTATTCTGTTTTGCTTTCTGGTGTATGTGAATGGCAGGTTTAGGGATTCTCCTCTTTCCCACCCAACAGGACACAGCAACCATGTCCATACAGCCCAGCCACAAACCTGATCCTCTACAGGTCCAACCACTGGGTAAGAGCCAATGCCAGCTCCTATACCACCTGATCAATGATGGTCAGCAGTTAACACCTGCCAAATCCACCCTAAACTGAGGTGCATGAATGGAAAATGGACAATGGTACACATGTCTCCATTCTCTAACTACACCCACAGGTAGATAAATGGTGGGAGCCTAAGAACACATCAATGTGCAATCATCAGTTAAATACAAATATGAAAACAGTAAGGCATTCCAGAGACAACTGACACAGAGAAACAAGAGACACATTCTCAAATAAATGACCAAGATGCAGAGACAGAAAATATTTCTGAGGAAGAAAAGTTAATGGAATAACTGAAAAAATTCAAAAGAATGATATTTAAGTACCTACAAAGGATTGACAGAAGGATTGAGGAAAGGAAGGAGAACACAGAAAAGACTTAAGAACCCACTAAAAGAACAAATACAAAATAAACACAAATTTTGAAGCATTATAAAACCTGCAATTAAAAATTCAGAAGATTAATACTAAGATTTAAGAAATGGACAATACATTAAAAGGGTCAAGGAGCATTGGCTACCCAAAATGGGGGGCGGGGGGCTACAAAGGCAAGAAGTGACTGGTTTACAAGCTTTCAAGAGGGAATCTAGATCCAGAGGGCCTGGGGGAAGGTAGACTCTCCAGTGAGTAGTATTCAATAGGAGTAGGCGGGGCTGATGCAATGAAATGCAGATGGGTCTCTTGTGATACAATAGTGAATAATTGTTATCAGGACTGATTGTGAGGGTCG
>NW_006408570.1:4841137-4842609 GCF_000296735.1 Chrysochloris asiatica | reverse complement strand
CTGCTCCCATAAAGATTTACAGCCTTGGAAACCCTATACAGGGTCGGTATGAGTCGGAACCGACTCCATGGCACATAACAACAACAACAACAACAACAATCAAACATTTGGAGAGAAACTGACACCAATTCTACTCAAACTACTCCATAATATAAGAAAGGATAGAAAATGCCCAAATTCATTTTATAAAACAGGCATAACTCTGATACTAAAATGAGGCAAAGACATCACTAAAAAAGAAAATTATAGACTAATATCCCTTGTTAACATAAATGCAAAAATCCTCAACAAAATCCTAGCCAATAAAGTCCACCGATATATAAAAAATACATTGTGATCAAGTGGGAATCATACCAGTAGGTAAGGATGGTTCTGTATTTTTAAAAAATCAACATATAAATAAAACAAAGGGAAAAATCACATGATCATATCAATTGACACAGAAAGGCATTTGACAAAATCCAACACTCATTCCTGATTAAAAATACTCAATAAAATAGGAATAGAAGGAAATTTGTCAACATAATTAAGGGCATTTATACAAAACCAACAGTCAACATCACTCTTACTGGTGAGAAACTGACATCATTCCACTTGTGAACAGGAACCAGGCAAGGATGTCCTTTATCACCCCTCCTAGTCAATACGATGCTGGAAATCTGAGCCAGAACTATAAGATAAGAAAGGGAAATTAACAGCACCCAAACTGGCAAAGAAGTAAAACTCTAGTTGCAGACAATATAATCCTGTACTTAGGAAATCCCAAAGACTCCAAAAGGAAATTATTGGAACTCATTGATAGATTTGGCAAAGTGGCAGGGTACAAGATCAACATACCAAAATCAGTTAGATTCCTTTACACCAATAAAGAAAGCTTTTGAAAAGGAAAACAATACCATTTACAATAGTTACCCAAAAGATGAAATACTTGGGAATAAAGCTAACCAGAGAAACAAAAGACTTATGGAAAGACAATTACAAAACACTACTATAAGATACCATAAAAGACCTGCAGAAATGAAAGAATATACCCTGCTCATGAATAGGAAGACACAAATTGTGAAAATGTCTATAGATACAATGCTATCCCACTCCAGATTCCAACATTATTATTTAAAGAGATGGAAAAACTAATCACTAACTTAATGTGGAAAGAGATTCCAGATAAGCAAAGCATTATTTTAAAAAGAAGAACAAAGTAGGAGGTGTCTCACTTCCTCATCTCAAAACCTTCTACAGTGGTCAAAAGAGCCTGGTACTGGTACAATGAAAGACATACTGATCAATGGAACAGAATTGAGAATCCAGAAGTAAATCCATCCACCTAGGGTCAGTTGATCTTTGACAAAGGACCAAAATACATTAAATGGGGAAAAGATCGTTTCTTCAACAAATGGTGCTAGCAAAATTGGAAATCTATTTGCAGACAAATGAAACAAGACCCAGATCTCACAACACATAAAAATGAACTC
>NW_006408570.1:4820125-4841037 GCF_000296735.1 Chrysochloris asiatica | reverse complement strand
GGGGGAATACACAAGAAGGGGGAAGGGAATGGAAGAACAAGGCTGATGGGAGAACAGTTAAGCAGCTTCGCATGGGCTACATGGGACAGAGGTAAATGATGATGTATGCAAAATCTTGGAGCAACAGGGCTCTGGGATACAAGGATTGAGGCACGGTTTGAAGGGGTAAAATAGGGGAATAGTGTTAAGATGCTTGGCTGTCTTGAATCTTGGTTTCCCTTGCCTGCCATTGTAAAATATACACTTGAGATGGGGAGAAAGGAATAGCCAGAATCATCCCTGCAGAAAGCTTGTAAGTCTGTCTACAGTCTATACCTGAGTGGAGTACCTTAAAGGGGGCTAGAAGTTGCCCAGTGAAAGAGGCTTCCTGTGGAGCCTTTACACTGCACAAGACCATAGGCGGAATCCAGACAGAACCTCATCCAGAACAGACTGAGGTAGGAAATTTCCACTGGAAAAGACAAGTGGACCAGCTTGGAGTAGCTAGAAGAACAGAAGATACTTCATGAAAGAAAGACCGGCAGGAAAAATCTGAAACAATAACGGCAGTCTGATTGATTACCACAAGAACAAGTAAGCTGTTTGCCCGAGAGGTATCAAGGCAAGTGGTTGCGACACCTCAAAGCAAACCCCCTTCCAAGACTGAGACTCAAGGGGAATACATGAGCAGGCATGTGGTCTGGCTGGGGACCACGAGGGGCATCGATTAGGGAAGAGGGGGAAAAAACAGCAATGAAGTTGTGAGCTGAGCCCGACCACATTCAATAGACCCCTGTGAACCCAGGTGGAGACCTGGATGGCCAGTAGTACGGCAAGACCCAGGGACTCCTGGGCCCAGAGGCAGTGACATGGCCACAGAGGACTAGAGTGGAGAATGAAGCGTCCAGCTGATATGAAGTGAGAGGAGATGCACAAGAACATCCATACTTGCAGATAGTACCCACTTGACCTGGTTTTGTTGGCTGGACAATCAGAACTTGACTAGAAAAAGAAAGAAGAGGGGAAAAAGAGTAACCTGCTACAATTGGATGAACTTTACCTATACTTATTATAGATGTAGTAGCTCAAAAAAGGGAACAAATCTTAACAACAAGGATCACCTCCACCCCCTCGGTACACAGGGCTGACAGGGATGGGCAACATAGACATTGGCTATAAAGGCAAGAAGTGACTGGCTTATAAACTTTCAAGAGGGAGCCTAGCTCCAGACAGGGAGGGGAAAGGTAGAATCACCACTGAATGATATCCAATCCATTGGGATGGGGCTGGTGAAAGGAAATAGGGATAAGACTCTTGTGGCACAATAGTGAATAATTGCCATCAGGTCTGATTGTGAGGCTAGGAAATATAGAGGTAGATATTTTTTGACAAAAGGAAGAGAATGATTGATTTTGCAGCCCAGGAGTGGAGGTCCCTGGAACCATCAAGTGAGAAGAGTGGAAAGCGGAACACTACCCAGAGAGGCAGTGATGCCAAGGATGGAGACAGAGAAGATGACATGGACAGATGGAGTGGCTGGGGACACTGGACTCAGGGCGGGAGAGGGGCAGTGTGCTGGAGGCTGGCAGGGAGGAGGGCAGGCCTGTGTTGTGTACCCTTTGGGGTTATATGATGATACATGGAGGGGATTGTAATCATTGCAATGAAATGAAATACAATAGGATGAGTGTAAAGCTGATGTTCTCCCATGCAAACCTCACAATAAAAACTTTAACAACAACAACAAAAAAGAACTCAATGTACATTAAAGACCTAAATGTAAAACCTAAAACTATACAAATTATCAATGAAAAAATCAGGACAAATTTAAGAGTTCTGATACATGGCATAAATACAGTATCAAACATAATTAAAAACACACAAATAGATGAATTGTTGTTGTTGTTGTTGTTGAGTGCCATAGATGAATGGAGCCTCCTGAAAATGAGAAACTTAAGTGCATGAAAGAATTTGACCAAAAGAGTAAAGAGAGAACACATAGACTTGGGGAAAATGTTTGGCAATGACATATCAGACAAAGGACTACTCTCCAAAATTTAAAGAACACTTCAATGCCTCAACAAGAAGACAAATTACTCAATTAAAAAATTGACCAAGGACATGAACAGACACTTCGCCAAAGAAGACATTTAGGTGGCCAATAACCATATAAATAAAAGCTCATGATCATTGTTTTTGTTATGTGCCATGAAGTCAGTTCCAACTCATAGCGACCCTGCATAGGGTTTCCAAGGCTGTAAATCTTTACGGGAGCAGAAAGCCTGTTTCTCCCGTGGAACAGCTGGTAGTTTCAAACTGCTGATTGTGAGGTTAGCAGCACAATTCATAACCACTACGTTATGAGAGCTCCTTGATCACTGGCCTTTAGCAAATCAAAACAATAATAATCATCTTACTCCACCAAAGTTAAAAAAAAAACAAACAAAAAAAAACAAATAGAAAACAACAAATGCTGTCAAAGGTATGGAGAGACTGGGACCCTCTTACATTGCTGGTGGAACTGTAAAATGGTGCAACCACTGTGGAAAATGGTATGATGCTTCCTCAAAAAGTTGGAAATAGAAACATATGACCCAGCAATCATTCTACTAGGTATATATCCACAAGAAATAACAGCTGTGACATGAGTAGATATAGGCACACCTATATTAATTGGAGCTCTGGTAGCGTAGTGGTTACGAATCGGGCTGCGAACCTTAAGGTCAGCGGTTCGAAACTACCAGTTGCTCCTCGGGAGAAAGATGAGGCTTTCTACTCCCGTAAAGATTTACACCCTCAGAAACCCTGTACAGGGTCGCTATGGGTCGGAACCGACTCGACGGCACTTAACAACAACAACAACATATTAATTGCAGCACTATTTACAATAACAAAAAGAGGGAAACAGTCTAAATGTTTGGTACAAACAAACTTTGGTACATACACAAAATGGAATATTATGCAACACTGAAGAATAATGAAGAATCTGCAAAACACCTCACAACATGGATGAACCTGGAAGATGTTATGCTGAGTGAAATTGGTTTATTCACAAAAGGACAAATACTGCATGTGACCACTGTTGTAAAAAGTTAAGAAAAGATTTTCTTGCAGGTAGGGGTGGGGAGGGAAAAAATAAGTAAATATAGATAGATACTGTTAACTGATGGTACATGGAGTGGGTTACAATTATGGTAATGACATGAAGTGTAAAATTTGTTGAATGTGAGACTGATGATCTGTTCTATAAACCATTACTCAATTTACAACAAAAAGTTAAGACAGAAAGCAAGAATAGAACAGATTAGACATACACACACAGGGGGAAGACAGATGCCACCAGAGGACCCATCTACAAGCAAAGGAACCAAAGACTGCTGACAAAATCAAACACCACAAAGCCCACAGCTGTCAAGTTAATTAGACTCATAGTGACCCAACAGGACATAGTAGAACTTCTTCATAGGGTTTCCAAGGCCCAAAATCTTTACAGAAATAGATTGCCACATCTTTCTGCCATGGAGTGGCTGATAGGTTCAAACTGCTGACCTTTCGATTAGCAGCCCAACACTTAACCCATTGCACCACCAGTGCAAAGAATTGCTGATCGTAACCAGAAGCTAGGAGAGAGTCGTAGAAGGAATTGACACAACTGAGACCTTGATTTGGACTCTATGCCTCCAGAACACTGTAAGATAATAAATTTTTGTTGTTCAAGGCCAAAAAAAGAAAGGTAATGGAGGCTTGAGGAGACTTCTGGGAAGACGGCAGAATAGACAGACACACTATACAGACCCTCTACAACAAAGATATGGGAGAACAAATGAAAGAGACACAGAGGACAAGCCTGGAAGCCTGAACTTCAAAGGAGAAGTTAGAGAAGTGGAATGAACACCTAACAGGCAAGAAGCTGAGCAGGTTTGCAAAAGTAGACTGACAGGTGAATGGACTGCTGGCCAGAGATGAACTTTTTCTAACAGCTTTGTAGAGAGTCAGATGGAAGCCTGGTGACAAAGATTCACACTGGTGACAGAAAAGGTGGACGTCCTTCTTGCTCCCCACACTCCCCTGGATAAGAGAGGTGAGGCCGGCCCCCACCCTCATCTACCCCCAACACAGAGCCTGCACTTTGGGAGTCTGAGTCATGGGGTTGGAGCCAGTGTGAGGCAGGTGCCCGATGCATTGCCTTGGTGCCCGGATTCTGGCAGATTCTGCTCCAGATCTGTAGAACTCACAGACCCTCCAGGCCAGAATTAGATTTAAAGGAACCTTCATAATTAGTCACCCAGCCCCTAGTTGACCTATAGTTCTACAGACACAGAAACTAGCAACCTGAAAGAACAATACAAACTACTTCTGGATTGGGTGCCCTAAACATCGACAACACCTAGGCCTAAAGGAGCTCCATCTAGGGCTGGGAAGTCAGACATTGCATCCCTCCTTCACCCATCTCCTTGGCCTGTAGGAGCCCCCAAGAGTTTTCTTCTTTCTGGATTCAAAAACTGCATTAGTTATTTTGTTTACTTTTCCTATCTTTGTTTCATTGTCTATTCTTTCTCCTCCTTTTTCCTCCCTTTCCGTTCCCTTGAATTTTATCATTTCTAGCTCTGCATTTGTGCTTTCTTCTTTCTTCTGCTTCTCATTTTCTTTTCTTCCTCTTGATTTTTCTGCTTCTCTTTTTCTCGTCTTCCTCTTGATTTTTCTTTACTGCTCTCTATAGTCCTGTTCTCTTTTCATTTTCCTCCCTCTTTTTTTAGTGTTTTATTCTTTACCCTTTATTTTCTCTTGTTTTTCTTTTGCATAGCATTATTTTCCTGTCCCTCTTTACTTTTTTTAGTTGTTATATTAATGTTTTCATCTTCATTATATTCTGTTTTCACAGTTGTTTGCTTGTTTATTCATTCTGTTTTGTTTTTCTGTGTTTTCTCCTCTTGCCCCACTTGACAAGAGTCAGCAACTGTGCCCATACAGCTGAGTCACAGCTGTACCCTCTGCCACTCTACCCAATGGACAAGAACCATGTCAGCTCCAATACCACCTGATCAATGATAGATATCTGTCAACACCAGCCAAGCCCACCCTGAGCTGCACAAATGGTAAATGTAAAATGGTACATGTTTCCATTCTCTAATCACACATACCAGAAAAGAGTTGGCAAGAGCCTAAAAACGCACCAACATGCAATCATCAATTAGATAAAAATACAAAAACACCACAATGTCTCAAAGACAACAGACTATTTTAGCTCATATGAAGAAACAAAAGAGAGTGGCTCCAACAAATGACCAAAATGTAGATCCAGAAAGGATTTCTGAAGAAGGCAAGGTAATGGAACTACCTGAGAAAACTCAAAAGGATGATATTTAGGTACCTTCAATGGATTGACAGAAAGATCAAGAACACAGCAAAAGCTTTAGAAGAACTTAGGAAAACTCTACAAGAAAAAACAGACAGGCAGAACCTATCTGCAAGTGCCTGGGTCAGCTTTCAGACAATGAACAAGTGATTTCCCTTCATCTTGGAAGTTTATTATAAAGCCATTGAAAAATCTGAAATATATGGAATTAGAGTGCAAGATTAAGAAAAATAGTTAAACAGCAAACATTAGGACTATTCCTCATGTTCAGCCTCCCATTTAAGCTGCTTGAAACCTTTGAAAGAAAGAGAAGAAATCTGTCTGAGACACGGTAGACTACTGGTGGTCCCGCAGAACATCTGACACAATAGAAACTCCTGGCCTGTAGCTCCTTTCCCACTTACAATGTTAAATCCATCCACTGTGCACTTTCTTCTGCATCAGACCTTTCAAAATATATAAGGGGGCTTCAAGAAATTTGTGGAAGAATGGAAAGAAAAGATAATGGGATTTTTCTATAAACTTTATGAAGTACCTTTTAGATTAACATCTTTAGAAATTAAAAGTCAAGATTATTTTAAAAACTGAATAAAAAATTCAAAGTTAAAAAAAAAAAGAACTGACAAAATAAATGCAAATTTGAAACAGTACAAAGCCTGCAAATAGAAATCCAGAAGTTTAATACTAAGATCTCAGAAATGGGCATTGAACAATCAAATGAGTAGATTGAATCAATGGAAGCCTGAATTAGGGCCTAGAAGATAAATCTCTCAATACTAATGTGCTAGAAGAACAATCTGAAAAAAGAATGAAAAAGTAAAAGAAAGTCTGAGATTTATGTGTGGCATCATGAAGAGGAATAACTTACATGTGGTTGGAATTCCAGAACAGGAAGAGACAATAAAAAGCACAGAGAAAATTGTTGAAGAGTTGCTGAAAGAAAACTTCCCTAGCATGAAAGGCAAAACGATAACCATCCAAGAGGCGGAATGAACTCCAAACAGGATAGACCACAAAAGAAAGTCACTAAGATGTATCATAATTAAACTTTCCAAAACCAAAGACAAAGAAGAAATTCTGAGATCAGCTTGGGACAAAATGAAAAGTTATCTACAAAGAAGAATCACTAAAACTAAACTCTAACAGCTGAGGACTCTAGACTCATGGAAGGAAAAAGGCTGTGTGCTGGTAGCCAGGAGGCAGACTTGCAGAATGTGCCATTTGGTTGTTTAAATTATTATCAATTCTTGAGTGTTTTTGTGTATATAAAAAAATCAGGGAATAGAAGCAAATACTGTTGAATGATGATGCATTCAGGGGGTTGTAATCATTGCAATGAAACGAAATACGATAGGATTAGTGCAAAACCAATGTTTTCCCATGTAAACTATCACTCAATTCACAATAAAAGCTCTTTTTTTAAAAAAAAGGACTAAGTCTGGGTGCTCAGGACCACAGACCATTGTCAACTGGCACAACATAGTCCACAAAGACAATGTTCTACATCCTATTTTAGTGAGTAGCATCTGGGATATTAAAAGTTCATGAGCAGCCACCTAAGGTGCAGCAATTGGTCAGAAATGAAGATGCTTGGGATCAGCTAGTCCAACAAGCTAATGGGACATGTGAACATCAGTCTCCATGACCTTGAGACCAAAAGAACTAGATGGTGCCTAGCTACCACTACCAACTGCTCTGAACGGGATCACTCCTGGATAGAGTGGCATAATGTATGGAACAAAACTCAAAATTATGGTTTTTTTTAAAAACCAGGTTACTGGTCAGAAAGAGACTGGAGGAACCTGAAACTGTGGCCCTTGACCACGCTTCAGGTCTAAAAAGGACCACACCTTCTTTCAGCCAAGCATTAGATAGGTACATAGGGGGAACAACTTTCAGGGCCAAGTAGTAGATAGATATATAGGGGGAAAGCAACCCTAGTAAGGTATGCTCACTATGAATAACAGAACATTCATTCAGAATCAAAGGGGCAACAAGGACCTAAGGACAATGGCGAGAAGGCATGGGAAGGTGGGTGGACGGGAAATAGGAGCCACAGGGAGGAAGTGGAAGACTGCTGTTCCACAGAGGGGATTGCAATCATTGAGATGAAACAAAGTGCATTATTTGTTGCATGTAGAACTGTTGATCTTGTCTGTAAACCTTCACTCAATTCACAATTTAAAAGTAAATAGATAAATAAAATAAAAACTAAGGTCTGATTTCTCAGCAGAAACCATGCAGGCAAGAAGGCAATGATTGAATGACATATACAAAATTCTGAAAGAAAAAAAAATTGCCAACCAAGAATCATATACCCAGAAAAGCTGTTCTTCAAGTTATTGTTGTTTTTAAGTGTCATGGAATTGGTTTCAATTCATAGCAACCCTGTATAGGGTTTCTAAGGCTTTAAATCTTTTGCAGGAACAGAAAGCCTCATCTTTCTCCCACAGAGCAATTGGTGGGCTTGAACCACTGACCTTGTGGTTTGCAGTCCAGTGCTTATCCTATATAAATATAATGGCAAAATAAGGACATTTTCAGATAAGCAGAAATTAAAGGAATTTGAAATGACCAGATCAACTTTACAAAAAAAATACTACAGGGTGTTCTTTGGACTGAAAACCAATAACAGTTGAAAACAAACTGAGATTAACATACATGACAACTCCCACACCTCAATCCATATAAAGAAGTATCCAAAGTAAATCAAACCCATCAGACCAAAAACAGGGAACCAGAGATAACAATTCATAATGAAGTCAACTCCAAAGCAAAAAGAAGGAACTGTGTTGTTACAGAACTTCCAAATGGTGAGGAAGTCAAGTAGATTTTTAGATAAAACGGACTGTTTTAAACAGGGGGAAAAATAGTAACTTACAGGGTAATCTCATGGAAAATAAAATAGAGGAAAATAAGTAAGATTAGTACACATTGAAACAACAGCAATAAAGAAAACTCATAAATAAAATGAACTCAGCACAGAAATTTATGTGGAACAAGAAACTAGCAACACCACAAAAAAACACACACGGGAAAATGACAGCAATCAATTCATACCTATTGATAATCACATTGAATATAAATGGATTTAATGCATCAGTTAAGAGACAGACAGTAGCAGAATAGATATCAATTTTAGTACATACACACAATGGAATACTACACAATACTGAAGAATAGTGATGAACAGGATAAAACCTGAAGGACTTTATGCTGAGTGAAATTAGTCAACTATAAAAGGACAAACTTTTATGAGACCACTGCTATGAAAAGTTAAGAAAAAGTTTTTCTTGATAAAAGCAACATTCTATTATGGCTACTAAGTGTAGAAGGGATAGGAAAATTATTCATGGGCCAGAGGATAGACATATGTGAATGTGGGTGAGGGGCAGGCAATATGCAACAAGAGGTTGCAGAGGAAAGATGAAGGTAGCAGGAAACACAGGGAGGAGGAGTGCAAGTGTTAAAGTAAATAGAGTAAATAATGTTAACTAATGGTACGTGGAGGGGATTGCAATCATTGTAATGAAACAAAGCATATGATCTGTTGAAGATAAAACTGATGATCTGCTCTGTAAACTTTCACTCAATTTACTATTAAAGTTTAAAAAAATGGATTTTCCACAAACTTTTAAAAGCCTCTTTATATATAGTAGTGTCGACTGTTAACCTAAAGTTGCAATAATAGGAATTAGTTCAAACACAGTATGTTATTGTTGTTGTTGTTAGTGTCATCAACTCAGTTCCGACTCATAAACCCTGCATAGGGTTTCTGAGAAGCAGCTGATGGGTCTGAACTGCCAATCCTGTGGTTCCAGTGCTGAACCTATAGCACCACACCAGGAATCCAAGCATGGTACACACAGAGTGAAATACCAGAGATTCATAAGTTCATTTATTGACAATGAAAACTGTTGGTCATTTATTGCTAAGTATAAAAAGCAAGTCACAGGAAAAAAATGTACATGAACCTATTTTTAGAATAAAATGTATATATGTACATATAAAGAATATACATCAAAATAGTAACTGCATATCTCTGATAAGTATTAGTAAGCATATTTTCTTCTTATTTCTTTTGCAAGGTGCAGGGCAATGTGTCCTGGCAGGAACCTTGCAGTTGGTACAGATCCCCTGCCTTTCCTCCACCTGGTGGGAATCCCTGTCCAGACCTGCCACATGGCTCTCAGCATTCACCGCCCTTGCATGTGACATGTGATATTTTTTTGTGTTAATTTTGTCTCCCTCAATCAGCTAGACTGTAGGTGAGTTCTGTGTCTGTTGTGTTCCTCTTAGTGTTAGTCATAGTACATTCTCAGGAAACAGCCCAGCAAAGAATGGGTCACTTCTGTGGTGCCTCAGTGGCCTGCCCACACACAGGCTGGTTGGGCTCACAGGTGTGGCCTGCAAGCCTAGTTCTAGGCCAGGTTTAGGGCTGTGTGCTGTGGGCCACCTGTCAATCTAGTCCTGTCAAGATGCCTATTGTTGCTACTAATTATTGTTGAGTGATGGGCTGTTTATTTAAAGCTTAGGTTATGCCCCCACACCCAGAGGCAAAGCCAATCTAGCATCCTGTAATTAATGAGCCAATGAGTGCTTCCTCTTTGCCACTGGTGCAGAGCTGGCTTTGATCCAACAGAGCCCTTCCCAATCGTCACCCCATTTACAACTTCCCATGGCAGTTGTTGGAGGCCTCCCCTAGGAAAGCACCCCCTTTTTCCAAATGGTGGACCTATTCAAAAAAAAGCCCTTGGTGCCTAGGGTCCCAAGTCTGACTCCCTAGCTCTTCCTTGACCTGATAAATTTTTTTCTCCATTCTAAGCAAATCTACTACCCAAGTAGTCCTGCTTTGGCCCAGAGACTAAAACGGTCTTCAGAGACCACCACAGAAGTGACAGAAGGATACTTTCATTCAGACAGATTCAATACATACATTCTCAGAGTGGTCCACAATCTCTGCAAGCTTCATTCAGTAAACCTTCTGTAGAAAAAATGTAAAAGCCATTAGAAATAGAGAGAGTCAGAATCAGGGAGAGAAGACCAGTCAGTCAACTGTTTCTTTTTCTCCTTTTTATATGTCATCGCCCCCAAGTCCCCCAAGGAGCTAGAAGGAACAGAGAGAAAAGGAGCAGTTGTCATGAGCTCATGTCAGAAGCCATATGGAGGCTAAGCCTAGGTTGACACTACAATGACCTCAAGCAAGGTACTTAATCTCCACTCCTCAGCTTCCTCATCTGCTAAATGGGATGATAATAGTGGAACTGCCTCACAGACCTGTTGCAAGGATTAAATTAGTTAATAGATATAAGTGCTTAGAACAGTGCCAGACAGGGTGAGCAGGCTGTGTTTGCCAGGATACAGGTGAATTCCTTGAGCACTCTGTTCTTCTCAGTGAAGACAGCCCACACAGACAAAAACAGGGCAAGCTCCCCTCCCAGGTACTATAATGAGGCTTTGGAGGACTAAGAAGTGACCATAGCTGAGGTAGGAGACAGCCACTGGCCTTGGAGCATCTTTGTGGAAACTTTTCTCTGAGCAGACCATTGAGGACCTTGGACATTGAGAGGCCCAGCCAGCAAAAAAGGCAAGAGCTGTTTGGGGTGCCCCCCTACTGGCCTCTGCCATAAACAAGGTCTCCTAAGGGCTGGAGTCAGCTGGCAATAGCTCCAATTCCTAGAAACTTAAGGGGTTTTTCCTTAGAGTCTGGGGCTTGGGATGGGAAAACAGAGAGAGAAAACTGACCAATTCTACATGAAGTCCTTATTTTTCAGAGGCAGGTAATGGAGGACTGGCTCAGACATGGCAACACTTGATTTTGAGAAAAAGAAAAAAGCCTCGGGGATCATTAAAATATATTAATTTCCTTATGTGGTCGATTTTGTTCTTTTCGCTAGATCCAGAATTGCTGGAAGGAAGTTGAGTCTCCTCTCACCTCTTGCTTCACCACCTCACCCAAGCAATTTTTCTCCATTCAAGAAACATTTTAAGAGCCAGGCACTTTGGCCAAGCTTGGACCTTAGCTGAATTGATGTCATTGGTTCCCAACTGCTGTTAGCACAGGGCTTATTTTATGCAGTGTTTATCCCCCGTTCTTAGAACAGTACCTGGCACACAGTAATTTGCTGGGTGAGTCCATGAATCTGCTGCAGCACTATGCCCAAGCCCAGGATTCCAAACCTGCAAACGCCTGTCCATAATAGCCCCTTACATGGGGGATCTATTGTGATTTCTTTCACTGGTGTTTTTATTCAGTTTCAACATGCACTTGTAAATAATGTTATTTGTGTTCTTTTTTTCATAAGCTTGCCAGATTATTTACTTTATTGGCCTTAAATGTATTTATTAAAGCTACAGATTTTCCATTTTCTAATGCATTAATTTCTGCTGTTACCCTAATTAATTTGTGACTTCTTTTTTCTCCAGTTTATTTTCTTGTTCTTTCTTGCCTTTTGAGTTTCTAGCTGGATGAGATAAACTTCCTTCTTCCAAATATTTTGCTTTAAGAATAGCTAGGCCATATCTGGTAAGTTTTGATATGTAGAGTCTCCATTGTCCTTAATTTTTAAATAGTCTATCATTGTATTGAGAGAGGACAGTCACTCCCAAACTCCACCAGTCATTCTCCCATTCTTTAAGAAGAAAATCAGTGTCTAGTCAGTGTTTATTAAGTGCTTTTATGCAAATGTTACTTCAGGCCACTCCCTTTCCAACCAGATGACCACTCCTCAGCTTCTCTTAAGTAGAGATCCTGGAGCCATGGGTGACAGCCGTGTGCTGGGCATTGTCTACCGTTCTATAACCCAGGGTTTCTGGCCTCAGCACTAATGGTACCACATAATTCTTTGCTGTGAGCAAAGTCCAGTGCACTGTGGGATGTTCAACAGCCTCTTTGGACTCTCTCAACTCGTTCTACCCACTAGATACCAGCATCTCCCCTGTATCCCCACCTGAAAGGATATCAGGCAAACTGTGTCTAGACATTGTATAATGTCCTAGAAGGGGAGGGTTAATTAAGGGACACAAAATCTCCTCCATTTGAGAACCACTGATAACGTTGTTGTTGTTAGGTGCCGTCAAATTGGTTCCCACTCACAGGGACCCTATGTACAGCAGAACAAGACATTGCCTGGTCCTGCACCATTTTCACAGTTGTTAATGTTTGAACCCATTGTTGTTGCATCTGTGTCAGTCCATCTTGTTGGGGGCCTTCCTCTTTTTTGCTGACCCCCCCACTTTTCCAAGCATGTCCTTCTGCAGGGATTGGTCCTTCCTGATAATATGACCAAAGTACAAGAGACGAAGTTTTGCCATCTTCACTTCTAAGGAGCATTCTGGCTGTACTTCATCCAACACAGATTCTTCTGTTCTTCTGGCAATTCATGGTACTTTCAATATTCTTCCCCAACACCATAATTTAAATGCATTGATTCTTCTATGGTCTTCTTTATTCATTGTCCAACTTTCACATGCATATGTTGTTATGTGCCATGGAGTCGGTTCCAACTCATAGCGACCCTGTCTAGGGTTTCCAAGGCTATAAATCTTTACAGGAGCAGAAAGCCTCATCTTTCTCCCTCAGATCGGCTGGTAGTTTCTTTGAATGTGTACAAATAGGGATATGTTCCAATAAGTTGGCCAGTTAGCTGT
Source organism: Chrysochloris asiatica (assembly GCF_000296735.1). Taxonomy (NCBI): domain Eukaryota; kingdom Metazoa; phylum Chordata; class Mammalia; order Afrosoricida; family Chrysochloridae; genus Chrysochloris; species Chrysochloris asiatica. Next base: position 4,828,052 of record NW_006408570.1, on the reverse strand, counting down.
CTTCCAAGTTTCTTGACATAAATGAACGATCGTATCCAGTGCTGCATCAGTTTGTTGAAAGATTTCTATTTGCATTCCGCCAATTCCTGGAATCTTTTTTTCCACAGATGCCTTCATTACTGCTTGGACTTCTTCCTTCATGGTTGTTAAGTGCTGTCAAGTTGGTTCCTACCCATACCAACCCTGTATAGAGTTTCCAAGGAGTGGCTGGTGAGCTTGAACCATCAACCTTGCAGTTCAAACTCACTTTGCAGTGCAGCACATTAGTCCATAGCACCACACCAGGACTTTCTTCCTTCAATACCATCAGTTATTGATCATATGGTACCTCTTGAAATGACTGAACATTGACTAATTCATTTTGTAACAGTGATTCTGCATATTCCTTCCATTTTCTTTTGACGTTTCCAGTGTCAGTCAATATTTGGCCCATATAATTCCTCAGTATCACAACCTGAGGCTTGAATTTTTTCTGCAGTTCTTTCAGCTTAAGAAATGCTAAGTGTGTTCTTCCCTTGTGGTTTTCTAACTCCAGGTATTTACACATTTCATTATAATATTTGAGTTTGTCTTCTCAAGCTGCCTTTTGAAATACTCTGTTTAGCTCTTCCTCATTTCTTCCAGTTGCCTTAACTTCTCTATGCTCAAGGGCAAGTTTCAGAGTCTCTTCTGACATCCCCTTTGCTGTTTTCTTTTATTCTGTCTTTTAAATGGCCTTCTGCGTTATTCATGTATGATATTCTGATGTCATCCCACAACTCCTCTGGTCTCCAGTCATTAGTGCCTTAAACATCAAATTTGTTCTTGAGATTTTCTCTAAATTCAGGTAGGATATACTCAGGTCATATTTTGGTTGTCTTGGAGTTTTAATTTTCTTCAGCTGCAGCCTGAATTTGCATATGAGCAATTGAGGGTCTGTTCCAGAGTCTGTCCATGCTTTATTTGGGCTGATGATATGGCGCTTCATCATCATCTCTTCCCACAGATGTAGTCAATTTGATCCCTGTGTATTCCATCTGATAAGGTCCAAGCGTATATAGCTACCTTTTGTGTTGTTAAAAAAATGTATTTGCAATGAATTGTTCTTACAAAATTCTATCATGTGATATCCAGCATCATTTCTGTCACCAAGCCACCTTTCCAACTATGGATTGTTCCTCTTTGTTTCCAACTTTCACATTCCAATCTCCAGAAAAGATGAAAGCATCTTAATTATATGTTTGACCAATTTCAGACTGAAGAAATTGGTGGATTCTTCAATTTCATCATCCCTGGCTTTAGTGGTTGGTGTGTAATATGAATAATAGTAGTATTAATTGGTCTTCCTTGTAGGTATATGGATGTTATCCTATCACAGACAGCATTGTACTTATAGATTTTGAAATGGTCTTTTTGATGTTCAGTGTAACGTCACTCTTCCTCACTTTGTCATTCCCAGCATAGTAAAGCCACATGATCATCTGATTCAAAATGTCCAAACCAGTCCATTTCAGCTCACTAATGCCTATGATATAGATCTTTATGATTTCCATTTCATTTTTGATAACTTCCAATTCTCCTAGATCCATACTTTGTACATTCCATATTTTGATTATTAATGGATGTTTGCAGCTGTTTCTTCTCATTTTGAGTTTTGTCATATCAACAAATGAAGGTCCCTAAAGCTTAACTCCATCCACATCTTTAAGATCAACTCTGCTTTGAGAAGGCAGCTCTTCCCCACTTGTATTTTGAGTGCCTTCCAACCGGAGTGGCTCATCTTCTAGCAATGTTCCCTTAAGGTTTTCAGTGGTTAACTGTTCAGACATGGTCTGCCTCTCCTGCTTCCTAGTCTGTCTTGTTCTGGAAGCTCCACTGAAACCTGTCCATTAGGGGTAACCCTGCTGGTATTTTGAAAAACCAGTGGCATAGCTTCCAGCATTATACCAACATGCAAGCCATCACAGGATAACAAACTGACAGACAAGTGGTAGACCACTGATATGTTGTTGTTGTTGTTGTTAAGTGCCATAGAGTTGGTACCAACTCACAACAACCCTATGCACAGTAGAACGAAACACTGCCTGGTCCTGGGTCAACCTCACAATTGTCGCCACACTTGAGCCCATCCATCTTACTGGGGGTTTTCCTCTTTTTCTCCGACTCCCTACCTTACCAAACATGGTCCAGCAACTAGTCCTCCTGACAATATGTCCAAAGTATGAGAGATGAAGTTTGGCCATCTTGGCCTCCAAGGAGTACTCTGCCTGCACTTCTTCCAACACAGATCTATTAGTTCTTTTGGCAGCCCATGGCACTTTCAATATTCTCCTCCAACACCATAACTCAAAAGCATCGATTCTTCTATGGTCTTCCTTATTCACTGTCCAGCTTTTGCATGCATGTGAGGTTATTGAAAATACCATAGCTTGGGTCAGGTGCACCTTAGTCCTCAAGCTGACATCTTTGTTCTTCAACACTTTAAAAAGGTCTTTGCAGCAGATTTTTCTCATTCAATACATTCTTTGATTTCTTGACTGAGGCTTCCATAGTTGATCCAAGAAGAATGAAGTCCTTGGCAACTTCAATCTTTTCTCCATTGATAAGAATGTTGTTTATTGGTCACTGCAATGGGGAAATCTTGCCACACACTCTGACCTCCTACCTCTGTGGACCAAGATCTTGAGGTGCCACTTGTGGTTATGTGTGGGAGCTATGAATGGAGAAGCAAAGGAAGCTATTCTATTTCTCTAGGTGGCTGCCATTTCCCCCTTTTGCAGGTTTAATAGGAGCATGTTGCCTAGATGGTCTTTTAGATGAGAAGTGCCCTAAGACTTGGGAGACAAAGATGATGAAGAAATAAGGAAGCTGGAGACAGACTTCTCCAACAGCCTTTGGTTATGACCGTAGAGAATGAAAGAAGGTTACCAAGATTCCTGGGAGTCTAGCCAGCCCTGAGGGGGAAAGACTACCTAGGAATCAGAGCTCAAGCCCTAGTCATGGCAGAGAAAGCCCTTATTTAGTGGACCTCTGTGCACAGGGACAGCAGCAGCCCCTCTCAGTTCGGGAAGCAAATGGACTGTATACTTGGTTATGAAAGGAAGGACACTGCTCACGTTTAGCACTATAAAAGTTAAAAATGCACCTACCTTGACCCAGAAATTGCACTACTATCATGCCATAAATGTGCTCTGGCTGTACTGGCACACATGCTCAGGGTCTGCAGAGCTGCGGGCTGGTGATCTAGAGGACAGGCTTAGGACCTGGCTGCCTGGGTGTGATCCCCAGCCAACCATCTCCCCTCTGTTTGACCTTATTTTGTTTCTTTGTGACTCAGATTCTCCGTAATGAAGAAAAGGCAATAATGGAACCTATCTCATCAGGGTTTAAAAGGGTAAGGTGACATACTATTGCAACACACTTAACACAATGTCTATGGTGAATAAATACTAGCTACTATCATGTCAAAGAAAGAGCTCTGGTAGCATAGTGATTACGAATTGGGCTGCTAACCTTAGGGTCAACAGTTTGAAATGACCAGCTGTTCTGCAGAAGAAAGATGAGGCTTTCTGCTCCCATAAAGATTTACAGCCTCAGAAACCCTGTACAGAGTTACTGTGAGTCAGAACCGACTCCACAGCACTTAACCAACCACCAACCTCATGTCCAAGAAACCCTAGTAGCATAATGGATTACAAGTTGGGCTGCTAACTGTAAGTTCAGCAGTTCAAATCCACCAGCTGCTCCACAAGAGAAAGATGAGGCTTTCTGCTCCCACAAAGATTGATAGCCTCTGAAAGCCAATACAAGGTCACTATGAGTCGGAGCTGACTCCATGGCATGCTGCAGCAGCTACATCTTAATGTCCACTGTAACAGCCTTTACTGGGAATAGCTAAAAATCTAAAAACTTAATTGGTTAAATACATGTGACAACATCCAGTCTATGGAATACTGGGAAGCCATTGAAAGAAATGAAGTAGAACTATGTGTCAACACAGGAAGAGTAAGCTGTTTATGAAAAACCAAATGAGTTGCAGAGCAGTATGTATAGCACTCGACCACAAGGTCAGTGGTTCAAATCTACCAGCTGCTCCTAGGAAACCCTACACAGGGTTGCTATGAGTCAGAATTGACTCAACAGCCCTAAACAACAACAACATGTACAGTTTATTTGTATATAGAAATGTGTACATGCCTTTATCAGCATAGAAAATTTCTAGAAGAATCTTCAAGCAGCTGTTAACAATTGTTGTATCTAGGGTATGGGGATGGAGGAGTGAAGAACTCTGTTTTCTACTTTGGTACTGACAGAATTTCATACCAATAGCATGTATATTTTTTATTTTTGAATACCATTCAGTATTTTAAAATAGTGAGATATATCTACTGATCTGATTTTTTTTTTCCACACCAGTATTAACAGCAAAGTTAAAAAAACAAACAAACCAGAAAACAACAAATGCTGGCAAATGTGTGGGTAAAATGAGACCCTTCTACATTGCTTGTAGAACTGTCATATGGTTAACTACTCTGGAAAACGGTATGGGCTTCCTCAGAAAATTGGTACTAGAAATACCTTATGACCCAATAATTCCTCTACTTAGTATATATCCATAAAAAAATGTGAGCCAGAACACAAGTAGATATATATACAAACCAATGTTTATCACAACAGTATTCACAGTAGCCAAGAGACAGACAGCCTAAATGCTCATCAATGGAAGAATGGATAACAAACTTGGGTACATACACACAATGGAATACTAGGCAAACTTGAAGAATAACTACGAAGTTACAAAACACCTCATAACATGGATGAACCTTGAGCACCCTATGCTGAGTGAAATTAGTCAATCACAAAGGGACAAATATTACATGAGACTATTATTGTTAAAGCTTAGGAAAAGATTTCTATACTAAAAGAAAAATTCTTTGATGGTTACCAGGAATGGGAGGGAGGGGAGAGTAATTCGCAGGATAGGGGGCAGCTGATGGGGAAAGCAATACAAAAGGAGCAGGAGGGCAGTACACAAGAAGGGGTGTGGTGGATGAACAATGAGGATAGGGGAAGATTTAGGGAGGTATGCATGGGCTAAAAGGGATAGAGGTGAATAGTGATGTATATACAACCTTCGAACAACAGTACTCTGTTATACAGGACCAAGACATAGTCTGAACGGGTAAATAAGGGGGGAAAAGTTTAGGGAATTGATTGTTTTATGGATATTGGTTTCCCCTGTCTACTATTATAAAATAGCTATTTAAGTGTGATAGATATAAATATTGGGAATTATGATTACAGAAAGCTTGTAAGCCAATCTTCAACCTATAACTGATTGGATTAGCTAAAAGGGGAATTAGAATTTTCCCAGGGAAATAAGCTTCTTGTTACGCCTTTGTGGAGTATGGGACCTTGGGTGGAATACTGAGCCCCACACAGAACCTTCTGAGGTGGGACATTCCCACTTGAAAAGACATGTAGGCCAACTCAAAATAGCTAGAAGAACAGAGATATTTCTTAAAAGAAATACAAGCAGGGGGGGAAAAGCAGGCTTTTACAATATCTAGCAAGCTGTTTGCCTTGAAGGCACCAAGGCAGGAAAAGTCATCCCAGCAGGGGAAACCCCCTTCTAAGAATGAAACTCAAAGGGAACCCATAAGCAGTCTAGTATGCTTGCTAGTGACTGCCCTGGTCTATTTGTGAGTTTAAGTGGGAGAAAGACAGCAATGAAGAAATGGGCTGAGTTGGGCCAGGTTCCATTGACACCTGTTGACCTTGAGATGAGAGAGAGAGAAGAGGAAAACCTGGTTGGTCTGAAGTTTAGGGAGATGTGTGAACTCCTGAGCTCACGGGCACTGACCTAGCCACTGGGGGCTAGAGGTGAGAATGAAGAAGCCAGCTGGTCTGAAGTGTGGGGAGGCATGTAAGAACTTCTAAACCTGCAGACAGTACCCATTTGACCTAGCTTGGATGGTTAGCTGACCAGAACGCAACCAGATGAAAATAAAGAAGTTTGATACTGTGAGCAAGTGTAGATTGCTACAATTTAATGAACTGGACCTTTGCTTATGGAGGCAGTTGCTCAAAATTCCAACCAAAATGGAAGGATTCTTCATATCAAGGATCAAGCTTGTTTACTCAATGCACAGGGTTGATGAGAACGGGCAACTTAGACATTGGCTATCAAAAATGGGGGCTATAAAGGAACAAAAGAGAAACTACTAGCTGTTCCTCGGGAGAAAGATGAGGCTTTCCACTCCCGTAAATATTTACAGCCTCGGAAACCCTGTACAGGGTCGCTATGAGTCAGAGCAGACTCCACGACACATAACAACAACAACAAAGGAACAAAGTGGCTGGCTTACAAGATTTCATGAGTATGCAGTTTCAGAATGAGGCTGGTCAGGTAGAATCCCCACTGACTAATTTCCCTCTTTTCTGGATGGATCTGGTGAAAGAGGATGGGGGATGATGATGATAGGATTTTATGATTCAATTGTGAGTAATTGTTATCAGGATTAATTGCAATTGTCACAACTGTAATTGTAGAATATGTATAACTAAAAATGAATTTCAGGAACAGAGGACCCCAGGACCATCAAGAAGGAAGACCATGAGTGGAGCACAAGATCCTACCCAGAAAGTGGTGAGAGCAGAGACAGTGGCAGAGGCGATGGCATAAAGAGATACAGCAGCTGAGGACTCTAGGCCCATGGACTGAGAAAGGCTGTGTGCCTGTGGGCAGGAGGCTGGCTTGCAAAATGTGCCCTTTGAACATTTAAATGAATATAGAATTTTTTTTTTGTTTTGTGTCTATAGATCATATAGTTTTGCTTTGTTCATTTATGAAAAATAAGATGTAAAAGGGAAGCCATAGGTTGGAAGCAGGATAACTGTTGTTGCAGGGAGAGGAGTATAATCATTGAGATGAAACAAAATGTATGATTGGTTGAGAGGAAGGCTTGTCTGTTTACCTTCACTCAATTCTAAAAAACTGGCAGAATATATCAATAGTGCAAGCAACAGTTTACAAATGCAAGTGCTCAGGAAATGGACCCAACTTGCCAACAGGAAACTTCATTTTAGGAGTGTCTGATTCCTCTAGAATGCTGGGAAGGGCCAGGCACAATGGTCACTCTAGCCACAATGGAGTCAGCTGAGGCGGGATCAGTACAGCCTGTGAGCTTCCTAGCCTCTGCTGTTTGTGCCATGTTGGGCTGACAGGAATTTAGAACCAGGGCGCTGTGTCCTCATGGTCTGGCTCTACCATGTAACCACTTCACTTCTCTCTGGGATCTTACCTGCCCAGGAAAGCTGTTAAAATGCAGGACGGTGCTCTGGGGTCACAGACCTTTCTCTCATCTCTTTGGTGCCCTGCCCGTCTGGGGTGGGAAGGGTAGAGAGTCTTTCCACCCTAGGGAAATCCTTCTTCCATTTTCCCTAGGATAATGGTCAAAGCATATAGTCTATGCAAGAAAGTCTATTTTCCTTTGAGCTCATCCTATGATTCGGAACTGACTCAACTGGCACTTAACAACCAACACTCAGCAAATGCTAAAGTTTCCCTAAAACTCTGTCTTTGGCCTGACACAGCCAGAGACATTTGAAGCCTGATTCTTTTTCCTAACCTAGGGAGCAACTCAGGAGGTGATGAGCTTCCTGAATGTGACAGCAGGAAAAGAGAAAATTCAGGGGGGAATAAAGAAATTTAATGTCTCACATACCCTGTACCAAAATCCAAACTCATTGCCATCTAGCTAATACCTTGTAAGACAGAGTAGAATACCTCATAGGGCTTTCAAGCCTGTAATCTCTACAGAAGCAGGTCATCCCATCTTTCTCCCACCTTTCAGTCAGCAGCTGAGCACTTAATAACTGCATCACCAAAGCTCCTTACATGTTACTCCAATCATACATACCCAATATGTAAACACACCAAATAGTC
>NW_006408570.1:4811931-4812941 GCF_000296735.1 Chrysochloris asiatica | reverse complement strand
GGAGGGTCAGAGAAAAAGAGGAAGATCCCCAACAAGATGGATTGGCCTAGTGGCAGCATTGATGAACTCAAGCGTGGCAACAGTAGTGAGGATGGCCCAGGATCAGGCAGTGTTTCGTTCTGCTCTACATAAGGTCACTAGGGGTTGGTGCCAACTTGATGGCACCTAACAACAACAACAACAAGGCAGAATTGGCTTCCAGGGTTAGAAACTGAGAGCCCACCCTTGCCTCTTCACAGTTGAGAAAACCCATGGTTATCTCATTTCCTTCAGACACTGCCATTTGTCCAATTTTGGTGACAGATCAAAGAATAGCCACAATTATCTACAAAGGCTATTAAAATATTCCTACTTTTCCCAACTACTTATCTGTATGAAGCCAAATTTTCTTTATCTATTAAAACCAAAAAGATCACAATAGACTGAAAACAAGTAGATAAGAGACTCCAGATGCCTCTATTAAACCAGACATTAAAGAGATGTGCAAACTATAAAATAAAAAATAGAGTCCTTATCATATCCTTGGATTAGAAATGTCAGGAAAAATATTTATGATCTATCAATATCTATAATAAGATTTATACATTGCCCAAGGGCAGTCAAACAATCATTTTGGTGAGCATATGTATCTTCTGGTATGGCACTGTAGGATCAGCACTCTACTGGGAACTATAAGGCTGGCAGTTCAATCCCACCAGCTGCTCCTCGGAAACCTTATACATGATCACTATGAGTTGGAATCTACTCGACAGCTCTTAACAACAAACAACATATATCAGCTGAGCATCTATTTCTCTTCTCATTTTCCCTTAAGAAACATGATTTGATTATAAACCAAGATTACCTTTAATTCCTTTTTTCACATTAAATATTTTTAGTTTAATGTACTGAAATTGAATCTATTCACATTGACGATCTCTACTTAAATTGATATCATTTGTACTTTGTCTTAGATTTAAATAAAAAACAGTGTATTCTATTCAATTTGAAATATGCTTTTCATTGAAAAA
>NW_006408570.1:4806873-4809877 GCF_000296735.1 Chrysochloris asiatica | reverse complement strand
CTGACCCAAGTCATGATATTTTCAATAACCTCATATGCATGCAAAAGCTGGACGGTGAATAAGGAAGACTGTAGAAGAATTGATGCTTTTGAGTTATGGTGTTGGAGGAGAATATTGAAAGTGTCGTGGGCTGCCAAAAGAACCAATAGATCCGTTTTGGAAGAAGTGCAACCAGTGTGCTCCTTGGAGGCCAAGATGACCAAACTTCGTCTCTCATACTTCAGACATGTTGTTAGGAGGGACCATTCGCTGGAGAAGGCTATCATGTTTGGTAAGGTGGAGGGTCAGAGAAAAAGAGGAAGACCCCCAACGAAATGGATTGGCCAAGTGGCAGCACTGATGGACTCAAGCGAGGCAACAGGAGTAAGGTTGGCCCAGGATTGGGCAATGTTTCGTTCTGCTGTGCTTTGGGTCGCTATGAGTCCGTATCAAGGAGTAGCTGGCAGATTAGGATCGCCATGGTGCCACTGGTTAATACACTAGACTGCAAGTTGGCTTGAACCACAAGGTTGGCAGTTCAAGCTCACCAGCTGCTCTTCGGAAACCCTATGCAGGGTTGCTATGAGTCGGAACCAACTTGACGGCACTTATCAACAACAACAACACCTTTCGCTTAGCTGCTGAGTGCTTAGCCACTGAGCCATCAGAGCTCCATTTTAATTCTATATGTTTCTAATTATTTGAATGTTTTAATGATGAAGCTGTACTTAGTAAATAATGTCATTTGTTATTTTAATAAATATGCATACACATACATCTTTGCCTCCAGGCTGGTGATGATGGGTGTTGCAGATGGCGGCTGTCTGGCACGCTGGATGGCAGAACTTTGGGAAGTCTGTCTGCATAAGGAGTTGAGAGGCCTTCTAGGGAAAGTTCTTCCAAAGAGTAAGAAGGAGACAGGCAGAATGAGCTGACCTAGAGACACAGTTTTGCTTGGTGGAAAAGAGGTAATTCTGAGCTAGAGTGGTACTGTGATTTAGCTGTCAGCCAAGCCCCACGCTCTACAAGGCAATAGTGTGCCAAGAGCCCCAATCACTGTTCCTACTATGGGACTGGGCTGGGTCCGTGCCAGCTGGAGTGTCAGTGGCTTCTGGCAGGTGTGGTGACTGATGGGTGTGGCAGCGTCCAGCAGGACTGATAGCTCTGTGGGGTGTGGTGGGGCAAAGAGCTGGAGGTGGGGAGGACCAGTTGGGGTGGGGCTGGTGACTGTCTAACCTTGGGTGATAGGTACCCTTGCTGTTGTTGTTTGGTGCCATCGAGTCGGTTCTGACTCATAATGACCCTTATAGGGTTTCCAAGGAGAGTCTGGTGACTTTCAGTTAGTTGTTGCTGTTGTTAAGTGCCGTCGAGTCAGTTCCGACCCATAGCGACCTTGTATAGGGTTTCCAAAGAGTGACTGGTGAGCTTGAACCGCCGACCTTACAGTTCAAGTGGCTTTGCAGTCTGGCGCATTAACCCACCATTAGTAGTCCAGTGCTTATCCTAAGTGCCACACCAGAATTGTATAGGCACCCTGGAGATGCCCAAAAATGCTCCTGGGGTGAGGGTGAGGCAACTTGACAGGAGCTGGGACCTGGCACTAGCAGGTAGGAGCTGGAGTCAGACACACGTGCCCAGGTCTACTAGTGTGCTAAGCACACCAGGATCCAGGTGTGTGCACAGGAGGTGGGAGTACAGGAGAGGGAGCCACAAAGTCTACATGGGAGGGGCTGGAGAAGCTCTCCTATCAGCTGACGCTGGTATCTCAGAGTTCAGCAGACAGGCAAGGGCAGTTGGGTGGAAAGGGTAGAGTATGTGGCAGAGCAACCACATGTGCAAAGGCTTGATACTGTGAGAGAGACCGCAGCTTTAGGGGAACTGAAAGGTGATGAAGGTGAAAATAGGGGTGTGGTGGAAGATGAGACCACAAAGGTTGTGTTCTAGAGTAAGGAATATGGACTTTATCCTGCAGGCAGTGAGGAACCTCAGAAGAGGGTTCTGAGCAGAGAAAAGAGGATCAAATATACCAGGAAACCTTCTCCCGCTCACATCCCCACTTCTCCTCGCTAACTCCCACTCAGTGTACAGTCTCAGAGTTGAGAAAGAATTCCTTGACCACCCCCTTGGACCCAGCCAGTCTCCCCATCTTCTCTATCACATTGTGTTTTAATTAACTGTGCCTTGTACTCTTCTCTCTCCCCTGGGACACTGTGAGCTCTGCAAGTCAGGGACTCTGTTAGATTGCATGTTGTATCCCCAGTGTCTTATACAGGGCATCTGGCATAAGTGCGCAATATGTATTTATTCAATGAAAAGCAAATGTGTGAGAAGGTAACTCATGGTTTCCAACTCAAGCTGTAAAGTACAGCTTGGAAACTGGTGGCAAGGAAACCAGGGAGAAGGCTCTAGCCTTCTCCATTTCTCTTCTCATTTAGGGGAGAAATGGAGAGGGCCTGACCTGAGGCAGTGCTGGTGGTGCTGAGAGATGAAGGACTGGGAGAATATTTAAAAGGCAGAGTTGATAGGCCTGAGGGGTTTAATGAGGGAAGTGAGGAAGCTTAGTTGGGAAAGGTCTCCTGGACTATAGGATTAAGCAGCTAAATGGACTATGGGTTAGCCTAGCCGGGCTATCCTAGAAGAAGAGGCACTGTGCAGGGGAAGATGAAGAAATAGGTTTAGACACACTGACTTGGATGAACCTGTAGGGCATACAGGTGGAGAGGCCCCAGGGGTAGCTGGAATCATGGAACTGGAGCCCAGGATAAGCATCTAGATTAAAGATCAGGATTTAGGAGCTGTCAGACTGCAGGTGACGGTTCCAGACCAGAGAGGGGAAAAGATCATCCACAGAGAGAAGAGGAGGGGGTGAGACAACAAGGAGGACGTTAAGGAGTAAGGGGTGGGCTAAGAAGGAGCAGCATGGAGGACAAAAGAGACCTGGAAGAAAGGACTGAAAAGCAGTGAGAACAATATCACAGGAGCTAAGGCAGAAGTCCACCACTCATCTGTCAGTTTGTCGTACTGT
>NW_006408570.1:4785619-4802418 GCF_000296735.1 Chrysochloris asiatica | reverse complement strand
AATCTTTTTAAACCACAGTTTCTAATATTTACCATATTTCTGATATAGCATATTTCTAAATGACTGTCCTAATATTAAACATATTTCTAACATGACCAATACCTATAGACATAACCCATAAAAAAATGTCATTTGAGATCCTCAGAGTGTTATTTTTCAGAGTGTAAAAATGTCCCAAGACCAAAACATATGAGAAGCCCTGATGTAGGTCAGTTGTTCCTGTCTCCCAGTTATTGGGTTCTGTTTCCAGCACACCTACTCTTCCTGTTCACCTTTCCATACAATACAGAATTGTTATTGTTGTTGAGTGCCATCCAGTCAGTTTCAACCCCTAGCAACCCTGTATAGGGTTTCCAAGGAGCGGCTGGTGAGCTTGAACCACCAACCTTACGATTCACACTAACTTTGCAGTCCAGAGCATTAACCCACAGCGCCACACCAGGACTTTGATAGAAAATTACAGAACTCCAAAAACAAAATGTAGCTGAAGAAGGGATAAGAAAGCAAATACAGTGAGCTAAGGAGAGAGTAAGGCCATCTCCTCCCCTTCAATATAAGCTTCTTTTAAGGACATGGACCTGGCTGGGTTCACCCACCACCCTCTCCACTGCCACCTGTGGGAGAAGCTTGTGGGCAGAGGGCCTGAGTGGGAGTTCAGGTGTCTTATCTCCTTTATGTTCAGTATCTGCTGTGATACAATATGAGTACAACCGTCAGTGAGGTAAGGCAGGTGGGGCCACTTATTATTAGTCACAATATAGAGGGGGAGGAAGCAGAGGCCTGTGCCTTGCCTAATACCACTAAGCACATGGCATGGCGGGGAAGTGGTATTAGGTAAGGCAGTCACATCCCCCCCACAGGTTCCTGCTCTAGGAAGCTGTCTTCTCCGGCTTAGTAGATGCATTGCAGCATGTCCACTAATTTTGTTATCTCCAGAAGCCACTTACACATGGGCGTTTCAAAAAGCTCATGGAAAAAACAGAATGTAAAGTTTTTGGAATTCTTCTATGAACTTTCGGAAGCCCCCTCATAATGTCTTCTTTTAATCCTTTGCCCATTCTTTTGAGTTTCTGGTCTTTTTTATAATAGTTTGTAAGAGAAAGTGACCATTCATATTATATATCAACTAATCCTTAGAAACCCTACACAGGGTTGCTATGGGTCGGAACCGACTCAATGGCACTTCACAACAACAACAAATAAAAGTAGTTTAAAGTTATTAAAAAGTAAAAGTTAATTAAATGGAAGATAATAGCAATAATAAACAAACCAAAACCTAGTAGTTTTAGAAAGTCACTCCTAACAAAACTGCTCTTAAAAAAGGCATGCAACATTAAATAAGCAATACTGAGAATAAAAAAGGGAAGATAAATAAAATGGCTAAAGGTAGAAATATACTAAGACAAATTTTTTCTAATAATTTTAACCTTTTTTGTTCTATACTTTTTTTGAGAAATATTAACAGTGGTATTATTGTTAGTTAGTGCTATCGATTTGGTTCCAACTAATAGCAATCTAGTATAGTTTCTGAGGAGCCACTAGTGAGTCTGAATCACTGATCTAGTAGTTATCAATCCAGAGCTTATCGTACAGTGCCACACTAGGTCTCCAAAAAGTAGTGTGAGTAATATTAATGTAGAAGAAGTAACATTATGAGGTCTCTTAAAATGCAAACCCCTTGGGGCAGTAAAGCAAAGTCCTGCACACAACAGTAACTTCTCTCCTTAGTCTCCTGCAACAACAGATGGGTCTTTGGCACCAGGGTCTCTCTGTTTGGTATGGACATAAAGAAGGTGCTAAGAGGCAGTGGCTCTAGATGATAAGCACTGGACTATGAATCACAAGGTCTTTCTGCTTCCACAAAAAGGGGAACCCAATACAGGGTCAGTACGCATCAGAACTGATACCATGGCACTTAAAAACAACAGCAAGAGGCAGGGGAGGGGTTAGCATTACCTTTGTTTAGCAACCCTGGTCTGCCAGCCTGGAGACGGATTACCCCAAGGCTGTATCAGGCCGCCTAGACATCCCCTGTTTGCTTCTCCATCAAGCAGCCCCTTAAACATGACATTCTGCTTGGCCTAGCGGTCCCAGTCCATTTGGTTAGCACCCCGCCCCAGGGCTCAGCCTGCTAGCTTCCCTATAACCCCTCCTCATGAACTCCTTTCCTCCACCTTCTCTCTCCCTACTTCCCGCTCCTCGCCCACATCTCCTGTTGGAAGACTAAGAGGAGCTCCAGGTGTGGCTGGAGTCATCAGGTGCCACATCACCTCTCCTCACATCCCGCCCTCTCCCCACCCCCATCTTCAGGCACTTCCTGCGTGGGGAGTTTCAGCAAATAGGTGGAGTCCTAAGGCCTAATCCTCAAGGCTATCTTAGCCCATGCCTCAAACTCATTCCTGAGTCTGATCTCTGGGGCCCAGAAGGGATTTTGGAGGACAATGCAGTAAAGGGGCAGTAGGGGTCTAACTCTGAGCCCTTGTCCTGGAGTTAATGCAGGAGGGGATGTCTGTAGCCCACATATATAAGCACTATTTGGCTTGCTGTTGTTGTTAAATGCCATGGAGTTGGTTCCGACTCATAGCCACACTATATAGGGTTTTCAAGGAGCAGCTGGTGAGTTTGAACCACCAACCTTGTAATTCAAACCGTCCTTGTGGTTCAGTGCTTATCCTACAAATTTGTCAATGCCACTAGATGAATGAAAATTAAATCTATTTAAATGTGTTAGTATGTCCATACCAGCTTGTGGCCACATATTAAGTCAAACAACAAACACCGCCAGGAGAGAAAGAGCAAGCGAGTGTGTGTATGTAATGGGGGTTGGAGGGTGGGGGAATCCAGTAAAGAGTTTGATGCTAGAAAGAGCCATCATAAGGAAAAGAATGGGGTTGACCAGTGTACCTGACAATGCTGTGACCAAGGTTTGATGTAGTGTAGTGGTTATGAATCAGGCTGCTAACCTCAGGGTCAACAGTTTGAGTTGGAACCAACTCCACATCACATAACCATCACTACCCCGTGGTTCCATCCATGGGGTAGGTGGAAAGGAAGCCACAATAAACAGTTGTATTTCTATAAAAAGTGTTCCTTTGTGGACTCTGCTAATGATTAGAACCGAAGTGATCATGGTCCCAATCAGCCCCTAAAACAGGTACTTCGGTGGATCCCCCCCACCTGGGAGGCCAGATAGTTACTGTGACCTTCAATTTATACTAATGCAGATGGTTTCCAGTGCCCACCTGTCTAGATATAGAAAAAGAAAGCTGTAATGACAATCAATGACGGCAAACCAGGCAAAAACACTTCACCAAGCACCTTCAGTGCACTCATAGACATACAAGGGTAAGTAAAAAAATTTAATACAAAGTCATAGAAACCTTTACTAGACAAAAATATCAAAATGTGAAGCTGTTGTTTCTTGACAAATCCTCCATCTAGGTCTATATAGTTGCGAAGGTGGTGTTTCCATCTTTCTAATCCTGCCCTGGAGCCCTGGTATGGTGCTGTGGGTTAATGCACCAAGCTGCAAAGCCGTTTGAACTGCAAGGTCGGCAGTCCAAGCTCACCAGCAGCTCCTCGGAAACAGGATCGCTATGGGTTGGAACCAACTCGATGGCACTTCACAATAACAACAATCCTGCCCTAGAGCCCTGGTGGCATAGTGGGTTAAGTATTGCACTGCTAACCACAAGGCTGATAGTTCAAACCCAGTAGCCACTCCATGGAAGAAAGATGAGGCGATCTGCTTGTATAAAGCCTTGTTGTTATAAAGTGCCGTTGAGTCAATTCCGACCCATAGCGACCCTGTAAGGGTTTCTGAGGAGCAGCTGGTAAACTTGAACCGCCAACCTTGCTGTTCAAAGGGCTTGCAGTCTGACGCATTAATCCACAGCACCTTACCACTTCAGAAACCCCGTGAAGCAGCTCTGTGTGCTACAGGATTAATATGCACTGGAATTCAATAGACTGAAATGGGTTTGAGTTTTGGTGAGAACACTTCCTCATAGAATTCTGCATTCTTTGGTTTATACCACCTCCCAACAGCAGTTTGGGCATCCTCAAGAGACTCAAATACTGTTCCTTTTCTATGTTTTTGTTTTTTTATTTGAGAAACAAAAAGAAGTCTGAAGCATCCATCCAAGGACAAAGTTCAAAAAGGTAAGGAAAGAAGGAGGAAATATTAAACACAGGGGAAAAGTGGGATAAGTGATGTTAGTTACATTGAGAGATGAATCAAAATGTATATAAATTGTTGAATGTAAAACTGATGATCTGCTTTGCAAACCTTCACCCAATTCACAATAAAAAGTTAAAAAACAAAAACACCTGAAGAGGCAAGGTCAGGGATTTGGGGTAGATGGAATAGGGTTTCTCAATGAAATTCTCCTATGATGGTCCTTGCTGTCCTCAAGAATGAGCAGATACATTGTTGCAATGCAAAAATAATTCCTTAACACAATTTTCCCGGCCTTGTTCTCACAAACGGTTTTCAATTTTCTTAAGATTTCTTCCTAATAAGTCCCCATAATTGTGCTGCATCTTTCAGGAAAATCTTATCAAGATTGTCCCATTGGAATCCCCAAAACAGTTGCCACAGCTTTCTGAGCTGATCTCTCTGCCTTAAATTTAACAGGCATAGAAACCACTGCTTTGATTAGACCTTGCTCTCTGGATCATATTGGCAATTCTAAAGACTCATCCCATAAAATTGCCTCCATTAGCTTTGATCTTGCTTAAAAGACTGATGGAAAGATTAGCAATTTGAGCTAACTGATCTGCATGCAACATTTTTTTTAGATGTCCTTTTTTTTGAAGGCACCCTAATGAGACTAAGATGAGCGTATCACTGAAGAACTTGTCTACAGTCATCCACTGATTGCAGAGACATGTTTAAACATGTTCTGTTTGGAAGGAATCCATGCATGTATGAACTGGAACCCTAAAAGCAATACTTTTTTATTTACCCTCTTAAGTGATTGCTGTTGTAGTTAAGTGCCGTCGAGTCGGTTCCAACCCATAGCAACCCTGTATAGGGTTTCCAAGGAGCATCTGGTGGGTTTGAAACTCCAACTTTGCAGTTCAAATGGCTTTGCAGTCTGGCGCATTAACCCACAGCACCACACCAAAATATGGACCATACCAGGAAATCTGGGGTGTCTGGTGGTATTTATCAAGTTAGTCTCTGGTGAAAATGTGGACAGGGTCTAAAAACCTACAAGATTTAGAAAGAGGTACCACATTATGGTTACTTCCCAGTCTAGGTGAGTACTATGTTTCCACGATCCCTAAAGAAGTTTCTCAGATTCCCCCCTTCTACCTTTCAGTTGTTGTTATGTGCTGTTGAGACGGTTCTGACTCATAGCAATCCTATGAACAACAGAATGAAACACAATCAAGGCCTACACCATCCTCACAATTACTACTACGCTTGAGCCCACTGTTGCTGCCACTGTGCCAATCTGTCTCATTGGAGGTCTCCCTCTATTTCACTCTCCCTCCACTTTACCAAGCATTAATGTCCTACTCCAAGGACTGATCCCTCCTGATAATATGTCCAAAGTATGAGAGATGAAGTCTGGCCATCTTGGCTTCTAAAGAGCATAGCATTCTGGTTGTACTTCTTCCATATAGATTTGTTTGTTCTGGCAGTCCATGGTACCTTTAATATTCTTCATCACCATAACTCAAATGCATCAATTCTTCTACAGTCTTATTTATCCATTATCCAACTTTCCGCATGCCTTTGAAATACCATGAAATACCATGGTTTGGATCAGGTACACTTTAGTCCTCAAACTGACATCTTAGCTCTTGAATACTTTAAAGAGGCCTTGTGAAGCAGGTTTTCTAATGTAATGCATCATTTGACTTCTTAACTGCTGCTTCCTTAAGTGTTGATGGTGGAGCCAAGCATTCAGTAATGGTGCCTAAAATCCCATAATTATAGCTCTCTTCCTTTCAGTGTCCTTTCACTAGGCTGGGCAGCTCTGGACAAGGCTGGCTGGAGCTGAGACCAGCATTATTCTAAGCTACTGGCACTCATTTCCACCCCTGTACAGAAGAAAGCTCTGAAACTGGAGTGTGGTGAGGAAGTATGGGAGTGGATGTAAGTAAGCATGAGGAAACAACTTTCTAATACTGCCTGCAATTGATTCTAGTGATGATCCAGACTTTCAGATCTCTCCCCCAATCCAATCTCTTTGGGTTCAATCTCAAAATTAGTGAGTTTCTTATTCAAAGTCCCCTTCTTGTCCAAAGTACTGCCTGCCACTTGAGACCTAGGAAGGTAGGCTGCTTCCTATATGGGTTCTATGCAGGCTCAAGGGCTATAAATGTATCAAGTGCTTAATTCAAAACATCCCTCTTGGACGCCTCTGAATATGGGGCTAGGACCTTGGAGGTACCATAGTAGAAAACCTGGTGTGACTGGTGTGAGCCATCAGAGCCTTAGAAGTCCTTCCAAAAATATCACCCCTCACATTGGTGGTATAGTGATAAGCATAGATACCTTCCAATATGCCCCTGCCTCTAACCCACCTTGACATTGAAAATTTCACCATTACAGAGACCTGGCTGTTAAGTGCTGTCTAGTCAGTTCTGGCTCATTAAAAGTACTCAATTTGTTGTTGTTATGTGCCGTTGGGTCGGTTCTAACCCATAGCCACCTTGGGTAGGGTTTCTGAGAAGCTACTGGTGAGGTTACACCACTGACCTTGTAGCTAGCAGTCCAGTGCTTATCCTACAGCACCATACCAGGACTCCGAAGGTACTCAATAGATTTTTTTTTAAATGCAAATATCCTTTAACTTGGGGTGGGGGATAGACCAGGAGCCACCCAAGAACAAACCAGTTTTAGCCTCCAAAAATCAAAACCCAATTTGTTGTAATCGAGTTGATTCCAAGTCCTAATGACTTTGCCGGACAGAAGCAGAAGAGCCTCCCAGGGTTCCAGTGCTATAGTATTTACTGAAGCTCACTGCCATCTTTCTCCTGCAGAACATCTGGTCCATTGGAATCCCTGACCTTTTGGTTAGCAGCAGAGCACTTCCCTACAGCACAAGGAAGCTGGTGGTAGTCCCAGAATTTCTGTATGAGAGCTTGGGGGTGGCAATCCAGTTGGGACAGGAGCAGGAGGTAAGGAAATAGGGTGTCTCCTTTAAAGCTGTGTTTTCATATTAAACATGGTTTTAAGTTACACTAAATGCTTTTTTGTAGTAGCTTTGACAGATTTGGGACGCTAAAAGTTTCCCCCCAAAGCCATCTTTTAACCTGACCACTACATCCAGAAAACAAGCTGAGAACCAAAACCTTGAAAATTAAGACGCAAGAGTCCTTGTGGATTTAAGCAGGGATGAGTGGGCTAGGAGTGGATGGTCTCAAATACTAGGAATTCTCATCAGGGCCTCCTCACTGGAGGTAGTGAGGAAGGGTGTGCAGGTCCTCAGGCCAAGAATGGCAGGAGAAAGGCTCAGTAAATTGTGGAGCTCCTGCGTTATCCAGTCACATGACACAATCTCACTGCTTTTCGTCACATGATACTTTTTCCCCTTCCTTCTCTGGTTTTCTCCTTTTCTTTCCCCGTCCCTTACTCTGTTTTGACTTGGTTAAAATAGATGCAAACTCCCGTCTTTTCTATTTTTAATACCTAGCTATTACATAATCCACACCGTAATTGCTGACTTGAAAAACTATTGGCAACAGTAGAAAATCCCCAGAGTTTTAAACAGGAAAGGGATTATTACAGCACAAAAGCCTTTGGCAGTTTTACTGACTGGTAAACCGTCTGTAATCCGTTTGGAATCGTCACTTGCCAGTGGAAGTCACATGGGCCTTGGGCAACACACTCTCCCACCTCAGGGAAAACAAGTTGGGGGAAGGGATGAAATGCAGCCTTCCCCCAACTTGTCACTTCGTCCTGGCAGGACAGGGTTAGGGTGATGTGCTGAAGGCTGCTTGGGCAGAAACATGCTGAAGGGGTGAACTTCAAGTTAACTCTCGTTGTTGTTGTTGTTGTTGTTGTTGTTGTCTTTGAGTTGGTCCCAACTCATAGAGGCCCTGATAGGGTTTCTAAGGAGCAGTTGGTGAGTTTGAACTGCTGAATTTGCAACTCAAATGTCCAGCGCATTATCTCATAGTGCCACACGAGGACTCCAAGTTAACCCTTGGGGCCACCTTCTACAGTTTTGTACCTTGCTAAACTGAGAAGCCTCCTGGCTCCAGAACATTTCCCTCACCAATTTCAAGACATTCTTACCTTCCTAAACCAGCCTGAGGGTGGATTACTTTGTTAAGTAGATGATTTTATAAAAACACAGGAGCTTGTTAAATCACACAGTGGCCTGACCCACTTCTCTGCAGGCCAATCATCACGCTATTTAATCCTTCGATAAAATTGTCCAATAAAAATATAAGAGCTAGTGGTTTGGTAAATAGAAATTAATTCTCTCATTAAGCCAAATGTGTGTTGATGGTGTAGGTAATGCAGAAGATGGGAAAGGGGACAGAAACTACTTTCTCTGATTCTGCCAATTCAGCCACAATCCTAACTTCAATCATCCAAGAGGGACAATTCATCTAACAAATGCCTGCTAAACGTCACACACTGGACTAGGTGCAAAAGATACAACACTGAGCAAAATCACTGCCCTCTAGAAATGTCAGGTCAGTGAGTAAGACATTAATCAAAATATCTCAGAAACATCATTACAAATCTTGAGGAGGGGTTAAAAGGGAAACATATAGGGTGCTGAGTGTATATAAAACAGGAGGGCCTAATCAGGTTTGAGGGTTCCTAAGTTACCCTAAGAATTCAGGATGGTTTTAACTTAGTATCCCTTCTTCCCTTCCTTGTATCCCTCTCTTCCTCCTTCCTTGCTTCCTATAATTAATATTTACTGGAGTCTGGGTGTCAAGGATAATGGTAGGTTCTTTATATGTGTGGTCTCATTTTATTCTCAAACTTACAATTCAGCACTAGAAGACAAAAGAATCTGCTGGGAAAGGCTGAACCACACTTTGCAATGAGAACTATATACAATTTATATGTATTAGTTAAATCTGCTCTGGCTGCAGGTGACAAAAATCCAAGTCAAGTTTTCATTAAAAAAAAAAAAAAAAGAAAAGAAAGAAAAGCTAGGCTCATGTAAATGAAATGTCTAAGGTTAAACCAGCTTAACACATAGATCCAGGAGCTTACCAGATGAATCTTGTCTCTCCCTCCATCTTGCAGCTGAATGTTTATCTACATTGGCTTCAGTCTCGGGCAGTTCTCCCCTCAGGGTGGTAAGAGGCTTGCATTCTACCAGCTTGGCAACTCAATTGGAAAAGGAATGAGAGCTCATTTTTCAATAGTTCCAACAAAAGTTGACTGGCCTGGATTTGGGGCCATGCCCAGCTGCTCTTCTCTGATTGGCATAGTCATGTGTCCTACATAGAAGTGGACTTGAGGTACCAGAATCTAGTCTAAGGATGAGGAAGGAGATAGTTCCCCAAAGGAAAATCAAGATGTTCTTATTTCAAAACGGAGAATGCGTCCTGGACAGTCCAAGTCCACAGATCTCTACTGTTCTGTTTGGAATTACAGTGGATGTAAGATTACACAGTAGGTTCTTCTACCAATCGGAATCTTCTGCCCTAAAGAGCAAGTCCTTGTTCAAGTGTGGCAAGGACTGGATTTACTCTGGTTCTACCCCGGCTGTCCAAATACCTTGCCTTCTTGTTTTACGACACTTATTGGTGAGTCTTAATATGCTTAGGTACTTGCTCAGAACAGTCTTCAAGTCCCAGGCCTTTATGGAAGGTTTTGCCCACCTCCCTTCTACCCCAAATAATGTTACCTATACAGCATTGCCCAGGACTGGGGAGGCTGTAGCATTCTAGTTCTGCAACCCGCACCATCAGGTTCTATACAAATCAAAGAGAAGGGTATGACAAATCCATACAGACATATTAGGGTTTATTGACACTGAGAATGCAATTAAGGAAAACAATTGTTTCAGTCCAGAATGCACTACCTGGCTTGATTCAAAGCTGTCAGAAGAGACTGAGAAGTTCATGTCCACCTTGTGATGGAATTACATCCATTCCAGACTGGAGCTCTGGCCCGAAACCCCAGAAAGCTAGGCATAATTAGGTGTCAGTGTCAAGGACTCTTTTCATCTTAAAGGTTGCTGAGGGTCTAAGACCAATATTAAAATTGGATGAGACTTCTCAAAAGGAGAGTCTCAGGTTTCTGAGAAGAGAAATGCAAGGAGCAGGTTTCCTCCCAAGATCCGGGTCAGGTCTAAGCTTGGTCCTCACTCTCCCCCAACCCTCCTCAGGATTCTTTTGGGTTCCTAAGGGGAAGGTATCATATGAAAATGAATTTTTGCTAAAGATAATTCAAAATCTGCTGCAGCAGTACATTGACAGGTACCTGCCAGAAGCATAAGCCAATTCAGATGAGGACGTGCAAGGAGGTTTATCACTGAGGATGTCAGATGGATCTTGGCTAAAAGCAGAGAATACCAGAAAGATGTTTACCTGTGCTTTACTGACTACACAAAGGCTTCTAACTGTGCGAATCATGACAAGTTATGGACAATATTGCAGAGAATGAGTATTCCAGAACACTTAATTGTACTCATGAGGAACCTGTACATAGACCGAGAGGCAGTCATTCAAAAAGAACAAGGGGACACTGAATGGTTTAAAATCCGGAAAGGGGTGTGCCAGGGTTGTATCATTTTACCATACTTATTCAATCTGTATGCTGAGCAAATAATTAGAGAAACAGGATTATGTGAAGAAGTAGGTGGCATCAGGATTGGAGGAAGACTTATAAACAACCTGAGATGTGCAGACAATACAACCTTGCTTGCTGAAAGCAAAGAGGTCTTAAAATACTTATTGATGAAGATCAAAGGCCACAGACTTTAGTATGGGTTGTACCTCAATGTAAAGAAAACAAAAATCCTCACCACTGGACCAATAAATAACATCATGATAAATGGAGAAATGATTGAAGTTATCAAAGACTTCATTTTGCTTGGATCCACAATTAACACTCATGGAAACAGCAGTCAAGAAATCAAACAATGTATTGTAAGGCAAAACTGCTATAAAAGACCTCTTTGAAGTGCTCAAGAGCAAAGGTGTCAGTTTGAGGAGTAAGGTGCACCTGACCCAAACCACTGTATTTTCAATAGCCTCATACGCATGTGAAAGTTAGACAATGAATAAGGAAGAGTGTAGAAGAATTGATGCATATAAGTTA
Source organism: Chrysochloris asiatica (assembly GCF_000296735.1). NCBI lineage: Eukaryota > Metazoa > Chordata > Mammalia > Afrosoricida > Chrysochloridae > Chrysochloris > Chrysochloris asiatica. The sequence continues at coordinate 4,791,161 of NW_006408570.1, read as the reverse complement.
TGGTATTGGAGAAAAATGTTAAAAGTACCATTGAGTGCCAAAAGAATAAACCAATTTGGTTTGGAAGAAGGACAGCCAGAATGCTCCTTAGAAGCCAGGATGGCAAGACTCAGTCTTTCATGCTTCGAAGATATTCTCAGGAGGGACCAGTCCCTAGAGAAGGACATCATGATTGTTAAAGTGGAGGGTCTGTGAGAAAGAGGACGATCCCAACAAGATGAACTGATACAGTGGCAACAGCAGTGGACACAAGTGTAACAATTGTGAGGATGGCGCAGGACTAGATAGTCTTTTCGTTCTGTTATGCATAGGTAGGGTCGCTATGAGTCACAACCAACTTGATGGCACCTAACAACAATAATGAGGAGGAGCAATCAAAGCCTCCATCAGATGTCAGATGGGCAGAGACACTCAGCAAATCTGTGAGTACCAAAAAAGAAGAAATCCTAGGTAAGAATTGTGAGCTTTGAATCCCTTTGTTCATCACACCAAAAACAAGCCACATGCACCATGACCCAATGGCTGCTTCCAAAAACAACCCAACCAACCGCCACAAAGTCTATTCCAATTTACAGGGACCATGTATAGGGTTTCCATGGCTGTCAGTTTTTACAGGAGTGACCGGTAGGTTTGAACTGCAGTTTTGTGCTTATCCAACAGTGCCACTGGGGGTCTTGATGGTCCCTTGTTGCTCTAGCTGTTAAGTGCCTTCAAGTCAGTTCTGACTCATACTGACCCTGTATAGAGTTTCCAAAAGGAGCTCTGGTAGCATATTGGTTATGAATCGGGCTGTGAACCACAAGGTCAGCAGTTCGAAACTACCAGCTGTTCCCCAGGAGAAAGATAAGGCTTTCTGCTCCCATAAAGATTTACAGCCTCAGAAACCCTGTACAGGGTCACTGAGTCGAAACGGACTCCACGGCACATAACCACCACCATCATAGAGTTTCCAAGGAGTGACTGGTGGATTTGAACTACTGACCTTTTGGTTCAACCTGACCTTGCAGTCCAGTGTTTATCCTACAGCGCCACACCAGGACTCCAATGGTCCCTTAGGAATCCTTTTAGTTCCTGGAGTGGGAGGAGCAGTATGAGGAACCCTAAGTGCTTCCTGTTGTTGTGTTACGTGCCAAAGAGTCAGTTTTGACTCACAGCAACGCTGTATAGGGTTTCCTAAGAGCAGCTGGTGGACTTGAGTCTCTTTGTGTTTAGCAGTCCAGTGCTTATCCTACAATACCACACCAAGATTCCAAGAATTTCTTCTCAGAGGCCAAGATTTATAATACCAGATTAAACCAATAAAAAGAGGAGAGAAGTGAGAATGGGGAATAAACATTTTATCTTACATAAGAGGAAGCAATAAATTGACATTTCATTCATTAATGTGATAATTAGACAAATATAGCCTTAAATTTTTTTAACTTAAAAGCACCCACTTAAGACTGAAACTCAAAGGGAACACAAAAACAGTCTTGTATGCTCACTGGCAACAGTCCTGGTCAACTTGTGAGTGGAAGGGGTAAAATGCAGCAAAGAAGGCATGGGCTGAGGCTGGCCATATTCCACAGACGCCCGATGACCTTGGGATGAGAGAGAGAAGAAGATGGGCTGGCTGGTTTGACTTAGCCACTGAGGGATAAAGTTAAGAATGAAGCAGCCAACTGATCTGAAGAGACGGAAGGTGTGTGCGAACTCCTGGGCTTGCACACAGTACTCACTGGACCTAGCATGGATGGCTTGCTGACCAGAATTCGACCAGATAAAGATAAAGAAGTATGATAAAGGGAGCAAGCGTAAATTGCTACAACCTGATCAACTGGACCCTTAATTATGAATGAGGCTGCCCAAAATTCCAACCAAATAAAGGATTCTCCATAAGAAGGATAAAGCATGTCTCCTTAGTACACTGGGTTGATGTTGTTTTGTGCCATTGAGTCAGTTCTGATTCATAGTGACCCTGTATAGGATTTCCAAGGAGAGGCTGATGAGTTTGAACCACCACCATTCAAACCAACCTTGCAGTCCAGCGCATTAACCCACAGCACCACACTTGGTTGATAAGGATGGGCAACTTAAGACTTCTGCTACTAAAAGTGGAGGGCTATAAAAGCACAAAGTGGCTGGCTTGCAAGCTTTCATGAGGGTGCTTAGTGTCAGAATGAGGGGAGTAAGACAGAAACCCTACTAAATAGTTTTCCTCATGTCCAAATGGGCCTGGTGATGAGGGGGATAGGATTTTATGATTCAATTTCGAGTAACTGTTTTCAGGTCTAATAGCAATTGTCACAACTGTAAATGTAGAAGAGGAACAACTAAAAGGGGGAGCAGTTAATCTGTCAATTCAGGAACATAGGAAAGAACATGAGAGGAGGCAGGGATCCTCACCAGAAAAGTGGTGGAGGCGATGGCATAGAGAGACAGAGCAGCTGTGGACTTTAGGCCCATGGACTGGGAAAAGCAGAAGGTTGGCTTGCAAAATGTGCCCTTTGGACATTTAAACGAATATATATTTACAATGTGGTATGTGTACATCAAAAAAATAAAATAAAACAATAAAGGTAATAGAAGTAAATACTGCTGGCTAAGGGTACAGTCATCATTATAATGATTTGCTGAATGTAAAAATGGTGATCTGCCCTGTAATGTAAACCTTCGCTCACTCAATGCACAATAAAAGCTTTAAGAAGAAGAACAAAAAAAAAGCACTCACTAGTAATATTTTAAATAGGAGGCATACATTCCAAATAAAATCGATTTTTTTTAAAAATATGAGAGCACTCTATTTATAGTTTTGTACTTGCTTTTTTTAACTAATAAATACCTACTTCAATGTTTATAAAGAGACACATAGCATTTCATAATACCCAAATATATGGATATTTAACACTACAATGAATATTCTCCTCTAGCGAACTCTGTACCCAAGGGTAAGCATTTCTAAAGATGAAATTCCAGTTTTCCTTGCTGTGTCTCGCCTATTGTATTCTTTGTTCATTTTCTGTTGGATTTTTTTTTCCGATTGATTTGTATTGTTGTTAAGTGCCATGGAGCCAGTTCTGACTCATATCAATCTGGTATAAGGTTTCTGTGGCTGTAACTTTCTGCTGGAACAGAAATCCTCAACTTTTTCCTGAGAAGCGTCTGGTGCTTCGAAATCCAATGCTTCTCTACAGAACTACTCCACTCCCCTACTGATTTGTTACTGTTGTCGTTGTTGAATGCCATCAAGTCAGTTCCAACTCGTAGCTATCCTGTATAGGATTTCTGGTGAGTTTCAACCGCAGACCTTTCAGTTAGCAGTCCAGTGCTTATCCTCCAGTATTGATTTGTAGGCACTCTTTACAAAGTTTAGATACTAATCTATTGTTTATTATTTATTTGAAGTCCTGGTTTGATGCTGTAGGCTAAGCACTGGACTGCTAACTGAAAGATCTGCGGTTGAAACTCACCGGCTGTTCCTCAGAAACCCTATACAGGATCGCTATGAGTCTGAACCAACTTGACTACACTTAACAACATTACATATTTACAGAAAACTTCTCCCAGTCTGTTATTTATCTTCTAGCTTTGTTTATGGATACTTTTGCCAGACAGAAGTTTCTAATTTTTGTGTGGCAGAATCAATTACAAACTATGTAGTAAGTACTGACATGGGAAGAGTGCACCCCAAGCTGAACCACACTGCCTCTTCTGCTGGGAACTACACAACCTTGCATGGGTTCCTATAGTGAAATGACTGATTAGCACATATCACATATCTGGCTGCTCATATCTGGTTTGATAGCCAGGGTGGTGATGTAAGTGGATCAAGTCATAAGGAGCAAAAAGAATTGTGAAGATTTTTATTTATTTGTTTCATTCATCTGTTTGGTGGTTTCTTTCTTAACTGTTTGGAGTCATGAGCCAATAATGTTAAAGGACTCCTGAACTACTGAAGATTCAAAAACATCTTTATAAAGAATGATCAGCGTATTTATAGACTTTTTCAAACTATGAAGCAGCCCTCATGGCCCAGTAATTAAAGAGCTAGGCTGCTAGCCAAAAGGTCAGCAGTTCAAACTCACCAGACCCTCTGCAGGAAAATGATGTGGCAGTCTGCTTCTGTAAAGATTTACAGTCTTGAAAACCCTATGGGGCAGTTCTACTCTGTTTTCTAGCATCACTATAAGTCAGAATTGATTTGATAGCAATGGGGGTTTTTTCAAATTATGTGGGCTAGTGTGGTGTTGTGGGTTAATGCGCTGGACTAGAAAGTCGGTTTGAACCACTATGTCGACAGTTTAAGCTCACCAGGTACTCCTTGGAAACCCTATACAGAGTCACTATGGGTGGGAACCGACTTGACAGCACTTAACAACAATCTAGTTCATTGTTTGCTGTCACTACAGAGGGAATAACTGGATACAATCCAGGAAAAAATAGATTCCAAATCCCATTGAAATAGAAAGATTCAAGAGTCCATTGACTCCTAGAGTTTTAAGCAAGAAATATTTAGAAAAGTTTCCATTCAGCCTCTCACAGAAGGTTAGTACTGGCCCAGTCTGATCCTGATAGTCCAAAATGCCCTAGTGGCCAAATGGAATTTTGCCTGCAAGAGTACCACAACCTTACTCCTTCAGAGTACTTGGCAAATTCTACCTAAAGGTCCAATACTTTATGGCGGTCACCCTAATTAGCTAGAACTCCCTTCCTATTAAAATTCCACATTACTTGTTGTTGTTACGTGCCATTGAGTCGATTTTGACCCATAGTGACCCGTTATGGGGTTCCAAGGAGCAGCTGGTGAGTTTGAACTACCGACCTTGCAGTTTAAACGGCTTTGCAGTCTGGTTCATTAACCCACAACGCCACACCAGGACTTCTTCCCCACGTTACTGAAGCAGGCAGTTTAGAAAGCAAGCCCTAGAGATGGTCCTGGCTTTTACTCATAGATACCTGTCACCCCCACCCCCCAAGAACCGGCTTTCTGAGCAATGAAGTTTCCACCATAATAGCATTCTTTAGTACCCAGCAGTACCAGAAGGGAAAACAAACAGGCCATTTCAATGCTGCTACAAATACATTTTTCTATAACCTTACAAACAAACAAACAAACAAAAGCAACCTTTCCTTTGCTGGGGCTCATACCAAACAACAAACCTTCTCATTACTGTCCTCTACTGATCTTCTTTAGAGTCTTGGTATAATGCTGTAGGATAAGCACTGGACCACAAGATCTGTTTGAACTGCAAAATTGTCAGTTCAGAGAACAAACAAGATGGCAGATCGGGTGGACGTATAGCAGAGAGCTCCGCTAACAACAAAACAGAATACCCGACCAAGCAGGCTCAGGGATGGTCCCAGAACTCTGAACCACATATAAAGGAATACTTAGAAGGTTGGAAGGTTCACAGCTGGTGGAATTTGTGGCAGAAGCAAGAAATCTATTGCTTTCTAGTCCGGGACGCTCGGCTGCTCCAGGAGCCGCCATCTTGGGTGAGACCACGTGGGGGAAATATCGGAGTGGCCACAGACGCCTGGCAGAACCGCTGAGATAAAGGTG
>NW_006408570.1:4772671-4782589 GCF_000296735.1 Chrysochloris asiatica | reverse complement strand
TAAATTAAAAAAAAAAAAAATTGTCAGTTCAAACTCACTGGCTCTCCTCAGAAATTCTATACAGGGTCTCTATTAGTCAGATCTGACTCAACTGCACTTAACCACAACAACTGATCTTCTGGTCATTAAAGATCTCCAAATTCCTTCAATTACAGTCTGTCTTTTTATCTGTACTAAATCCAACCCTTGGCCTGAACATGATCCCTCATAGTCTTTACTTCTGTGGCTTCTGCTCTTCAGCTTCATCGAGATATCTAGCCCCTTGACATTGTCGTCATCATTTTGCCACCTACAAGTCCTCTCCTGGGTTTACTTCATTCTTTAGTATATAGAGATGACAATATCTGAAATTCCTTGATTTTAAATATCTTTATTTCATTTGCCCACAAAACACAACACCTATTTGAATACAAATGTCCTTCCCTCCACTTTAACCCACAAGATGCTGAGTGTTGCCAAGGAAATCAAGTCCTGAGGACTGGCTCCTCTAAGTTCACTGTCTTCAACATCATCTGTGTCTTCAGCACTGCTCTGGTACCTACCACCATGGCCTTAGATCACACTCTGCCACTGGCACCACTGCTTTTTAAACCCATACCATTCTCTCCACTCTCCAACCTACTCCCAGCAGATGACCTCCACTTTTCCTACTCAGACAAAACAGTCTATCAGAAAAAAACTTCAGCTCTCTGACTCCCACAAATCTTACCAAATCCCTCTGCCTCATTACATCCTTCTCCCCTACCAAATGAAATTTTAAAGTGCCTAACAGTTGTTGTTGTGGTGGTGGTTGTTAGGTGCTGTAGAGTCAGTTCTGACTCCTAGCAACCCTATGCACAACAGAACGAAACATTGACCAGTTCTACACCATCCTCATAATTATTGCTACATTTGAGCCTGTTGCTGCTGACACTGTGTCAATCCATCTCCTTGGGGATCTTTCTTGTTTTCACTGATCCTGCACTTTATCAAATATGATGTCTTTCTCCAGGGACTGGTCCATCCTGAGAACAAGTCCAAAGTATAAAAGATGAAGTCTGGACATTCTGGCTCCTAAGGAGCATTCTGGCTGCACTTCTCCCAACATAGACTTGTTTGTTCTTCTGACAGTCCATAGTACTTCCAATACTCTTCTCCAAACACCATAACTCAAAGGCATTGATTCTTCTACAGTCTTTCTTATTCATTGTCCAACTTTCACTTGCATATAAGGCTACTGAAAATATCAGGGCTTGGGTCAGATGCACCTTAGTCTTCAATCTGGTATCACTGTTCTTGAACATTTTAAAGAGGTCATTTGAGCAGATTTGCTTAATGCAATACATTATTTGATTTCTTGACTGCTGCTTCCATGAGTATTGATTGTGGATCCAAGCAAAATGAAGTCTTTGACAACTTTAATCATTTCTCCATTTATCATGCTATTTATTGGTCTAGTTGTGAGGATTTTTGTTTTCTCTACATTGAGGTTGCAATCCATACTGAAGGCTGTGGTCTTTGATCATCATCAAAATAGTTTATGTCCTCTTTGCTTCCAGCCAGCAAGGCTATATCATCTATGTATCACAGGTTGTTAATGAGTCTTCCTCCAATTCTGATGCCAGGTTCTTCTTCATATAATCCAGCTTCTCAGATTACTTGCTTAGCATACAGATTGAATAAGTGTAGTGAACGTGAAACCCGGGCACACACCTTTCCTGATTTTAAACCATTCAATATCCCCTTCGGTTTGAATGACTGCCTATACAGGTTCCTCATGAGCACAATTAATGTTCTAGAATACTCATTCTCTGCAATATCCAGTTTCTCGAATTATTCACTCAGCTTGCAGATTGAATGGCGCAAGTGTGGTGAAAGGATACAATCCTGAAGCACATCTTTCCTGATTTTAAACAATGCAGCATCCCCTTATTCTATTTTGAAAACTGTCTCTTATTTTTTGTACAGGTTGTGCATGTGCACAATTAATAAGCATTCTGGAATTTCCATTCTTTGTAATGTTATCCATAGTTTGTTATGATCTACATCGTTGAATGCCTTCTCATAGTCCATAAAGCACAAGTAAACATCTTTCTGGTATTCTCTGCTTTCAGCCAAGAACCATCTGACATCAGCAATGATATCCCTAGTTGCACATCCTCTTCTGAATCTAGCTTGAATTTCTGGCAGTTCCCTGTTGATGTACTGTTGCAACTGTTTTTGAATTATCTTCAGCAAATTTTACTTATGTGTGATATTAATGATATTGTTCGGTGATTTCTGCATGCCATTAGGTCACCTCTTTTTGGAATAGGCACAAATAGGAATCTCTTCCAATCAACTGATCATGTAGTTGTCTCCCAAATTTCTTGGTATGGACAACTGAGCACCTTCAGTGCTGCATCAACTTGTTGCAATATTTCAATTTATATTTCATCAATTCCTGGACCCTTGTTTTTCATTAATGTCTTCAGTGAAACTTGGACATCTTTCTTCAGTACCATTGGTTCTTGATCACTTGTTACCTCTCAAAATGGTTGAACAGCAACCATTTCTTTTTGGTACAGTGACTGTATTCCTTCCATCTTCTTTTGATGCATTCTGCATTATTCAGTATTTTGCCCATGGAGTCCTTCAACATTGCAACATGAGGTTTGAATGTTTTCTTCAGTTCTTTCAGTTTGAGAAATTACGAGCATGTTCTCCCTTTCAGTTTTCTAACTCCAGATCTTTCCACATTTCATTATAATATTTGAGTTTTACTTTTCAAGCTACCTTTTGACATTTTCTATTTGATTCTTTTACTTCCTCATTTCTTGCATTCGTTTTAGCTTCTCTACAGTGAAGAGCAAATTTCAGAGTCTCTTCTGACTTCTGTTTTGGTCTTTTCTTCCTTTCCTGTATTTTTAATAACCTTTTGCTGTCTCCCTGTTTTGGTATTCTTGATGTCATCCCACAACTCTTCTGGGCTTCAGTCATTAATGTACTGTGTCTAATGTACTAAATCTGTTCTTGAAATGGTCTCTATATTCAGGTGGGATATGTTCAAGGTCATATTTGGTTCTAGTGAACTTGTTTTTTCTTCAGCTTCAGCCTGAACTTCCATATGAGCAATTGATGGTCTGTTCCACAGTCTGCCCCTGGCTATATTATGGCTGATGATATAGAGCTTTTCCACCATCTCTTCCCACAAATGTAATCAATATGATTCCTACATATTCCATCTGCAGATGTCTATGTTTATAGTCACCTTTCATGTTGTTGGGAAAAATATTTACAAAGATTAAGTCATTAGTCTTGCAAAATCCTATCATGCAATCTCTAGCAAGCTTTCTACTGCCAAGTCCTTATTTTCCAACTACTGATCTTCCTCTTTGTTTCCAACCTTCACATTCCAATCACCAGTAATTATCAAAGCATCTTGATAGCATGTTTGATCAATTTCAGACTGAAGAAGTTGGTAGAATTCTTCAATTTCTTCAATCACTGACTTTAGTAGCTGATGCATAAATTTGAATAATAGTGGTCTTCCTTGTAGCTGTATGTATATTATCCTATCACAGACAGCATTGTACTTCAAAAGATAGATCTTGAACTGTTCTTTTTGAGATGCCATTCCTCCTGAATCTGTCATTCCTGGCATACTAAACCATATGATTATCAAATTCAAAATGGCCAGTGTCAGTCCATTTCAGCTCACTAATACCTAGGATATCAATGTTCATGCATTCCATTTTATTTTTTACAACTTCCAATATTCCTAGATTCATACTTATGAATTCCATGTTCTGATTACTAATGGATGTTTACAGCTGTTTTTCCTCATTTTGAGTTGTGCCCCATCAGCAAATGAAGGTTCTGAAAGATTTTTCCATTTACATCATTATAATCAACTCTACTTTGAGGACACAGCTCTTCCCAGCCATATTTTAAGTGGGTTCTGTGATACTATCTGCCTACAAGTTACACTAGTTAAAACACTATTATTCAAATCTACACACCAAGTCAATAATGAAGAAATTGGAGTTTGACTGGAATACAAAAGTTCATTATGGTCAACTCTACTTTGAAGAGGCTGCTCTTTCTCACATATTTTGAGTGCCTTCCAACTTAAGGGTCTCATCTTCTTGCACTATATCTGATAATGTTCTATTGCTATTCATAATGTTTTCATCCTCTGGTAGTATTAGCTGACAATGTTAGCTCATTGTTAGTTTGTCGTACTCATCTGTTAGTTTGTCATATCACAGTATGACAGTCTCATCTGTTAGTTTGTCAAATTATGGTGGCTTGCATGTTGCTATGATGTCAGAAGCCATTGGTGTTTCAAATACTAGCAGGGTTACCCATGATGGACATGTTTCAGCAGAGCTTCCAGACTAAGAAGAAGGAATAGGCATTTCACATCTAAGGGATTTCCCCCTAAAAACCTTATGAACAGCAGCAGAACATAGTCTGACATAGTGCCAGAAAATAAGACCCTAAGGTTACAATATACTTAAAATATGACCAGGGATGAGCTTAATGACATGGATGGAGAAAAACTTTCACAACCTTCATTTTCCAATAGGGCATGACTCAAAATGAAAACTGCCAATATCCATTAATAATCACAACATGGAAGGTATGAAGAGTGAATCTAGGAAAACTGTAAATTTTCAAAAATGAAATGGAACCCATAAAGATTGGTATTTTAGGCATGAGTAAACTGAAATGGACAGGTACTGGGCATTTTGAATTCCACAATCATATGCTGGGAATGACATATTCAAGCAGAATGGTGTCACATTCTTCATCAACAAAGAACATTTCAAGATCTATCTTGAAGTATAGTGATGTCTGTGATAGTATAGAATATGCCTGCAAGAAAGACCAGTTAATACACTATTATTCAAATGTCAATGACGAGGAAATTGAAGAATTCTACTAACTTCTTCTGTCTTAAATTGATCAAACATTCAATCAACATGCATTTATAATTATTGGTGATTGGAATGTGAAAAGTTCAAGTTGAAGCTGAAGAAAAATAAAACAAGTCCATGAGAGCCAAAATACAAATCTTGAGTATGTTGTTGTTGTTAGGTGCCATCGAGTCGGTACTGACTCATAGCGACCTTATGCATAGCAGAACGAAACACTTCCCGATCATGGGCCAACCTCACTAGTGTTGTCACGCTTGAGTCTATCGATGCTGCCACTTGGCCAATCCATCTCATTGGGGGTCTTCCTCTATTTCTCTGACCACACCTTACCAAATATGATGTCCTTCTCCAGAGACTGGTCCCTCCTGACAATATGTCCAAAGTATGAGAGATGAAGTTTGGCCATCTTGGCCTCCAAGGAGGACTCTGGCTGCACTTCTTCCAAAATGGATCTATTGGTTCTTTTGGCAGCCCATGGCACTACAGAGGCAAGAAGTGACTGGCTTACAAGCTTTCAAGAATAACCTTCTTAGAGACGATGACGTGGAGAGATGGAGCAGCTGGAGACTTTAGACCCAGAGAGGGAGAGGGTCTGTGGGGGGATGGGGTGGGGAGCGTGAGGGGGGGGCAGGATTGTATTGCTTGATGTCTCCTGGGTGAGCCACTTGTTTGTTCTTATAATAATCAGTCAGACTGCCTATATTACCCTTTGGTTGGTTGATGATGCATGGAGGGGATTGTAACCATGGCAATGAAACGGTATACGACAGGATGAACGTAAAACTAATGTTCTCCCCTGTAAACTATTGCATAATTCACAATAAAAACTAATAAAAAAAAAAAAATACACTGAGATTAAATGATTTAAAAAAAAAGAAGGAGACTTCTTGCTTCTGTAGTACGTACCCCCATTCTGGGTAGCCAATGTCCAAGATGCCCATCGCTGTCATCTCTGTGTGCAGAAGAGGTGGGAATGATCCTTGCTGTGAAGATTTATTCACTCTTTTGAGCTACTGCTTCCATGGGTGTATGTCAAGTTCATCAAATTATATCAGATTATTCTTTTTTCCTTCTTTCTTCTTCTGGTTGAGCTCTGATCCTCCAGCCATTGAAGCCAGGTCAAGTGGGTATTATCTGCAAGTGTGGGTGTACTTATGCATGTGCCCTCTCTTCTTACCTGCTGGACGTTTCACTTTCCACTCTAGTCCTCTGTGGCTATGTCGCTGACTCTGGGTCCAAGAGTCCCCTGGACTTGGCACACTGCTGACCAACCAGGTCTCCATCCAGGTTCACAGTAGTCTATTGAACGTTGTAGGGCTTAGCTCGTAGCTTCATTGCTGTTTTTCCCTCACTTCTCCTTATGGGTGACGAATGTGGTCACCAATCAGAGTGTGCATTCCCATTGAGCCTTAGTCCTAGAAGGGGGGTTGCCCTGAGGGGGACCACCTGCCTTGATGTCTCCTGGGTGAGCCACTTGTTTGTTCTTATAATAATCAGTCAGACTGCCTATATTATTTTGTGTTTTTCCTTTCAGTCTTTCTTTCAAGAAGTATCTTCTGTTCTGGCCACTCCAGGTTGATCTGCTTTTCCTTTCAAGTGGAAATTTCCCCTCAGAATATTCTGGATGCTGTTCAGGATTCCACCTATGGTCTTGTATCAGAGGCTCCACAGGAAGCCTCCTTCACTGGGCACATTGTAGCCCATTTTAGGCATTCCAATCAGTTATAGGCAGAAGATGGACTTACAAGCTTTCTATGGTGGTATTTCTAGCTATTCCTTTCTCTCCCCTTCCAGTGTCTATTTTATAGCGGTATGCCAGGGAAACCAAGATTCAACAGACAGATAAGCATCTTAATATTATTTCCCACCTTTCCCCCTTTCAAACCATGTCTCAATCTCTGTATCCCAGAGCCCTGTTGTTCCTAGGTTTTGCATACATCATTATTTACCTCAGTCCCATTTCAGCTTCACATCCATCCTATCATATTTCACTTCATTGCAATGATTAAAATCCCCTCCGCACATCATCCCAACCCCCTGGCTGTCAGCAAACAGCTCCTCTCCCTCCCTGAGTCCCGTGTCCCCAGCCACTCCATCTGTCTATGCTATCATCATCCCCCAACCATTTTGGGTCTGGCAGTTTCCAGCCCGCCCCACCCCCAAGGTATTTCAGTTAGTTATAGGCTGGAGACAGGCCCACATGTTTTCTGTTGTGATGTTTCTGGTTGTTCTCACCTCCCCCACCCCCCAAGTGTCTATTTCACATTGGTAGGCAAGGGAGACCAAGATTCAAAAGATGGCCAAGCCTCCTAACATTATTCCCTTCTTTTCCCCCTTTCAAGCCATGCCTCAATCCCTGTATCCTGAAGCCCTGTTATTCCAGGGTTGTGCATACCTCGTCATTTAGCTCTGTCCCACCTAGCCCATGGGAACCTGCCCAACCGTTTTCCCGTCCACTGTGTTCTTCTTCCCCACCTCCCCCTCTCCCAGGCTCTCCTGTGTGTATTCCCTACCCTGTGCTCTTTCTCCCCCTCCCTCCCTTCCCACCTCTCATCCCATACATACCAGTGATCGGCACTTATATATATATAGATATTTTTCCCCCCTTTGGGGAGAGTTCTTTTTCTTAGTCTTTTACAATAATGGTCTTATGCAGTATTTCTCCTTTTGTGACTGACTAATTTCACTCAACATAATATCCTCAAGGTTCATCCATGTTATGCGGTGGCTTGTAGCTTCCTTGTTGTTCTTCAAGATAGCATAGTATTCCATTGTGTGTATGTACCACAGTTTATTTATCCATTCTTCAATTGATGGGCATTTTGGTTGTCTCCACTTTTTTGCTATTGTAAATAGTGCTGCTATGAACATTGGTGTGCATATCAGTGTAATTCTTGATAGATATTAATTGATTGCTATCATTTTGCTGTGGGTTTTTTGTGGTGTTGCTAGTTTCTTTGTGAAATTTGCTCTTGAATGTAGACGAGATGAAGCAAATATAAGAAATTATTAAGTAAAAGATCTAAACAGATCATCTCAAAGAGCAGTTTGAGAAGACAAAGTGAAGTATTATAATGAAAGGTAGAAAGACCTGGAGTTAGAAAACAAAAAGGGAAAAACACACTCAGCATTTTTCAAGGTGAAGGAACTGAGGAAAACATTGAAGCCTTAGGTTGTAATACTGAAGGATTCTTTGAGCAAAATACTGAACAATCCAAGAAGTATCAAAACAAGACAAAAGGAATGCACAGAATGACTGTACCAAAAAGAATTAGCAGGCTTCATTTATTTCAGGATATAGTATATGATCAAGAACTGATGGTATTAAAGGAAGAAGTCCATGATGCACTGAAGGCATTGGAGAAAAACAAGTCTCCAGGAATTGACAGAACACAAATTGAAATCTTTTAACAAACTGATGCAGTACTAGAAGCACGTATTCACTTGTCTGTGTGAAGAAATTTGGAGCACAACTCTCGGGCCAACTAACTGGAAGAGATCCATGTTTGTGCCCATTCCAAAGAAAGGGATCCCTACAGAATGTGGAAATTATTGAATAGTATTAATATCACACACCATAAAATTTTGCTGAAAATTATTCAAAAACAGTTGCAAGAACAAACAAGATAGCAGATAGGGTAGAAGTGCAGTGAAGATTTCCATCAGCAACAACACAGAATACTGGACCAAGCAGGCTCAGGGGATGGTCCCAGAAATCTGAATCACATATATAGGAATATTTAGAAAGTTGGAAAGCTTACAGCCAGGAAAATAGAAGAAGCAAGAAATCCAATGCTTTCTAATTCATGGTGCTCAGCTGCTCCCTGAGCAGCCATCTTGGGTGAGACCAGTGGGGGAAAGATCAGAGCCGCCATGGACGCCTGACAGAACCGTGGAGATAAAGGTGGGAATATTCTTTTTTTGTATCTGATCATTGATGTTTGGCTGGCTGTGCACCTCCAATCTGGTGACTAGAGGGGGTGCCTGAGTAAGCGAACACCCCACTTCCACCCCTGGAGGGTTGAACTACGCATGCGCACAGAGCTCCTCAAAATTTAAAGGGACAGTTTCCACTTAAAACCAAACAACAGTGCAAAACAGCCACAGCCAGCCCTGAACTGTTTATCACTAAGAAAAAGGTCTGAATGGGAGTTGTGGAGTGGGACAGACAGACTGAAAAGGAAACAGACCAAAATTAAATCCTGAGTTACATCATAATGACCAACAGTGGCATCTTGAAATTTCTCAGGAAAAAGAGTGAAAAGGGAAGCCCATCTCTTGATCACATCTACCTGGAGACAATCAGAAAGCATAAAAAATACCAAAACATACACCCATCTAAGTATTTAGGCCATAGCTAACTACTGAATATGCCCCCCCAAAAAAACAAAACAGATGACCATATCAGCACATGTCCATAAATGAGATAAAGTGACTCAGACAAATAATCTGGAGACAGACCTACATTTCATACAGGAAGGAGGACAAGCTTTGGAAATGCCTGAGAAGAAATTCAGAAAAATTATTATAAAATGTACCAAAACATTTTACAATGGAGTTGAGAAAAATACGGAAGATTTCAGAAAAGTGCTACAGGAACAATCAAATAAGATAGATACAGCATTAGAAATAATTCAAAACCTACAGCAAGAGGTCCAAATGATTAATAATAGAATATCAGAAATAGAGAATACACTGAAAGGGCAAACGAGTCTAATTGAAGAGATGGAAGCCAGAACTAGTGAGCTGGAAGATAAATCTTTCAATACTACTAAGATGTAGCGCTGACTGTTAATGTGCTGGACTGCAAGGTCAGTTTGAACTGAAAGGTTGATGGTTCAAGCTTACCAGTTGCTCCTTGGAAACCCTATACAGGGTTGCTATGAGTCAGAACTGACTTGACAGGACTTAACAACAACAATAACTACTAAGATAGAACAAGCAGCAGAAAAAAAGGATAAAAAAATCTGAAAAAGGTCTAAAATTCATGTTGGACAACATGAAGAGGAATAATTTA